>NC_080686.1:32854095-33157126 GCF_030445035.2 Dasypus novemcinctus | reverse complement strand
GAAAAGAAAACAAAAAGCATGTTTAAAGGAAGCAATTGTCAAACTAAAAACAAGAGACTGCCAAAGTTCTGAGATAATTTAGCTCATAGTCTACTACATTTCAGATAGAACAAAAGGTTTTTCGAAGTGAGGGGGGTGGGAGGATCAGGGACTCTAAGGACAGGTCCTCCAGAGAAAGGTTAAATAGTTAAGCAATCTATTATAAGGGAAATTTACAATCAAGTTTTGTTGGAGGGAGAAGTTCAGTTCTTCGCACAGTTGCTGGTTTTGCATCCTGTCAGTCTCAAGAGCTGTTCAGAGCTGCTGAGCTGTCATGAGCATGACTTGATTGCTGTGAACCGACTGTGTTCCAAAGCCTCATTATTGGAAAACTTTTCCATTTGATACTAAATATAGGGTATTATATAAACACAATGTATTATAGGTTAAATCCTGTTACCACAAATGCCAAGAGGCTATCTGATTTGGAGAAAGGAAGGGGGATTCTGTTAGAATTTTACAGAACTGATCAAATCTGATTCGCAGTCACAGGAAACAAACTATTTCCAAGCCCTAATCAATGGATGATATATTTCAGTTGTCAGTGGAAAATCCTTAGGAGTTTCTCAAAATAGAGTTACCTTAAATGGAACATGAACTATTCTCAGTCTTTTTCATCCCACAGTGATCTCACCCTCCAAATCTCAGTAGTTATTCCTGTACCACTCATTTTAGAATTTAATCATATATTGCTTTGAGACATCCTCATGTTTTTTAAAGTATAACATTATCTAGCATTTTCTATATATTTCTGTTTGTCTCTTCAACTTGACTGTAAATTCAATGATTTACTTCTTTGTGTACTTCATAGTGCTAAGTCTAAAGAGGAAACTTTAATAAAAAAGAGAGAGAAAGGTAAAGAAGGAAGGAGTAAGAATATGGGGACACAAATTGAGGCAGAACTGATGTCCTTCTGAGAGGGCCTCACTGAGATTTCAGGGGATTTGATTTAATAAGGAAACCTCTCGCTCAGTACCTGGTTTAAAATAAAGAAAGGGAGCCGACATCTTACAGCGCTCTACTTAAAACAGACTAGGCTTATAAATTTGGAGCTCCAAAATGCATTTCTCCTGAACAGATGTATGAGTTCGTCTTTGAAGCTTTGGAACCAGGCTATGTGACATAGTCTGTCAGTCATCTTTGCACACAGTGTGTTAGTTTCACCTCATGTGAAAGAGATGGAGGCAGTTCCTTTCCTTGATGATTTCAGTAATTGCCTGGGGAACCACCGAGCAGCTACCGGATTTTCCTTGCTGTCTCCCCGCCACCCCCTCTGGCATTGGGCCCAGTTGAATGCACCATGAACCTAGGGAACTAGTGGGGTTTTGCCACAAAGTTTCATCATCTGCACTTTGACCATGCCTAGGATTTAAGTCTTCACCCTCCTAGGTCTCTCCTAAATTAACTTTAGACTAATAGGTCCTTCATTTTGCTCCTTTTTTTTCTGAAAATTATGTCAAAAGTTTTTAAAATGGAGTTTGTTAAGTAAAACTAAGATTAATTTTTACTCTTCAAGAGAATCTTTGGAATAACAGCAGATTGAAAATACAAAACCAAACCTATAGTAGCTACCTATCTCTTAGATGGGTGTGGAAAAAAAGATTTTTACTCTAGTTATCAATTCCTCGCAAACTTTGTACTCTTTACTGTCTTCCATTTACTCCCCCAAAATGTCCTACGGATATGATGATCATATACTTAATTTGCCTAACTAGTACATGTTAATTTTGCTTGGTTTATTATTTTTTATTGTGATTTAATTCACATAACATATTAATAAAACTCACCATTTTAAAGTGTGAATTTGATGGCAGTTAGCATATTCAGCATGTGTGACCACAATCACAAATTCCAAAACATTTCCATCACCCCAAAAATGAACCTAATACCTGTTAGCAGAAACTCTCAAATCCTGAACCCCTACCCTCATCCCCTGGCAGCTACTAATCCACTTTTTTTTCAGGACGTACTGGGATTGAATCCAGGAACCTCGTACATGGCAGGTCTCACCCACTTGAGCTACATCCACTCCCCATTAATCTACTTTTTTTCTCTATAAATTTGCCTATTTTATATAAATGGAATCATACAACATTTGTCCTTGTGTGTCTGGCTTACTTCCCTCAACAATCGTCTTCACGGTTCACCCACGTTGTAGTGTATATCAGAACTCCATTCCGTTTTTACAGCTGAATAATATCCCATTGTACGTATACACTGCCTTTTGTTTACCCATTCATCTGTTGATGGACATTGGCATTGTTTCCCCTTTTAACTGTTGTGAATACAGTTGCTGCGAACATTTGTGTACAAGTTTTTATCTGACACTTAGTTTCAATTCTTTGGGGTATATACATAGGAGTAGAACTGCTGGGTCATATGGTGTTTTAGTTTGCAAGCTGCCAAAAGCAATATACCAGAAATGGGTTGGCTTTTACAATGGGAATTTATTAATTTATAAGCTTACAGTTCCAAGGCTGAGAAAAATGTCCAAACCAAGGCATTAGGCAAAGCTCTCTCCCCAAAGACTGGCTGCTGGAGATCATGAACTCCTCTGTCAAATGGGAAGGCACATAGCAGTCTCCTTTCTCCTCCAGGTCTGCTTGCGTTCAGCTTCCTGATTTCCATGGCTTCCCCGCTCAGTTTCTGGACTTTCTCTCTGTACTCATCCCATTTATAAAGGGCTCCTATAAGAGGATTAAGACTCATCCTGGATCAAGCCCTACTGAACTAACCTAATCAAAAAGGCCCTTGAGAGGTCTGCGGTTCAAACCCTGGGCCTCCTTGACCTGTGTGGAACTGGCCCGTGCGCAGTGCTGATGCGCACAAGGAGTGCCGTGCCACGCAGGGGTGTTCCCGCGTAGGGGAGCCCCATGCGCAAGGAGTGCGCCCTGTAAGGAGAGCCGCCCAGTGCAAAAGAAAGTGCAGCCTGCCCAGGAATGGCGCCGCCCACACTTCCCCTGCCACTGACGACAACAGAAGCTGACAAAGAACCAAGACGCAGCAAATAGACACAGAATAGACAACAGGGGAGGGGGGGATTAAATAAATACATAAATCTTGGGGAAAAAAAAGGCCCTTGATGTTATTATGAGCTTTTCCTTTTGATGTTGCTAATATGTTGATTTATTTTTTAGATATTTGAAGATTAGGAAAACCTGAATACTTAGGATTAAATCTATTTGGTCATAATGTATTATCATTTTATATACTGTTGGATTGGTTTGCTAAAACGTTGCCTAAAATTTTGCATCTTTGTTACCGATATATATGGATCTGAAATTCTTCTAATTATATAGATCTTTAACTAGAATTGGTCTCAGATGAATGCAACCTGCAAATAAATATTTGGGGGGTGGGGGAAAAAAGGCCCTTAACTGAAATAACCTAATCAGAAGGTCTCACCTATAATAGGTCCACACCCCAGGAATGGATTAACTCTAAGGACATGATTTTCTGGGGTCCACAAAGCTTCAAACTGTCACATATGGTAGTTTTATCTTTAACTTTTTGAGGAACTGCCTGTCTTCCACAGTGGCTACACCATTTTACATTCCCACCAGCAAGTGAATTCCAAATTCTCCACATCCCTGGCAACTCTTATTATTATCTGTCTTATTTTAGCCATCCTAGTGGGTGAGTAGTAGTAGATTATAGTGGGTTTGAATTGTATTTCTCTAATGACTAATGATGAAGAACTGTTTTTCATGTGCTTATTGGCCATTCACATGTCTTCTTTGGAGAACTCTATTCAAACCCTTTGCCCAGTCTTTAATTCGGTTATTTATCTTTTTAATGTTGCATTGTAAGATTTCTCTGCATATTCTAGAAACCATACCTTTATCAGATATATGAATGGCAAATATTTTCTTCTTTTTTTTCTTCATTTTTAATCAAGGGAAAGAGCTATTAATATTCAGAGAAAACAAGGATAAACAGACAGTTCCAAGCAAACTAGGACATATGATCAACCTGCCTATGGAGATTCTTCATCCTGCAGGTTGACGAATAAATGTGATATTAATTTTAACAGGTAAATGAATCTATTCAAGTAATTAGTTATAGTCAAATAGATTAATTGCTTTTTCTGTGCTATAGACAGTGAAAGATATTGTGGAATGCAAACTCAGCATGTAAATGCATTACCTTCCCCCCAGCATGGGACATGACTCCCAGGGATGAGCCTCCCTGGTACCAAGGGATTACTACCAATCACTAACTCGTGATGCAACTAGAAAGAGACCTTGAATAAAAAGGTCAACTCAGACCAGTAGAATATCTCAGCCTACATGTAGGATCATGTGTTAAAAACTGCTTTTTGACCTTGAATAAAAGGGGGAAATGGAAAAGACAAATGAGTTTATAAGGCTAAGAGTCTTCAAAAAAGAGTTGGGAGGTCATCAGCGGGGTCACACTTATGCACGCCTCAGCAGGACCCCAGAGACAGCCAAAATAGATACAACTCCAGGTATTGGTTCTCCTGAGGGCTACAGAGACCCACAGGTTCTATGGTCATGGCAGATGGCTCTGGAGTTCAGTGCCATGTCAGTGAGCCCTACTTTGGCATATGTGTTCCTAAGTGTGATGGAGTTGGACTCAGATGTGACCTTTCTACACATGCCTCTTCTGTCACTTTTACTGAACCTCTGGTTGGTGCTAGGGTTGGTATATACTCAGGAGACCTCTTTCTCTGGTCTGGCCATGAGACAGCCAGGCCCTGAGCCTCAGCAGACTTGCAACTCCTACCCTCTGATTTACTGGACTTATCCTGGCCAGCTAACAGGGAGGTAAAGAAGGTCAACCACCACATCGGGGAACCAAGAGTGCCTACAACTGCAAGCACAGAATTGCATCCATCACCATGTGGAATCTAAGTCACCTCTCAATTTAGAGATGGAGTGGACATCAACATCCTGGGGTCCACAGGATGGAGGAATAAAATATGGATTAGAGTGGACTTACTGATATTCTATTGTGGAATTATTGTGACTAGTAATGGAAGAAATTGTAGCACTGATGTGGAGAAAGTGGCCACAGTATTTGCTGAGGGCAGGGAGAAGGAAGAAGGGATGAGATGTGGTGGAATTTTTGGGACTTGGAGTTGTCCTAAATGATATTGCAGGGACACGTGCTGGACATTATATATCCTGTCATAAACAACTGAATGTACTGGGGGAGAGGGTAAACTACAATGTAAACTATAATCCATGAGGTGCAGCAGTGTTCCAAAATGTATTCACCAAATGCAATGAATGTGCCACAATGAGGAAAGATGTTGTTGATGTGGGAGGAATGGGGTGAGGGGGGTGGGGGGTACATGGGAACCTCTTATATTTTTTGAATGCAACATTTTTTGTGATCTATGTATCTTCAAAAACATACATTTAAAAAATTGATGGGGTGGGGGATGAGGAATGGGGTATATGGGAACCTCTTAAGTTTTTTAATGTAACATTTTGTATAATCTATTAACTTTAAAAAAAGATAATTAAAAAATAAATTTTTTAAAAGAGGAAAAAAAAAGATATTGTGGAAAGGGATCTAAAGAATTTTTTAAAAATTCACAGTCCCATAAGGAATCTAGGTCAAAGGTGAAAGGGCAAAAGAAATGCACACACTCAAATAACTAATAGGGTAAGGAGTTTTGTGCTGGGATATCTCACCAGGAGAAAATAGTGTTCGGGCACTCATAGAGGTTGCAACCTTAGAGGATAGGTAGCACTGAGACCAAGATAAGTTTTTTGTTGTTGTTGCTGTTTTTTATTTTATTTTTTGTCTTTATTTGATTTTTTAATGTTACATTTAAAAAAATGAGGTTCCCATATACTCCCCACCTCCCTCACCCCACTCCTTCCCCCATAACAACAACCTCCTCCATCATCATGAGACATTCATTGTGCTTGGTGAATACATCTCTGAGCACTGCTGCACCTCATGGCCAATGGTCCACACCATAGCCCACACTCTCCCACAGTCCACCCAGTGGGCCATGGGAGGACATACAATGTCCGGTAACTGTCCCTGCAGCACCACCCAGGACAACTCCAACCCCTGAAAATGCCCCCACATCACATCTCTTCCTTCCACTTCCTACCCCCAGCAGCCACCACGGCCACTTTCTCCACACCAATGCCACATTTTCTTTGATTACTAATCACAATAGTTCTTAAAGAAGGAAGTGAGTCACAAAGGGCTGTGGTGTGTATAAGACATGTACTTGGGAGTCAAGAAGAAGACACCTACTTTGTATGTCCCTATGGTGAGAGAAAAGATAAAAAATACCATGTGTGCTCCCCTTTCCAACTTAGTATATTATTACCCTCATTAGAACAACAAGGAAGTGCACTAAAAATGAAAATGACATATATTATTCCATGATCATGCTTAGGGTTCTATTAACATGCTCCTTTTGAACAAACACAACAGCTATTAAAAGCACATTGACTCAATATTGTTACATTGGACTTCATACTGCCCCAACTGGAAATTTTGACCCTTTGTTTATTCTTTTTTTTTCTTCATTATTTTTAAAGGAGCTTTATATTATATAAATGTTACATTGAAAATATAGGGGATCCCCTTATACCCATCCTTCATCCCCTTGGTTTATTCTTGCCTAATAGCACTTAATGCTCTATTGTTATATGTCTACACATCTCTGTGAAGACAGGAGTTCTCTTATTATTTACTCTCCTGAACCTGTGTCAGGTGTCTTCCAGATCTTTCCATTCTGTTTCACTCTGCTCACATCCCCTGGTGGCTTGCTGGAATGGCTTTTGTCAACAGTCTCAGAACCCTCCAGATTCCCACCGAGTTCAGTCAGTGGAAACCATGGCAGGAAATGGGAGGAGAAAGGAGAGTAAGATCAGGGTACTTGTTCCACTAGCTCCTTCCCTGGTTCCTTGCTTCTCCCAACTCTATCTCCAGCTGGGTTCCTTTGCCTCTCCCTCTCCTGTCCTTTCAGAGACTGTGGTAACAGTTTTGCTGATGTTAGCCCTGGGTTCTTGCACAATCCCTCCTTCCCTGCACCTTTGTAATTCACCCCTTTTGTAAATAAACTCCCCTTCAAGTATCCTAATTTGACTGTGCCATCTGTTTCCTCTCAGGACCTAACTGATACAATACCTCATAACATTACCCGATTTTTTTAAAGTTCTTGATTGTGCTGCAGAAATGAATTTCAAGAGCACCTCGGGTGAGTGAGACTGGTAATTTATTCAGGTAGGGAGGGATGAGAAACGGAAGAAAATAACAGATTGGGGTCCCAGGTAGAAAGGAAGGGGCTGAAAAGTGATAAAGCGGGCTGATGTACAGACTACAATTCCCCATTATAGGTTATAAATGCCCAGGTTTACTTGCGTAGTGATCCAAGGGGGGGAGAAGGCAGCCAGAGTCGGGGTCCCGAGGAAAGAGAGAGCTTAGGCCTTGCGCCCACTTTTTAAACTGTTGATTACCCCACCCCTTTGCTAATGGCAGGGAAGGTATTCCAGCTGCTTACTGTTTTTTTTGTTTTTGTTTTTGTTTTTGTTTTTTAAGATTTTTAAAAATTTTTTTAATTTAATTCCCCTCCCCTCCCCCGGTTGTCTGTTTTCTGTGTCTTTTTGCTGCGTCTTGTTTCTTTGTCCGCTTCTGTTGTCGTCAGCGGCACGGGAAGTGTGGGTGGCGCCATTCCTGGGCAGGCTGCTCCCTCCTTCATGCTGGGCGGCTCTCCTTATGGGTGCACTCCTTGCGCGTGGGGCTCCCCTACGCGGGGGACACCCCTGTGTGGCACGGCACTCCTTGCGCGCATCAGCACTGCGCATGGGCCAGCTCCACACGGGTCAAGGAGGCCCAGGGTTTGAACCACGGACCTCCCATGTGGTAGACGGACGCCCTAACCACTGGGCCAAAGTCTGTTTCCCATGATTGATTATCTTTCTCATCAATCTCAATGATAAAGTCCTTGGGGAATACCCAGGGCTTCTTCTGGCTTCTAGAGGAAGTCTTCTTCTGAGTGGCAGAATCTTGGGGAGGGTCTTCCAGCAGCCATCTTGGGGGTTATTGATGTCCACGTGGAACTCTCTGCCAGGTTCCAGATCCATCTATTGATTCCCTATTTTACTAGCTGGCTTCAATAGTACCCAATACTTTTAATAGGTGCTTCACAAATATTTGTTAAATAATTAATAAATGAGTAAATGGGGAGCAGATGCTTCTATTTTGTCTGATTTCCCCTGACAATTACTTGGGCAGAGGTGAGATTTTTGATAAAGGCCATGAAACTGGTAAATTATCAGTTTGCACATAATGTACAAGTTGACCTCATGTGAGAAATCTATCCTTAATATAAAATGCCAGGTAACATATTATATTATATCACAAATCTGCTTTATTGTGCCTCCACAGTAATTAAGTATATTGTTTTTGGTACAGCAAGTAGAAGCATGTAAGGGGGAGCAACAAACATTTTTCTTTTTCTAAGTTATACAACATAAGTGGTGTGCATGAGTGTGTTTGTGTGTGTGAGACATTGTGTGTGTTTAATATCAAAAGGATTAGAGAAGAGAAGCAGATGTGGCTCAAGCAATTGGGTTCCCTTCTACCATATGGGAATCAATCCAGGGTTTGATTTCCGGGGCCTCCTGGTGAAAGCAAGCTGGCCCGCACGGTGAGCTAGCCTGAGCAGAGTGCTGGCCTGCGCAGGAGTGCTGGCCTGAATGGCGAGCTGGCTCAACAAGATGACGCAACGAAAAGGGTCACAGAGGAGAGACAACAAGAGACACAACAGACCAGGGCGCTGAGGTGGCACAAGAAATTGAGCACCTCTCTCCCACTCTGGAAGGTCCCAGGATCGCTTCCCGGTGCCACGTAAAGGGAAGACAAGCAGGCACAGAAGAACACACAGTGAACGGACACAGAAAGCAGACAGCGAGAGCAAAACAACTAGGGGTGGGAGGAATAAATAAATCTGTTTTTTTTTTAAAAAGGAATAGAGAAAACAGTAACTTTTCTCTCATTTTAAAACCTCATATTTTTTCTTGCAATTCCTTTCTTAATCATTATTCCAATTTCTTTCCTAACCAATTGTCACAATGAATGCTTCTGATCACAGCACAGCAGTTCAGAAAACGCCCTAGGGTGGAGAACACTAAATTTCTTACCTCTTTCTATTTCACGTTCTCTTTGTTCACTCTGCCTTTTGGTTTTGCTTTGATGGCCAGCGTTTGTTTGTTTTCCATGTGGCCATGATAAAGAAAGAGGAGTTTCTTACTTTCAAGCATACTTATCCAAAGGCATTCCTTTCATACTACCAGCCTTTTCAGGGAAGCTAGATATCTATAGCTACCTGCCCTACAAGGACTACAAAACCTTCTTTATGTTTTCATAAATATTGCCCTCAGTCCTCTCATTTTCTTGAGGGTAAGAAGAAAAAAAATTAACATTAGCTTTCATTTTATCACCTTGTGCTGTAACATCTACAAACTCGAAAAAAAAAAGTCTCTTAAGTCATATATATCCCTGTACAGATTCTCTTCACAGATAAATTTGTTTAGGATGAGAACAGCAAAGATTCTCAAAGATCAGTAATACTGAATTAGAAGACGGAAGACTAAACAAGGGGTGACCACTTCAGCAAGTGCTGAAAAGAAGAATGAAAGTAGAACTAGGGACTCACACTCAACCAGAGTTTAGAAGATAAAAAACAAAACAAAACAAAAAACCCTTCAGACTCAAGGAAAAAGCTGGCCGAACACCTCTTTGGTGCACTCTGAGTCACGCTGTAAATCTCTTGGATTGGACATCTGACTGGGCACATGGGCGTGGCCACCATTATTTGACTGGATATGATCCCTACTGCTTTCTAATTTGGGAGTTTGGTACATGATCTTTTTGGAAAAATTTCTTTCAAATTATTGCCTAGACTTGTCCTGACTTGTCCCAAAGTAGTCAGACAACTGTTCAATGTCCTTTTTTTTTTTTTTTAATACCCCAATCCAGCTGTTCTGTGCCTTGATCAAATTGAGTGCTGTACTTCTAGTCTGGTCTAAATCATGAAGAGAAATGACAGGGAAAGAGTTTGGATTGCTTAAACCAGACCATTCTGCTTCAGTGACAGCTTGTTACATTGTTTTCTTTAAATAAATATGCCATTCTTAATTTTTTCTCAAAAAATAATTCTCAATAATAGCCAAAGAGAAATTCAATCATAATTATCTTCATATTCATTTTCTTGTGCATTCTGTAAAACAGAAATGAACTGTCATCACTCTAATGTGCTCTGATTTCTAAAATCACTCTATATTGTCCTGATTTCAAAACAATTAAACTTAATTTTTTATTTAGTCAATTAAGTGAAAAAATGTCAAGAGCCTAGCATTGCTCAGCAGCCTCAGATTTAGGTTCAGATGACAGGCCAATAATGAATGCTTTGTTGCATTTTATGCATAGTTTAGGATAGACATCAAACCTTGAAGATCTCAGAGGGACAACGTTTATGTTAAGTGATATATTATCTGATCCTTTTATTTCTTTTCACCCTTTCTCATGTAACTTGCAGAAAAAGCATCATTTCTCCCAGAAAAATCAGTTTAAACAGACCCTTTCTTCAGATGGAAAAACTAAGTGAAAAAGAAACATAGCAAAGTTAATTAACATACTTCCTGGGTACTATCTGAGGAAAGGCATAAAGAAAAACCAAGACTACGGATAGATTACGGGAAGGAAAAAAGGGAAAAAAAAAAAACACCGTATCTCAAACCATTATGTAATGATGATCCAGGAATAAGAGTCATGAGAAATACAGGCCTAAACTATAGCGTAAAATCTATAACCATTGAAAAAAAGGGTTAAGGAAAATAAAGGAAATAACCACTGGGAGGGCCTTTGTATACTTCTAAACCTAGACTCTGTCAAGTTGTGTAGTCCTACCGTCCTCTGGGTGGCACCTCAGTGGTTAATACGACTGTGAAGTTATGTGGGAAACAAACCAGATTTTAGCCACCTGGCCTTGAACCTGATAAAGGGGCTGTTGGCGGTTGGCTTTGGTGCCCACGTACCTTTCCCGAATGTATTACCCTCAAATTGAAGTGTAGCTTTAGGAATGAGGAGCAGAAATAGCAATGTGGAGGGTGGAGATGGCTTGTGCTGAAGAGCTTTTTGTCTGGTGATCCTGTGACTAAAGATAATATTTGTTTATCTTGTATGTTTAACTTGTGTCTTGTAATCCAAAGAGCTGGAAAAAAATGTGGAATTACAAGTAAGTTAGTGAACAAACCCATACTACAGGGTATAATTTCTAGTCCTGGGAAGGGCAGGAAGAACAAAATCAGCAGTTAGGATAGAATGTATTTTTTTCTGTGTTCTCTCCAGCCCTTCCAGTAGGATAATTTTACAATTAAAGTGCTGATTGCACAGTAGCATTTGATATAAAATGATGTTACATTACTCATGGAAGCAACTTTACTTGAACTGCTTTCTTCCTTAGAACTCTAAATTCTTGCATAGTTAAATGATGAAAAAATAAGAAGTAAAACAAACAAACAAAGCTCTTCCAGAGGCATTCAAGAGCTGGAAAGCCCAAGGCCACAGAAAACTGAGAAGAATTTAAACCTTTAACAGCATCCAATTACCAGAACATGATGAAAGACTCTCTATGAATATTCCAGATATTATAATAGAAAGTTGGGTAGCCAGAGAAATGGAAGGTCTTGGGGCAAAGAGTTTAGGCTCTTTAAGGATAAAAAACCCAGCCAAATTCCAGTGAGTATAAACTGTATGCTCTATCACAGCTACGCAGTTCTCTGTGAGATCAGCTCTTTCTCTTTCTCTAGTTACAGGCTCGGCTCAATATTATTGAAGTAAAGCCAACAGCAAGTTAGCAAACCAGCAGGGGAGCAAATTGATTATACAGTTAACTGTGGAAAAACTGAAATTCTTTATTAAGGGAAAATGAAATACAGTTAATTTATGCTTCAACTGAGCCTTTCCCCACGTGGCGTTTACTCTACTGGCGCTTTGACTTTGCTATGAAGCTGTAACTTGGCCAAAAAGTGACAGAAGCTTTACTGATTTAAAAATAAGGCAGGTTTTGAGCTTTTTTTTCCCCCTTGCATGATGATTTTTCCAGCTACAATTACTGTAACTCACTCATTATAGAGGATAACATGGCAGGCAAACAGGCAAGAAAAAAAAGTGTGGTAACAGTTGGCAGGATGTAAATTGAAAGTCTTTGCCATCTAATTTTAAACAGTATTTATAGAGAGCACCCACAATACAGCATTCAACGTCTCACACAAAATCTCTTAAGTACTAGAAACATTTACTCAAGTTGTTAACAAAACTAGTGGACACTAATAAATGAAAGAAATTAATAAATCCCTGAACTTTTCCAAAATTTAAAAGGTAGAATCAAGGTTAGATACATTAATTCAGTCTAATTTTGAATTACAAAGCCTAATGCTGAGGTTCTCCTTCAGAATGAAAAATAATGTTAATGTTTTACATATATGAAGAAAGCTTTTCAAAGATCTGCATTATGTATTTTTCCTTATTAAGTCTTAAAACAGTCCCATGTCAGAGAATTGGGGGGGGGGGGTTTGTTTTGTTTTAACTTCTTATTTTGAGATAATTGTAGATTCTTGTGTAGTGCTAAGAAAAAGTACAGAGAGGCCCTATGTATCCTTCACCCAATTTCCCCCAGTTTCCCCCAGTGGTGACCTGATCCATCTCAGGGAGCAGCTTGATGAGCATTTGGAAAATGATGGTACAATAGCACAACCAGGAAATTAACATTGATAGAATCCACTGACTTTACTCAGATGTCACCAGCTTTACGAGTACTTATTTGTGTGTGCATTGGGTACATGTACTTGGTTCTGTGACATCTTATCACATGTGTAGATTCATGTGACACCCCACACAGTTGAGAGGCAGAAGAGCTCCATCCAGGGATGTCCTGAGCTCTCCTTTTATAACCACAGTCACCTCTATCCCACCTCCTTCCCCAATCCCTGTCAACCACTAATATCTTCGTCATTTCCATCATTCTGTCATTTCAAGAATGTTATATAAATGGAATTACACAGTATGTAGCCTTTAGAGATTGGATTATTTCACTCAGCATAGTTCCCCTGAGATCCATTCATGTTGCTGTGTGTATCAATCACTTGTTCCTTTCCATTACTGACTAGTATTCCATGGTGTGGATGTACCACAGTTTGTTTAACCATCCACCCATTGAAGGGTATTTATTTTCAGTTTGGGACTATTACTAAAAAGGCTGTTATAAATGTTATATACAGGGAAGTGGACTTGGCCCAGTGGTTAGGGCGTCCGTCTACCACATGGGAGGTCCACGGTTCAAACCCCGGGCCTCCTTGACCTGTGTGGAGCTGGCCCACGTGCAGTGCTGATGTGCACAAGGAGTGCCATGCCACGCAGGGATGTCCCCCATGTAGGGGAGCCCCATGAGCAAGGAGTGCGCCCCGTAAGGAGAGCTGCCCAGCGTGAAAATAAAGTGTAGCCTGCGCAGGAATGGCGCTGCACACACAGAGAGCTGACACAAGATGACGCAACAAAAAGAAACACAGATTCTCGTGCCACTGACAACAACAGAAGCAGACAAAGAACACGCAGCAAATAGACACAGAGAACAAACAACTAGGGTGGGGGGAGAAGGGGAGAGAAATAAATAAATAAATCTTAAATAAAAATCATTAAAAAATAAACAAATGTTATATACAGGTTTTTGTGTGAACATAAGTATTTCTCTGGGATAAATGTCCCAAGAGACTTGCTATGTGTGTGTGTGTGTGTGTGTGTGTGTGCGCGCGCGCGTGCGTGTATTTAGTTCTATGCAATTTTGTCACATATCGATTTGTGTGCCCACAGACATGGTCGAGATATATGTTATTCTTTTAATAATAAAAATATAGCATCATCCATCTCAGGGAGCAACTTGATTGAACATTTGTTACTAATTCAACATCTGTTCCTTAATTCAAATGTTTATCAAGCATCCACTATAGTGTGGACACTGTTCCAGGCACTATATATACCAGGTAGAAGGAAGAATAAAGGAGGGTTACCTCCAGATGGCAAGTGGGGGCAATTGCCAAGACCCTATCATGTCTGCCTGCCAGCTGATGCTAAAACGATCCACACTGCAAAGACATCTGGGGTCAGATCCACCTGAGAACAAAGATTGCTTTCTCAGTCTCAGGCTATCAGTTGTACTTCTGTAACATTTTCAGTTTAAGCTACTCAGAGGACACATTTGAGCCCTGCACCTCTTTAGTGCAGTTCACTCACTCCTTCATTCATTTGCAAACACTTGTTAGATACCTACTGTATACCAGGTATTGTACTAAGCCCTGGAAAATTCATAGATGCCTAGAACATTGGCCCTGTCTTCAAGGGGTTCAAGTGGAAGAATATAAGATTGACATTGCCCTCAATGAATTTACAGTTTAGTTACACATTGGACACAAAATGATGTAACTAACAACACAAGGTCTTGTATGGCAAGAGTCACATGTGTGATAGACAGCAAAAGAGACCTGGGCTTGAGCTGACTTTTGCAGTGATGAGGATCTGTGTGGCAGAGCGTTGGAGTAGAAGCATCTTTGGCAAAGGGGAAAAGCAAAGGCAAAATTCTATATTTTAATTTAGGAAGAAGTGAAATGATTTGACCGAGTGGAGCAAGAGTTACATGGAGAATCAGTGAGTGGCGTCCCTAGAAGATGACTTTGAACAGATGGTGTGGGCTCCAATGTCAGGCCTACATTTAGCCTTTGGAATTTTGGTAATGAGTGAAGCCTTTTGAATATGAGGCTAATAGGATGAAAACTTTGTTTTAGAGTAATGTGTAGTTTATATTAAAGATTAGAAGATGCCTCAGAATGCAAAAATGTAATTTTGAAAAATTTGTACATGGAAGAAAACCTTTTGAGTGGCGAGTAAAGACTTCCAGGACCCTTACAGGAGATTTGCAAGTGGCTCACCTTGCTACTTCATCGTCCTTCCAGGACTGCTGGGGTGGGTTGGGGGAAGGGGATTCAATGAAATAAATTGTCTAGTTTATTCCCTGAAGAAGCAGCAGCTTAAATGAGGAAGCTGGGTATATACACAAATAGAAAAAACCATAATAGCATAACTAAGGGCTAAATCAGTGGACAGGTACTGAAGTCCAGAAAAGGGATAAATTGCCAAAAACTCAGATAATTGAGTAAGGATTTTGTGGAGGTGTTCAGACTTGAACTGAATCTTGAAAGAACAGCAGAATGTACACAAAGAGAGGACAGGGGTGAGGCCCTCCAGGGAGGAGGAACTAAACGCCAAACGAGCAGATGTGGGCATGTACATGACAGATTCAGGGAACTATGAACAGACCAGTTCGCCTTAGGCAGAATGCTCATGTCCTTTAATAAGTCACAAAAATCTATGTAAGTAGGCAGAAATCCAGGGCTCCCTAAAGATAGCAATCCCTATGAGTTACAGAATAAATAGAAGAATATTGTATGCCTATTAACATGGTGACTTTTTATGTCTGAGGAAAGCCCAAAAATCTCACATGTCCTGTGTTTTTGCTAGTATAAAGATTTTTCAAGCTTTTTTAAAAATTCAATGAGCCAATGTATGGGCACTCACCCTTAAATGCCCACTCTTGAGTCAATGCCACTGCTTTTATTTGGGGGGCCCTAAGATAATAAAATTGGAACATTGGAATCCAACTCTGATCCCTGCACCATCTTAGCAGCACAGTTCAGCATAATGGTGTCTCTGAAGAAAGGTAAGGAGAGCCCTTCCACTCTAGGACAACTTAGAATCATTCTCCAGCAGGAGAGACTGGACACAATGTTTATCAAAGACATCGGGGCAAAGGAAAAAGTCTTGGTATGTGAGGATTGCAATGTTCCATTGAAAGGTAAGACCTTTACGCAAGTCAGAAGTCAGCAGCTATTGACAAAGCATTACTTAAAGAAAATTAATACTTAGAAGAAAACTTTGACCCAGTATTTCACAATTAGGAATGTGCTCTGTACTTTTCTAACCCAAGAAATTTCACTTTTTGTATAAACCTTTTTTCAAGTTAATGATGAGCTAAAGAAACCATGCCCTTCAAAAGTTTTTGAAAGGTTAATACAGAAAGGATGGTTTACCATCCACCTGCTTTCATTTCTGCTGGGGTTAGAACAAAGGGGAAAATAGTTTCAAGTATGTTGCTTGATGGGTCTATGTTATATACGTCCAAGTGAGGACAAAGATATCAAAGTAATTTAGTAAATGTTCACTTTAGCCCTTTGAAAATTGTCTTGGAGCTATACCTGAATGTGCGAGCTAGACTATGTGTCTCAGACTTTAATGGGCATTGTATTAGTCAGCCAAAGGGGTGCTGATGCAAAGTACCAGAAATCTGTTGGCTCTTATAAAGGGTATTTATTGGGGGTAAAACCTTATAGACGCAAGCTGTGGAAAGTCCAACTCAAGGTAGCATAAGAGGTACTCTCTCACCAAAGTCAGCTGCCACGTGTTGAAGCAAGATGGCGGCGACCTCTGCCTGGTTTCTCAGGGCTTCCTGTATCAGTCTCTGGCACAGGGCTCGTTTCTTTCCAGGCCTTCTCAGCTGCTCATTGCTCTGTTCTCTTCAGCTGAAAACTATCTAGCGAATGGCTCATCTCTCCCTGGGGCCCCAGGATCAAACATGACAGAGCTCTCTCTTCATGTGTCTTCTTGAGGGAGTGTCCATTTACATAGGCCCTCCAAGGGGGCAGGGACACAACCTGAGTCACTACTCCCTGCTGACGTATGGTCAAATCAAACACCCTAAATTAATTTTATCAAATAAACTTAAAACCTTTGAATTTAATACAATCAAAGTGTATATCACACCCAGAGGAAAAGATTAGTTTGCAAACATAATCTTTCTCTTTTTGGGATTCACAAAAATAGTTTCAAACTGCCATAGGCTTTTAATCACCTGCGGAGCTTGTTAAAATGTAGAATCTGTTTCTGAGAAGGGGCCTGAGAGTCTGCATTTCTAACAAGTTTCCAGGTGAGACGGATGCTGCTGGTACAGAGACAACAAGGAGCTGCACTACCCTTTGGTCTCCCAGTGGACTTGCCATACCTTTGAGTCTTTGGTAACTCTCTTGACACAATGTCCTAATTCTGAGGTCCTGGACAAAAAGCACCCTATAGGTGCACATGGGATAGGTGGAGTCAGGGCTGCGGAATAGTACAGCACAGGGCAGGCACTCTGAGATAGTGACCCTAAAAACCAGATTGCAGTGTAAGGATAAACAGACTCAGCTCAGCTTCATCCAAGAGGCTCTAACTCAGAGCAGGCAGCAGAAGCCCCCGAGTGGAGGGATACCTTAAGTCAAGCTGGGTGAGGCATCTGGGTTGGGAGTCCTTCCTCTGTGCTCCCTCTCTCCATGTCATTCCTTCTACTCTGATTCTTCCTGTACTGAATTGACATCATCTGCTTACTGGCAAGTCCTTCTGCACTAGACAGTACACCTCTTGAGGCAGAGCCATGTCTTGTATTCATAGCACATAGAATGTCCTCAGGAAATATTTGTTGAATGAGTGAATGGATTAGGCGATATCAGGTCTCCATTGGTGCTGTTTCCTCTCCTGGAATGCCTTCCCCATCTTGTCTGACTGTTTAGATCCACCTCTCTTATAAGACTGGGCTCAAGGGTTGCCACTTCTCCGAAGTTTCCCTGGTTCCCTTTACTGACTGAGTAGCATTGCCCAGTGCCCTTCTACATCTCTTCTACACCTTGACACATCACCATTGCTGTATCCATTTCTCCCTCTTGTCTGACAGTTCCTTGAGAGCAGGGACCATGTTGAATTTAGTTTTGACTCCCTAGCACTTAGCTCAGTGCTAGGCGCATAGTAGCACTCCATGTATTACTAAGTATAGCAATAGCCATACAAAGTAAGGAATTCAAAGCAAAGGTGAAAGCAAAAGCAGCAAATTATATTGAATTAGTCCCCTCTACCAGAAGATATCAAAGGACATCTAAAGAGTAATCTTCATTAAACTTCTTTAATGAGGCAACCATCACTTTACCTATTTTACATAAAGTAAGTTTTAGGAAAGGAGCACAAGCTCTTAGCAAAGGACCCAGGCAGGAGACCAAATTTCTGCCTGGAAAGAGGGCAACATAAAAACT
This sequence comes from Dasypus novemcinctus, assembly GCF_030445035.2. Taxonomy (NCBI): domain Eukaryota; kingdom Metazoa; phylum Chordata; class Mammalia; order Cingulata; family Dasypodidae; genus Dasypus; species Dasypus novemcinctus. The sequence goes on along the minus strand of NC_080686.1, from coordinate 33,138,923 downwards.
ATTTAAACTTAGGTCCTACATAATGTCCTCTCTTCAGATATTCTGAAACATCCTAGTGACTTAATTTCCAGCCCCTTGCCCTGGTGTTTGGTACCAGGTAGACATAGTCTTCAGTATAAATTTTAACCAGATTCTGATACTGGGGTGAAAATCTTAAATGGGAAGAAACCCTTTGTCCTACCTTCTAGAAGCCTGTGTTATTCCCTCCTAGATCAAGGTCTTTACTAAAATGGATACTTAAAAAAAAAAAAAGTAACCTTTATGGCAATGAGTCCTCAGTGTAAAACTTCCCAATCAGGCCAAGTCAATCTCTTTAAAATTTTCCCAACAGTCACAATTTATAGAACATGTAAGCCAGACCCAATAAATCAAGTAAATAGCATTGCATAATGGAGGCTTAAATATAGAATAAGACAAGCCAGAAAGGTTCAATTAAGTAAATGCTGTACACATGTCTAGCTTTGGTGAGGTCAGTATAATATATTGGGTTATTTTAGTGTAAAGCCAAATAAGATAATTTAGTGATTAAATAAAAGAGAGGAAGAGAAAAGAATAAAATGAATACTTTAGGAAAATCCAATGGGAAAATAAATAAATAAATGAATGAATAAATACTTAAAACAATCCTAGAAAAAACAAGAGTTTTGAACTACAACATATTCTTAATCTTTGAATTAGAAAATAGTCAGGAAAACTGGGAAACTTTTATTGCAACACAAAAATAGAGTGAAATTCCCTGAATAAATAGAAATTATTATTGCAGTTGTGATTTGTTAAATCCTAAATTATTTTCAGGCAATTAATAGGTAGCAAAAGCAATGTGTACATATACAAGGTAAAGTTACCCTGATGATACTGGGTTATTGAAGGAGCATGTAACTCTAAAACAATTGGGTAGAAAATTAAAAATTCATATTATTACCCACACATTTTGTCTACACTGTTGAAAATTATAATATTTCAAGCTCTCTGGGTAATTTAATGAACTTACATTTTTTCTACAGATGTTTGAGTCTGGCTCAACCCTTTCTATATCTTTGCCATGAAAAGGGAATCACACCAAATAGCAAGAACTTACCCCAAGAAAATATGATTATTACATGTCTGCACAATACAATATCCAGGAAATCATGTCCACAACAATCATGCTGTCAAAGTAATTGTGATGGGAAGCAAACTTGGCTCAATGGATAGAGTGTCTGCCTACCACATGGGAGGTCCACAGTTCAAACCCAGGGCCTCCTTGACCTATGTGGAGCTGGCCCATGAGCAGTGCTGATGTGCGCAAGGAGTGCGTGCCACCCAGGGGTGTCCCCCACATAAGGGAGCCCCACGTGCAAGGAGTGCGCCCCATAAGGAGAGCTGCCCAGCGGGAAAGTAAGTTCAGACTGCCCAGAGTGGCGGCTGCACACAAGGAGAGCTGACACAACAAGATGATGCAACAAAAAGAGACACAGGGAAACGGACTTTGGCCCAGTGGTTAGGGCGTCCGTCTACCACATGGGAGGCCCGTGGTTCAAGCCCCAGGCCTCCTTGACCCGTGTGGAGCTGGCCCATGCGCAGTGCTGATGCGCGCAAGGAGTGCTGTGCCACGCAGGGGTGTCCCCCGCGTAGGGGAGCCCCACACGCAAGGAGTGCGCCCATAAGGAGAGCCGCCCAGCGAGAAGGAGGGAGCAGCCTGCCGAGGAATGGCGCCGCACACACTTCCCGTGCCGCTGACGACAACAGAAGCGGACAAAGAAACAAGACGCAGCAAATAGACACCAAGAACAGACAACTGGGGGAGGGGAGGGGAATTAAATAAAATAAAAATAAATCTTTAAAAAAAAAAGAGACACAAATTCCCAGTGGCGCTGATAAGGATAGAGGCAGACACAGAAGAACACACAGCGAATGGACACAGAGAGCAGACAACTGGGGCGGGGGGGGGGGAGGCAGCGAAGGGGAGAGAAATAAATAAAAATCTTTTAAAAAAATTAATTGTGATTAACTTCTCCTAATGTGTGTTATACATTCATTTATTTTATTGTTCACTACTGATTATTAGCTGGGGGGGGAAATGCTGTAACTGTCTTTAAATGTTTAAGAAACATATCTAGGAGAAATACTTCAACTAGAACTATTCATTAATCTTTTGTTTTTTTCTACGTTGGGAAACTACAGCCATTTAAAATTCTACCAGAAATTGCCTCTGCACAACTCCTTCATCACCATGATCTCAGAGCATAACTTTGATGATTCTTTCTTCAGACCAACCAGGCAGGCTTCTCACCAGTCTCCAAACATATTCTGTGCTTGCCCACACGTTTCAGCTTTCCTTGGTTTGTATTAATTCATTTATTCATTCAATAACTAGTTATTATTATTATTATTTTGCGAGCTCTCTGCTCTCTGTGTCCATTCATTGCGTGCTCTTCTGTATTCTCCCTTGTCTCCCTTCTTTTTTCTTTTCTTTTCTTTTTTTTTTTTTTTTTTTTTTGCGTTACCTTGCTGAGTCGGCCTTCTGCAGCGTCCGCTGGCCAGGTGACTCTCCGCGGCATGTGGGCGAGCCTGCCTTCACAAAGAGGCCCCAGGACACGAACCCAGGGCCTCCCATATGGTAGAAGTGAGCTCATCTGATTGAGCCACAACCGCTTCCCAATAACTAGTTATTGAGCACCCAATAGATGCCAAACTCTGTGCTAGGTTCAGGTAATACACAGGTGAAAAAAATCTGATGCCTTCATAGAGCTCATGATCCTCTGAGACAGACAGATATCAATCAAGTGAGACAGACCTATCAGTCAAGTGGTAGAAGAGTCGGTGTTAGCCGAGTTGATTTCAGAGAAGTCGTGGGAGGCTTCCCTCAGGAAGTGGCACTTGGGCTGGAATCCGAAGGGTAATTAGGTCTTAGCTAGGTGAACAGGTGTTGAAATGCTGTTTCAGGCAGAGGGAACAGCATGTGTAGAAATGATTGGCAGGACAAAGGGTCCCGGGGACAGAGCCAGGCTGGCACGGCCGGATCAGAGAGAGGCAAGAAGCATGGTTCAGGTGGGGCTCCAGAGAGAAAGCAGACCTCAGACTGGGCAGGACTTCTATCAGTCAGGGCTTTCCAGGGGAACGGGACCTTATTTTAAGGAATTGGCTCACAGGATTATAGGGTTGTAGGGGGCTGGCCAGCAGGCTGGAAAGCCAGGCAGGAGTTGTCGTTCGCAGGCTTGCAGAATTCCTTCTTCGCTAGGGAGCCTCAGTTTTTGCTCTTAAGTTCTCCAACTCCCTGACTGAGGCCCACCCACATTACGGAGGTTCATCTACTTAAAGCCAACTGATTCTAGATGTTAACATCTACAAAATACCTTCACAGCAACACCTGGATTAGTGTTTGATGAAATAACTAGGTACTATAGCCTAGACAGTTGCCACACAGACTAACCTTCACACCGAGGAGCTACATCGTATGCCAAGACATTTACCCTAAAATGCTCTTCCCTATCCACCAGCTGATGGCCTCCAAATCCTTTAGGCCCTTTACAAATGCCTCCTTTCTCCAAAAGCCTTTCTCAATTCCTTCACCCAAATGTGTTTTTCCCCTTCTCTGTGCTCCAAATAACTCTGATCATGTTAATATTGTTTGTCACTTTTTGTCTTTTATTTTTTTAAAGATTTATTTATTTCTCTCCCCTTCCCCGCCCCCCTGCCCCGGTTGTCTGTTCTCTGTGTCTGTTTGCTGCATCGTCTTCTTTGTCCGCTTCTGTTATTGTCAGCACGGGAATCTGTGTTTCTTTTGGTTGCGTCATCTTGCTGTGTCAGCTCTCCGTGTGTGCGGCACCATTCCTGGGCAGGCTGAACTTTCTTTCACGCTGAGCAGCTCTCCTTATGGGGCGCACTCCTTGCTTGTGGGGCTCCCCTATGGGGGGGACACCCCTGCGTGGCAGGGCACTCCTTGCGCGCATCAACACTGCGCATGGGCCAGCTCCACACGGGTCAAGGAGGCCCAGGGTTTGAACCGCGGACCTCCCATGTGGTAGATGGACGCCCTAACCACTGAGCCAAGTCCGCCGCCTTTTGTCTTTTTATTATGGTTGTTTTTATACATGATTTTTCTCCCTTGTGTGTGGCTCATTGTCAGGGATGTGAGCTTATTCATCTTTGTATCCCCCACATACCTAGTAAGTGCTCAATAAATGTTTTGAGTAGATTTAATTTTATCAACATTTCTGGTTCTGATTAAGTTCAGCAGTTTGTGTCATGGTTTCTTTCCTTCATCATCAAAGCTGATAGTTAAGCCAATAGTAGTTCTATGTGGTGCAGAAAGGGTTCTGACAATCTAAGATAAACTGGGAAATTTATGTCAAAATATTGTTACTTTTAAGCCAAACTGGAGAGATCTTGAATCTGGATATATGGCTCATAGACAAGGGGAACATGAAACCACTGATAACTCAAGTGTCCAACTTCACAATTATATTGGGACTTCAAAGACTTTGCCATGTTACAAAATTTCCTGGGAAAACTGTGTGATCCTGAATTACAGGTTACCTCCAAGAGGAGGTGCTCACTTCATCCCCAACCAACTTCCACTTATATAATGAACAATGACCACATAACACTCATTATCTGGACAAAAGTTTAAAATTTTAGTTAAATAAAGAATGTACAAAATAATTCTGTTCTCATCCAGAATTTTGGTAGCAGTTGTAAATAATGTCTAGGCATTAGACTAAAACAGAAAGACAATATGAGGCGTGGAAATAAAATCAGCCTCTGAAGGCTAGTACCTACTTTTTGAAAAAATAATTACCTCTTTTTTTTCCTGTTCAGTGAAATGGATATGAAGTCGAGCCATTCTTATAAACCAATGAAAGGAAGAATTGTCATGGATAATAAAAATAATAATGTTTTCTGAATTATAAGCAGAAACCAAGCACAAGTTGGTCATTCGCAGAGACCAAGGTAGTGTGGAAATAAACTAAAGGGAGAGAAGAGAGAAGGAGGAAAATACTGGTTACTAATGCTCATATTCTTGACTTGGAAGGTACTTTATATATATGAATTTCTTTAATCTTCACAATATTCCTATGAGGTAGTACTAGTGTTATCTCCATTTTACAGAGAACACTGGGGTATAGGCAGGTTAAACAGCTTGCACAAGATCACACAGCTCAAAAGCAGTATAGCTAGGATTTAAATTCAGGTAGCATGATTCTCTAGAGCACGCTTTCTCAACAGGGCTGCTGTCATACCTAAGGGTCAAAAATTGATGTTTAGGGGTTTAAAAAAATCCTAGATATTACAATGGTTTGTGGCCCTCCCAGGGGCCACAGTGCATAAACAGATATCTAGCTGTGCATCTGTGGTATTAACATTTCGTGGGGAAGGAGGGGTGATAAAATGTCTAGAAAATCACCTTAGGGCAGTGATAATGAAAGAAGAGTGAAAAACACTGTTCTGGAGCTATGCCCTTACCTGCCATTTAATAATGCCTCTCAAGCTTTGTGTTGTGTTTTTTTTTTTTTCCTTTTCTCAGAGAACAAATTCTCTAAAAGGGTAACACTCATATTTCATGAATAGTGTGTGCTCACGGCTGCATAGCAATGTAAATTTGCAATCTGCTAAAGTATCATCAGTTCTGAAACGGCTAATTTTGCTATCTCCAATTAATCAATTACACGTTTATCAAATAAAAATTTCATTTACTGTAAATGCACTTTGTTTCTCTTTACATTCCATTTTTAGTCATATACCTACATGCTCCCATGACCAGAGACAATTCTAGAGAAATTTATGGAGTAGGTACAATTTGTCTTGGCATTTCTTCCATTATCTTGAAGCTCTTAATTCCCCCTCTTAGTTTTCTCTCTTTCATCTCCTTCTTATTCATTTATTCATTAGAGCTATAAACATTTATTGGGTATTCTGTGCAATTTTATCCACTGTCATGATAGTAATGACAATTTATATGCTAATGAGCCTCATTTATTTAATGAATCTGAAATCTTAATTCTAGCAAAGATCTCTTCCACAAATTTCGAAAGAACCAAACTGCCTCATGGACATTTCTTCTTGTTGCACTCCAAATCACTTCAAACTCGTGTATCCAAGAGAAAATCATGTTTTCTCCCATGTGTGTTCCTCTTGTTTCTCTTCTTTAAGGGATGACACCTTCATCCACTCATCAGTCAAGCCAGAAACCTGGAAGCCTTTTCTCATGTGTCACTTTCAGTCAGTGACAAAGCCTTGGCCGTTCTGCAACCCGAACATTTCTTGCATCTGTAGCCTCCTAGTTAGTCACACTCCTGGTCTGAAACCCTTGAATAATTGTCGGGTGCTCACAGCAGGGAGACCTTCTAAGACCTGGCCCGTGTCTGCCTGTCCTCACTGGGCACACCGTCCCATTGCCTCTCACACCCAAAGTTTTGGAGGGTCGTAATGCATTTTCAATGTTGTTTTTTCCTTTCTTTAAATTATTTATTTATTTTTGCATCATATTTTTAACATTGTTATTTGAAAATGTCTAAGTCCAGAGGTCCTAAATTGTCATCTATGGGCCTACTAGAGTTGCCTTTGACACATACATCAGAAAACATGAGCTTTATTTGTTTTGCCTAACTGTGGATTTCCACCTAAAATATACTCTTCTTTAAAGCAAGGGTATCAGACCAAATGCATTTCTATCATTCCTACAGTGCTCTGCACAATGTAGATGCTCAATAAATATATTTTGACAAAATCACAGTTGACTATTATTCTTCAGACTTGCATGTTCTTTCTCTTGGAAATAGAATTATGTTATGAGACCATAGTATTTCTTATTCATATAATTTGATGGGAGGAAAGACAAAATGAACTATAAATTCAATTTACTGACTTACTTATTGAGGAAATTGAGATATTACTGGTTAAAATATAGATATCCAGTCCAGCTTTTTAAAAAGGCAGTCATGTAAAAATATATCTATTGCTAAAACCAGTTTGTGACATGCTTTCTCAGCTTACTTAATGTAATTAGAGCTTGTAATCAATATGTAAACAACAGAACTCCCAAGCAACACATAAATCTCTGAAAGAAATGGATGCAAATCAACTGTTTTTGTTAAAAATTGTGGGCTTTAACCAAAGCACAGATTTTAATTTTGGAAGAAGAAAAACAAGCACATTGAACTGTAGTTCCCACTACACTGAACCATGTTCACCAAATCTAAACTCATTACAGAAGGTATAAATACACATAAATATGAAATTCTCATGAAGACAAATTTATGAAATAATTTATTTCTTGAGGATCTAGAATTCCTTTTGTTTTTGTGAATGGATTCCAGGATTTTCTGGGTTAATGGTATGAACATTGCTTGCTAACGCAGGCTGGAACCAGGTCCCTATCCTCTAAGATCTTACAGAGCTGTTTCTTTTTTTTCCCCCCTTATTAACGTTTTGTGCTTTCCCTTGCACCAGACCCATAGAAATATTTCATTTGTAAATCAAACCGATCCATTTTGGTCACAGCTGTCAGGAAACTTGTTCACAAATTTGAAACTAGTAATAAAGATGGACTTTAGCAGTATCTTTTCAATTACCAGTATCAGCAAGTAGTATAAAAACAGTACCCATAAAGGCCTTATCCATATACCCAAGGTGTACTCATGCTTGTCACCACTGGTTTCTATTCACCCTTCCTAACTTCAAGTGCTCATTTGAAGAGCGTACTCCCATTTTGCCATTTACTGTATCTTTTGATTACACCTTGATTCCTAGTCTGGTACAATGTACAGAGTGCTCAGAAAATGTATTTCAAATATGCAAACAAATCTGGAAATATCTCTATATTCTTAAAATCAGAAATATATGAATAAAAGTATTTCAGTAAATTATAAAATTAGGTTGGTCATTGCAATATTTTTCAAGACTGTGTAAACAGTAGTTGGAATAAAAATATGATTTGGAGCAGATTGTAAATAACATTCATATACAAACACATCTATAAAATGTATTTTAGGCTATGTAATCTACATCTACTTCTTGGTATTAAAATTAAGTATTTTCAAACATTGAAAAGCCTATAGCCCAGAGAACTAATACTTCATTCATCACAAAAAACTAATTTGCTTTTAGAAAGTATGAAATAGGTATTCACCACATGAAAACATTTCAGTATAACCACCTTTCATAAATACCGCATTTCCATTTCTTTCTGGATAGTGGAAGAGCTAAAAAAAGCAAAAGCAAATGCCTTTGTGGTAATCAATAAGTAGCATTAGTGCTATATATATTATAATTTCAGCTAAGTTTGTTCTATTTTTGTTTTATGTTCCAATATTACTTTCACCATTTTCATTTGGTGATGTCAAGAGAATGAAAAAATGCTCTGTTTACAAAATGAAGTATTGAGTTTATTTTAGATATCACATCTTACAAAAACACTTTCAAAATGCAGAAGCATACCTTCAAGCTCAACAGAATAATATATATTGGAAAGGAGTAGAAATAAATTATTTATTAGACATACATTATAAATTTTTTTATTTAATTCAAAACAAAATACAAAATACACACGATTCCACAAACCACCAAAATCTAACTGCTATGGTTGTTAGCATTCTCAACCAGTCTTTCCTTATATGTAAACATAATTTTTACATGTTGTAATAATAGGTTAGAATAAACTTGAATTTTGGTAATGTAGAGTTTGGACAGTGTTGTATGCCATTTGCAAAAGTTCACTTTCTTCTGTTATTGACATAGAATTTCAACATGCCGCTTTTTTGAACATTTATCTGTGATCCCCATTTTTGGCCAGGTGTTGCAAATCCTTTTTTTTTTTAAGATTCATTTATTTATTTTCCACCTCCACTCCTCCTGCCCTGCTGTTTTTGCTGTCTGAATTGTCTTTTCTTCTCATTTTCTCTCCTGTAGGATTCACCGGGATTTGATCCTGGAGACCTCTGATGTGGAAAGAATTTCCCTGACAATTGCGCCAGTTCCTGGTTTTTGCTGTGCTTCACCTTGACTCTTCCCTGGTCTCTCTTTTGATGCATCATCATCTTGCTGCGTGATTCACCTGCGTGGGGCAATGACTCACCACGCATGCACTTGCACAGGTGCTTGCCGCGCAGGCACACTCTTCTTTTTCACCAGGAGGCCCTGGGGATCAAACCCAGGTCCTCCCATATGGTAGGCAGAAGCTCTGTCACTTGAGCCACATCAGCTTCCCGCAAATCCATTTATTAATTAGAAATGGTCTGATAGATGAGATAGAAAAAAACCCCACTATTTATCAAAATCAACATACCTCCTCTTCTACTTCATTTCCTGGATTTTTAAAACTTCAATCAGCATTAGGCTTTGGAGTGAGAAAAGTAATCCACAAAATGATTACTCAATTAAGAATTCTTTCTCTTCACTTTACCATCGTTAGTTTGCCTTCCAGTTAAGAAGCAATACAACTTTTTTTAATTGAATGAAAAAAATTACTTTAGCTTCTAGATTGCTCAAAGTAAGGCTGAACTAACCTACAGTGAAGGCAAACAAATCAGTGGTTGCCCAGGTGCAGGGAGTGATACAGGACAAGCTGGAAAGAGAGATTCCAAAGGGGCCAAGGGAAGTTTTGGAAATGATGAATATCGTCACTACCTTGATCTTGGCTATGGTTTCAAAATTGTCAACATACGTTGAAGCTTATCCAGTCACACACTTGAATTATATGCAGCTTACCATATCCCAGTTATACCTTTTTTTCCCTTTTTAAGATTTATTTATTTATATTTCTCTCCTCTTCCCACCCCCCCATTGTCTGCTCTCTGTGTCCATTCGCTGTGTGTTCTTCTGCATCCACTTGCATTGTCAGGTGGCACCAGGAAACTGCATCTCTTTTTTGTTGCATCATCTTGCTATGTCACCTCTCTGTGTGTGCGGCACCACTCCTGGGCGGGCTGTGCTTTTTTTTTTTTTCAAGCAGGGCGGCTCTCCTTGTGGGGTGCACTCCTTGTGCGTGGGGCAACCCTACACGGGGGTGCCCCTGCATGGCATGGAACTGCCTATGCGCATAAGCACTGCGCACGGGCCAGCTCACCACACAGGTCAGGAGACCCTGGGGATTGAACCCTGGACCTCCCAGGTGGTAGGCGGATGCTCTATCAGTTGGGCCATGTCTGCTTCCCCCAGTTATACCTTAATAAAGATGTTTTGGAAAGTAGAAAGTAGTGCTGTTGCTTAATTGGAACAGAGTTTCTGTTTGGAGTGATGGAGAAGTTTTGATAATGGATGGTGGCAATGGTAACACAACATTATGAATTTAATTAACACCATTGAATTGTATTCTTGGAAGTGGTTAAAATAGGAAATGTGAGGTTGTATATATGTTACCACAATAATATGCAAATTTTTTTCAGAAACCATAGAACAGCACAACACAAAGACTGAACCCTAGTGTAAATTATGGATTTTAGTTAATAATACAATTTTAATAATATTGGTTCATCAAGTGTAACAAATACACCACACCAATACAAAATATATAAGGAAAACTGTAGGGGGGAAGTAATTTGGGAACTCTGTACTTACAAGCTGCATGATTTTTCTTTAAACCTATAATTGCTCTAAAAAAAGGTAGTGTTGTAAAAGGCAATTATCAAATGACTGTAATTTTATACCATTTTCCTAAAGAGGAGCAAGTTTTGTCTTTTTACCTCATTTGATTTGTGAGGTAAATAAGAAAACTTAGGAAAGCTTACATGAGGAAGAATAGTTTTCTATGTACTATTCAACTTTATTTCTATTATAATTCATAGTTGTAACTTACAGCCAAATTTTTTGCAAAAGACTTTTTAAACTCAAAAACACTACTAAAATCATATTGTTTTTTAGTTTCCAAGTCATCTTTTGCTGATGTCGTCATGATCCTAATCTTTGATCCTTTTATTCTTCAATTTGGTGATTAAAATGTAAAACTTCACATTTATTATTTTTTATACTCCCCATTTATAATTAATTACAATTGCTTCATAGTTCCCATTATTCATATTTATTCCCTGAATAAGAAGAGAGTGAAATGTCAAACAATATTCTTAAGGATGGCTTTACAACCATCAGCTCTGGGAGATATTGCCCCACAAATGTATCATGTTCCTATAGTCCAGAAAGGAGTATAAATTTAAAAATAAAAAAGGAAGGAAGAAAGGACAAAGGAAGGAAGGCATAAACTAAGTGGAATTATAACCCAATTACAGCATTCCTACTTTGTCATGGCAACATATCCAAGTAGCTCTGTTTACTCGAAAGGCTTTCACCTCTAGGCCAGCCATGTGGTTGCTCCCAGCCTCGGGTTCTTCTGCGATAGCCGTCAGTTGGTGGGAGAAATCTGAGAAGGTGGCTTTTACCTTCAGGTCCCAGTTCCCATACACATACTTTTATCAGGCTTCAACTATAAAGGACAGGATAGAGCCTGTTATAGCGTTACAGCAAAATATCTTTAAAGTACGCATTTATAATTCCTTAAGGTAAACTGATGTGCATTGTCCAGACGAACATGCTTTTGGCATAAGGCAGCAGAATTGCAAATTGAAATTTCGAAATCATTAAGGTTTTGAATGCAGAGAATCCAAAGTGATTAAATATTGACAGCAACCACAGTAACCTTTGTTCTTCTTACAATATTAGAATTAGATCTGATTATTAATAATCTAATGATTAGATTAGACTGAAAATCATGCAAAAACATATACAGTAGTTTCCCACAGTAAGTAACTGGGATGAAGTGATAACTTTTACTCTAGACTTTTTAGCAAATCCCTTTTACATGGCACATGTTATGTTGTCACTCAGAGGCCATATGCCCTATAGAATATTTATGCTGCCTTGCTTCAGATAAACTAAATGAAGTTCCCGTCTTCCATCATTATTGACAGTAGAACAGATGGAAATTAAAGATCTCCAGATACATTATAATTTTTCCTTAAAAATTGGGTTTTTGTTTAAACATTTCTTTATTCCTCCCGCCCCATTGTTTTTAGGCTTAGTGTCTGCTTTCTGTGTCCATTTGCTATGTGTCCTGTGTCTGCTTGTCTTCTCTTTGGGTGGCACCAGGAACCGATCCTGGGACCTTCCGGAGTGGGAAAGAGGCACTCAATCTCTTGCACCACCTGAGCTCCCTGGTCTGCTGTGTCTTTCCTCTGTGTGTTTTTTGTTGCATCATCTTGCTGCTCCAGGTCTCCCACACAGGCCAGCCCTCCTGCGCAGGCCAACTTGCCCTCACCAGGAGGCCCTGGGAATTGAACCCTGGACCTCCTATATAGCAGACAGGAGCCCAATCACTTGAGCCACATCCACTTCCCAAAAAACTGTTTTTAATAAAACAGTAAAAGTATTCTCAAGAATATTTTGTAGGAGAAAATACATTGTTATCAATCCTGCCATGGGAACTATATTAATTTTCCTTCTCTTTTTCATCTTTCTTAACTATTGATTTTTTTATATTTTCATTTCATTCCATGAGATTTAACCAGAGATTAAAGTATATTTTATTTAAAATATTAAAGATTTTACACTTTCTTCTTTCCCTAAAAAAAAAACTTAGTATGGCAGGTCTATATAAACTGATTCTTGCAGCACATGCTTGTGACATTTGTCTGTACTCAAATAAAAATACCTAACGTATCAAGGTAAAAAAGTCATGAACCCCAGTTGTACACTGCCTGGTTTGACTTCCTATAAACTGATGCAAATCAGTGGTTTGGCATTGAGAAAAGGGAAGTTTTTTTATTTTTTAAATTTATTTAATTTATTTATTTTGATAAAGTAAGTTTCATGTGATGTGTTGTGAAATTTGGTGTCATGGGCTGCTATCAGGGACATTTTTCTCTGCCATCAAACTTCCATCATAAATAGTTTGCTCCAGTAAGTGGAGAGAGATAGAAGAGGGGCAGAGAAAGTGTACCTGCTTGTACAAATAAATCTATTTTTAGCATGAGAAATAGCTCCTTAACTTCTTATAATATTAAGACAGTTTATAAGGGTTTTTAAGAACATTTGAGTAATAATTTATTAAGCTATTCACTTGTTTTTTAGTGCTATATGAACAAATCACTCTTTATACTCTTATAACTTTATACTTGATAATATCTTAATCATCTTTCTTAAAATAAAAGTAATATATTTAGAAATTTATATGTCTCAGGTCAATTTTCGTTTTATTCCTAGTTTTAGTAGTTTCTCTGTTTTAATGAAATGCTTTCCATTTTTCCAAGGAAAACTGAGGTCAGGTATTTATTACCAAATTCAAGGCCACCTTAAAAAATAGTAGCACTGTATCTAATATCTAAAATGTCAGTAAACTCTAATTTTCAGTTGGCTGAGAAAATAAGACTATTACATTTCATTAGAATTATCATTTAATCCTATGTCAGATCATAAATATTCAGATAATTAGAAAATAATACATAGAGAATATAATTTAGTCTTTCTTCAATGGCTCAAAAACCAGTTCAGTTGTTCAGTGTCTCAGGCACACCATCATTTTCATTCATTCTTCATTCATTCTTTTTTTTTTCTTTTTGTTGCATCATCTTGTTGTGTCCCCTCTCCCTGTGTGTGGTGCCATTCCTGGGCAGACTGAACTTTCTTTCACACTGGGCGGCTCTCCTTATGGGGCACACTCCTTGCGCGTGGGGCTCCCCTACGTGGGGGACACCCCTGCATGGCACGGCACTCCTTGCGCCCATCAGCACTGCGCATGGGCCAGCTCCACACGGGTCAAGGAGGCCCGGGGTTTGAACCATGGACCTCCCATGTGGTAGACAGATGCCCTAACCACTGGGCCAAGTCCGCTTCTCTTCATTAATTCTTTTCAACTGTATTTATTGAGCTTACTACATATCAGGCACAAGAAATTAAAAGACAAATAGGTATGGACCTTGTCCTCCAGGAACTTGTATCAAATATTATTGAGTGGGTAAAGAAAGGAGTCCCTGGCTAAAGCTCTCTAGTTAACAGCAAGCCTGGTATCAGAGAGTTCACACTGTGCACCTTCAATTTGAAGTATGACCACATTTTCTGATGGTATTTTTATTCAGTTCTTAGTGTATATACCTTACCAGTGTCTACAACTAAGACAATTCAAATCGACTTATTCAGTACTATTTCATGTAACGATCTGAACACTTTACTAAAATAAAAAATGTGAAGTATAATACCTTCTCTTCATCTGTTAATTCTACAGCTCATTTAAAAGCAGTTCATTATTTTCTCAGGTTTTCTTTTAGCATGAATACTTTTATTGGTCAGCAAAACAGTGTCTTGTCATTTTTACCTTTTCCTTGTCCTAACACACATTCAGTATTTTTAAGAGACATTGATGTACAGATATCTGTTTGGCTCCCTGCTTTAATTCTTATGGTACCCAGAAGTGGGAACAGAGTTCTAAACTCATATAAAATGTAAAAGTTATCATACTAAGTGAAAAAAAGCAGAATATAAAATTTTATATATAATAAGAGCTCAACTATATTTAAAATTTTTTAAAAAGAGTAGTCAGGAGAAAAAGGCACATGAACTTTTTTTATAAACAACTTTATTTCAAATTCACAAAAATGAAAGAACAGAAAAAGGCAGCTCAATAAGTTATGGAAACATTACTTCTAAAAAGTTCTTTTTCAGGCACTGGTTTTGATCTCATCTAATTCCAACTGCTAACTCACTTGTTCCTCTAGTGTTCAGAAAGATACACAGATTAACATAGATTAGTGAAATGACATAGTCAAGATTTCCTTTTTAATGAAAAAAAATGAAAAGAAAAAATGCTTAATCATACTCATACCTCACAAAACCAAACCCCATATTCTTCTTGTTTTAACAAATCAATTTTACTGATACATATTAATAAAGCATACAGGTCATCCAAAGTGTGCAGTCAATGGTATTTGTTATAATCACATAGTTGTGCATTTATCATTTCAATCATTATTACAACATTTTCATTATTTCAATAATAATAATAATTTTTTTTCCAAGTGTACAAACAATGGTATTGGGTATAACCACATAGCTGTACATTCATCACTTCAATCATTAGTGTTGCATTTTCGTTATTTCAGTACTACTACTAACAAGTAAAAAAAACAGGCAAATAGACAAGGAAATTCTTCACTCCTCACTTTCTCTGAATAAACAATTTAAAAAAAATTTTAGTAACATCTGCAACCTAAAATTTCTCCCTTTAAATCACATTCAGATATGTAATTCAGTGATGTTAATTATATTCACGATGTTGCACTACTGTCTCCATCCTCCACTGCCAAAACTTTTTCATCACCCCCAAAAGAAATTCCGTACAAATCAAGCTTTCTTTTTTTCTTGAGGTAATGGGGGTGGGGATTGAACCTGGGACCTCATGTGTGGGAAGCCAGCACTCAACCACTGAGCCACAATGGCTCCCCTAAGTTGGCTTTTCCATTTTGCTTGTTTTTGTTTTTTGTTTTTAGGAGGCACTGGAACCGAGAACTCCCAAGTGGGAAGCAGGTGCTCAATTGCTTCTGCCACATTTACTACCTCTAATTAAGCTTCAACTCCCCATTCCCCACCCTCCCCAGGCCCCGGTCACCCATATTCTACTTTCTGAGTTTATAAATTTGCTTATTCTAATTATTTTATATAAGTGAGATCATACAATGCTTGTCCTCTTGTGTCTGACTTATTTCACTCAGCATGATGTCTTCAAGGCTCATCGATGTGGTGGGATGTATCAGAATTTCATTCCTTTTTATAGCCAAATAATATTTCATCGTAGGTACATACCACACTTTGCTTGTCCATTCTTCTGTTGATGGACACTTGGGTTGCTTCCACCTTTTGGAAATTGTGAATAATATTACTATGAACATTGTTGTGCAAATACCTGTTTGAAATTCCTGCTTTCAATTATTTTGTATATATACCTAGACATGGGATTGACAGGTCATATGGTAATTGTATAAATAACTTTCTGAGGAACTGCCAAACTGTTTTCCATAGTGCTTGCATGATTTTACAGTCTTACCAGCAATGAATGTGTTTCTGTTTCTCCACATCCTCTCCAACACTTGTTATTTTTAAATTTTTAAAAATAGTAGCCATTCAGTTGAGGGTGAAATGGTATATAAATGTGGTTTTAATTTGCATTTTCCTAATAACTAACGATGTTGAGCAACTTTTCATGTTCTTTTTGGTCATTTGAATATCTTCTTTGGAGAAATATCTTCTCAAAACTTTGCCCATTTTGGATGGGATTATTTGTCTTTTTGTTGCTGAGTTGTAGGCTTTCTTTATAAATTCTGGATGTCAAACCCTTATCAGATATGTGTTCTCCAAATATTTTCTCTCATTCTGTAGTTTGTCTTTTTACTTTCATGATGAAGTCCTTGATGCACAAAATTTTTAACTTGTGATGAGGACCCATTTATCTATTTTTTTCTTTTGTTTCTTGTGGTATTGGTATCTAGCACATACACTTTTAAGACAAAACACGACTCCAAAAACATTTAGACTTGCAGTGGGAGTTACTCCCACTCTGAGTACCTGAGCATAAACATGTTTCCTTTTTCAGTGGATCCTTGGGAGAAGCACTGTTTTAGTTCAACCATTTTCAACTCCCTCATTTTGCAGACAGGGAAATTGAGTGCCAGAGAAGTGAAGACACCTGCCTAAGGACATACAGCATATTAGTAGTAGCAATACAGACACTGAACTTCAGAGTTCAAATTCAATACACCTAAGCATGCCAATTGTTTAAAATCTCCTCTCTTCTCTGATCCTCCTCAGAATTCAGTTTGTAACATATATGTTGCAAGCATAGTACAGACACAAATTTGAAGATTATTAATTCCTTAAAACAGTTTTTCTTCTCTCAAGTTCTATTATGTCAATGTTTATTCTTCATTATGCTTTTCTCTTAGTCTTACCTAATACATTCACAGTATTTGCCTGCCTGTGGAATATTTTTATAAAAAGCCCAAGAAATTCAAAGAGTCCTTTTACTAGCATTTATTGGAATTTCCAACCTTGTTTTTAAATTTAAATTTTAAATTCTTTCCTCTTGAGAAAGTACTTATAATCTTACCTCTTAAGTGTTCAAGACAATATATACTTTAAAAAACACTTTCTCCTCTGTTTTATTTTGCTACAGGGCTGCTAAGACAAAACACCAGCAATGGCTTGACTTTTATAATGGGAATTTATATAGAGTAAAATCTTACAGTTCTGAGGCTGTGAAAATGTCCAAATCAAGTAATGATCAGAGATGCTGTCTCACTAAATAAAGCCAGCTGCTGGATCCTGGACTCATTCCATGTGGCAAGGCAAAATGGCAGATCTTCCAGTCTCGCTCTACCTTCTCCTCCATGCTCACCTTCTCTCTCAGCTTTGAGCTGCTCCATAGAACTAGCCTCCTGGGGGCCTCATTGCTTCAGTTTCTCCATTAATTTCCAGCCTCTGGCCTCTCTCTCTCAGTCTCTTGGGGTTTCTCTTTCTGTAGCCGTAGGTGATCCTGGAGCTGGGGCAAGCTGTCTTTATCTATGTGTTTCTGCTTTCAGTTCTCTCCCAAACTGGATCATGCCTTACTGATAGAGTATAATCAAAGGCCCTAAACTGAATTCAATCCAATCAACACCCACAACCTAATCAAAAGCTTTAACTAAGGTGATCTAATAAAAAATAATATAATCGGAAAGTACCTTAACTGAAACTAACCAAAAGGTCCCACCACATGTATTAGGTTCACAGGCACGGGAATGGGTTCATCGTAAGAACAGGATTCTCTGGGGTCTGCAAAAAACTCAATCTAGGACATTCTCCAATCACTCCCAGCCTCCCTTCGCCTAAAATACCTTGGCACAGATCAGGCATTAGAGATCTGGCTTTCCTTCTTTCCTAGCTCTTTCAGAACCTGCTATCCACCTTAGTCTCATGGTTCTCAACTTTGCCTGCACATTAGAATCATCTGAGGAGCTTCTCATTTATTTTTACTTGGGTGGTGACATGAACCTCATCTTCAGCCAAGATTGAGAAACTCTGCCCTGTGTGAATAGGCTAAGATGGATAAATTTTTGTTTTAAAATAAATCCAGTTGGAAAATTAAAAGCTTTGACCTTTGGAAAAGGAATATCAGGTACTTTTTGGACAGACCACTGAAATTATACAAGATATATTGTTCTCATTAATTCATTTGTTTTCATTAAAAATTGACATCTTTGTTGGCCACTACAGATTTAAATAAGGTTCCTGTTTTCAAAGGGCTTACAATCTAACAGCAGGAGAGAAAGTACTCTAGTAAATATGATGAAGTGTCATGTATGAACTTCCCTTGAATAAGCAACATTTTGAAATCTAATTTAAAGTATAGTTCTATTGTATTATCTGATTGTAGCTTAATATATCAAATAATTCATGTTTAATTGGAAGTCACAGGAAGTGAGATGTATATACATACCACAGTTGTATTGATGGCAAATGGGAACTTATTTGAAAATGTGGTAAAATTTGAGGATGCCTTGAAAATGACCAATGCTGGTTAGCATAGTGTAAAAGATAGCAAAAAAACATTTCAAATGCTGACAGTAAGATATTCAGAAGTATAGGAAAAAAATAGCTATGGAGTTACATTAAAAATAAATAATAAGCAAAGTACAGAATTACTATGTGACCCAATAATCCCACTTTTAGTTATATACTCAAAAGAATTGAAAGCAGTGACTCAAACAGGTATTTGCACACCAATGTTCATAGTAGCATTATTCACAATTTCCAAAAGGTGGAAGCAACCTAAGTATCCATCAACAGAAGAATGGACAAGCAAACTTTGGTATACACTTACAATGGATTACTATTTGGCTGTAAAAAGGAAATCTGATGCATCCTACCACATGGATGAAACTTGAAGACATCATGTTGAGTGAAAAAAGTCAGACACAAGAGGACAAATATTGTATGATCTCACTTATATGAAATAATTAGAATATGTAAATTCAGAGAGTCAGAAAGTAGAATACTATTTACCAGGGACTGGGTGGGGTTGGGAATGGAGAGTTAATAATGTTTAATTGCAGGAAACAGACATGGCTCAAGCAGTAGAGCTCCGGTTTACCATATAGGAGGTCCGGGGTTCGATGCTGCCCCACGTGGAGTGCCACCCCATACAAAAGGGCTGGGTGATGTGGAGAGCTGGCGCAGCAAGATGACACAACAAGAGATACAGAGGAGAGAAAATAAGAAGACAAAGCACAACAGGGAGCTGAGGTGGCACAAGAGAGTAATTGCCTCTCCCCCACTCTGGAAGTTTCCAGGATTGGTTCCTGGAGCCTCCTAATGAGAATACAAGCAGACACAGAAGAACACACAACAAATGGACACAGAGAGCATACAATGTCTGGGGTAGGGAGAGATGAAATAAAATTTTTTTAAAATCTTCTAAAAAAAATGTTTAATTGATATGACGTTTTTGTTTGTGGTATAGAAAAGTGTTGGCCACAGATTATGGTAATAGAGACACAACATTGTGAGTGTGATCAATACATTGAATTGTATATATTTCTTTTTTTTTTAAGATTTATTTTATTTATTTATTTCTCCCCACCCCCTTGTTGTCTGTTCATCTTCTTTGTTTCTTTAGGAGGCACTAGGAACTGAACCCAGGACCTTCAATGTGGAAAGGAGGCACCTAGTCACTTAAGCCACCTCTGTTCCCTGCTTTTGTTGAGTCTCTCATTATGTTTTTCCTCTTGTGTCCCTTGTTGTGTCATCTTGTTGTGTCAGCTTGTCACGCCTGCCCCATTGCACCAGCTCACTGTCTTCTTTAGGAGACATCAGGAAATGAACCATGGGCCTCCCATATGGTAGTTGGGAGCTCAGTCACTTGAGCCACATCCACTTTCCTGAATTGTATATTTCAAAGTGGAGAAAATACTATGGGCTACAGTTAATAATAGAATTATTGTAAAAATGTTTCATCAAAGTACCACACTAATGGAAAATGTTAATAACAGGGAAACCTGAATGTTTTGGGGGTATATATGGGAATTTTTACTTTCTGCATGATATTTCTGTAAACCTACAATTGCTCTAATAAAAAAATATATAAATAAATGAATCCTATACTTATGCAACATTGACAAATCAATATAAGCTTAAGATATCTAATTCTGCTACAGTCATCTGATTTTAAAGATACTGGGATCCAATTCAATGTAAGGAAAAAAAGTAAATAAAAAGCAATAAAATATATGAGGAGCCAATAAGACAGATAAAAAATGGAATGGAAATAATTTGTAGAGCAAAATAGCAAGAAAAAGAAAGTAAAAGAATGTCTCATGAAGAAAGCAAAATCATTCAAAATAAAGTTAAAATGCACTTAAGGATCTCACCAGCAAATGACATATTTAAAGGGAAGAAAAAAATTATAAATTTTAAAGAAAGAGATTATGCATAATAGCTTAGTATTTTAAAATAGATCCCATTATGTAATCTTTCACTTGCTATTTATTTAAAATGATATGTAAAATATAGCATTTCACTTCACTTTAAACACTATTTTAGGAGAGCACAGACTGAAAATAAAGATTTCTTAAGGAATTGCAAAAATGTCCACTACTTAAAATTTAACATGTTAGAAAGTTAGTAAAAATCAAGAAAAAGCTAACAGTGAAATCAAGCCAAATACATTGGAAGAATTTGCTTAGTAAAGAATCTGGGTAACTAGTTCTTTATAAAATCCTACAAAAGTCTAATATACTATAGAAAGTCTTGACATTATAACCATGGGGATTCAAAACTTCTCAGTTTGGCATTGACAACTCATTACATAAACTGATGCAAAGCACGTTGAATATAGCACTCACTTTATTTCTATAAATATATTGCATTGCTAATAGTACATTTATCACCACTAGTAACTTATGAACAAGACATGTTTTTTGCATTTTAGAGCAAGTTTATTAAAATAATATATTGCTAATAGAATAATGGGTTTTTGGTCACCAAAGGAATTTGAATGAAACTGTTGAAACTATTGTTTCAGTGTTAAGTATATTCTTTTACAAAACATTGTACCTTAGCAAAGTGTTGGCTTTTTTATTTTTTGTAATGCGATCATAGGTTTTTATCATAAAGAGGAAATACTTTACAGATATCTATGAAGATGGGATTTAAAATGCCACCCAATTATTATAGACTAAAGACTTATATTTGCTAAAATTTTGACCTTTGTTATAATGTCATCATAAACTGATATGGAGTTCCAGGAGTTGATACATACAAATTATGTGTAGATAAAATGCACTTAAGTGTCAAGATTATCATTTGCAAAAAAGTTGTGGAAGTAGCGATGGGATGGCACTTGTCTTCTAACCAGCGCTTAGAAAAGGAAGGGACATGAGGGTTTTAGAGGCGCTACCCTTCGGGTTGCGCTGACCCAGTGCCCCCACCCAGGGGATACTTCCCTTTGAATAAGGAAGTATTTTAACCTTGATTGCTGGAAAAAATTCCTCTGCCTAAATTACATTCTGCAACTTTTTTTTCCATGAATGCAACTGTAGTTTACAAAATGCAAATAATTATTCTAATGATTTTCTTAGCCACATTCAGTATTGCATGCATACAACAAATAGTGAGTGCCCAAGCATGTGCCACATACCCCATAAATTCCATTAAGATAGGGGTGACTTCTGTTTTCTTTTTTTCAGTGTGGGGTCTCCAGTGCCAAGAATAATGCACAGAATTAGGACTCCACAATTTGTGTTGAATCAATAAGAGGAAGGAAACACACCCAATATCATCTGTAATAATTTTGTGCATTATCTCCTCTGCTCCATACTCAAAGTTTCTTAATTTCTGCTTCTTAGTTGTGAATGTAACCATTCCTTTAATAACTATTAGCTATGGCAAAAGGCAGTTTTTAAAAACTGTTTTTGTGAAAGGCTTTGAAGCCTTAGATTAAACACACAGTCAATCCTTATGGATTTATTTCAAAAGTATACTTTTTCATTGATTTATTGTGAGGCAGAATATATTTTTCTTTATTTCTTTTTTTTAAAGATTGATTTTTTTTATTTATTTCTCTCCCCTTCCCCCCCCCCCTCAGTTGTCTGCTCTCTGTGTCCATTCGCTGTGTGTTCTGTGACCGCTTCTATCCTTATCGACGGCACCAGGAATCTGTGTTTCTCTTTGTTGTGTCATCTTGTTGTGTCAGCGGCGCCATTCTTGGGCAGGCAGGCTGCACTTTCTTTCACGCTGGGCGGCTCTCCTTATGGGGCGCACTCCTTGCGCGTGGGGCTCCCCTATACGGGGGACACCCCTGCATGGCAGGGCATTCCTTGTGTGCAGCAGCACTGCGCATGAGCCAGCTCCACATGCGTCAAGGAGGCTCGGGGTTTGAACTGCAGACCTCCCATGTGGTAGGCGGACACCCTATCCATTGGGCCAAGTCCGCCTCCCTATATTTTCTTTAGGAGCTGCTCTCCTAAAACCTCTTACACCCCAAATAGTACTGTGTTCATATTAGAACATAACCATCCTGTATGTATTTCTGTGAAAAAAAACAGAACTTATTCTGTTGTACATGGGTAGAATCTCTGAGGAATATATAGATCCGAATGGCAAGACTTGGGTAAAAAAAGAGTGAAGAGGTAGTTGCACTATAGAAGAATACTCAAGTGCAACCATTCTTGGTATTTTAACTTAGGAATGGCAACAAGGGTTCCAGAGAGGGGAAAAAATTAACTGCTGAGAGGGTGTAGAAGTTTGATATAGTTATAAATTCCAAAAATAGATACTGGATTATGTTTGTAATCTGGTCTTTATCTGGGCATGATTAAGTTGTGATTAGAGGGAAGCGGACTTGGCCCAGTGGTTAGGGCGTCCGTCTACCACATGGGAGGTCCGTGGTTCAAACCCTGGGCTCCTTGACCTGTGTGGAGCTGGCCCATGCGCAGTGCTGATGCGCGCAAGGAGTGCCCTGCCACGCAGGGGTGTCCCCTGCGTAGGGGAGCCCCACGTGCAAGGAGTGCGCTCTGTAAGGAGAGCCGCCCAGCGCAAAAGAAAGTGCAGCCTGCCCAAGAATGGCACCACACACACAGAGAACTGACATAACATGATGCAACGACAAAAAAAGAGACACAGATTCCCGTGCCACTGACAACACCAGAAGTGGACAAAGAAGAAGACGAAGACGCAGCAAATAGACACGGAGAACAGATAACTGGGGCCGGGGGGTGGGGAAGGGAAGAGAAATAAATAAATAAATAAATAAATAAATAAATAAATAAATAAATGTTTTTTAAAAAGTTGTGATTAGGGCTTTGATTGGGCCATGTCATTAGGGCATTGAGTCACTCACCAAGGAGTGGGTGAGGACTCACAGATAAAAGACATGGCAAAGGTCAGAGTTGCAGGTTTTTGATGTTGGAGTTTTGATGCTGGAGTATGATGCTGAAGCCTTAAGCTGGAGCCCTGGGAAGTAAGCTCACAGAGGAAAGAGAAGCCAGCCCCAAAAAGAGAGGAATCCTGAGCCCAGGAAGAAGCAAGCTCTGGGAAGAAAGGAACCTTGAACTCAGAGAGAAGCAAGACCCTGGAAGGGAGGAACCCAGGAAACCTGAACCTTCACAGCCGTCAGCAGCCATCTTGCTCCAAATGTGAAAATAGACTTTGGTAAGGGAAGTAACTTATGCTTTATGGCATGGTATCTACAGATGTAAGCTCCTTCCCCAAATAAATACCCTTTACAAAAACCAACCAATTTCTGGTATTTTGGCACCCCTTTGGCTGACTAATACAGAGGGGTAGGACTCAGAGATGAGGAAATGCATCAGAAGATGGAGATTTTTGTCAATGAAACTACTATTAAAAGGAGGAGAGAAACAAGTGGGCTGTCAATAACAATGAGGGGGAGAAGAAAGAAAAGTGAGGGTAAGTTCAAGGCAGGGACAGAGAGAGAAGGAAGTTC
This sequence comes from Dasypus novemcinctus, assembly GCF_030445035.2. Classification (NCBI taxonomy): domain Eukaryota; kingdom Metazoa; phylum Chordata; class Mammalia; order Cingulata; family Dasypodidae; genus Dasypus; species Dasypus novemcinctus. The sequence continues at coordinate 33,114,988 of NC_080686.1, read as the reverse complement.
CAGTAAAGTAAGAACCTTGTCAATCTCAAGTGGCTGGGTAGCCACGTGTAAATCAGAAAGTATTCAATTCACATTAGAACTGAGTCTAAAGGAAAACAGGCTTTAAATATTAGTGTTTGTTGTTTTATTTTATAACAAAAGAAAGTGCTTAAGTAAAATATTTATTAGAGCAGTTTTTAAAATTTCTAAATATAGGAAGAATGGAGAATTTATTTTATTTTTTTAAACAAATCTATTGATACATATTAATAAAGCATACAATTTATCCAAAGTGTACAATCATGGTATTTGGTATAATCACATAGCTGTACATCCATCACTTCAATCATTATTAGAGCATTTTTATAATTTCAATAATAGTAATAATAATAAACAAAAAACAGACAAACAAGAAAATTCCTCACCTCTTAATCTCTTTATGTTTTCCCTGCTGTACATAGCTACTATTTCTAGCTATTCTTGTTCAATTACTTGTTTATTAAGCAGTTTTACTGAGACATATTTACATACAATGTGATCTACCCAAAGTGTATTATCAATGGCTTTAGCATAATGATGATATTGTAGATTCATCACCTCAAAAATTTTAAAACAATTTCATTACTCCAAAAAGAAAGACTCCACACCCCTTGGCATCACAGAGTAGGAGTTTTAAAAATTGTTTTTATTAAATATTAAATATTGGCAAAAGACTATAACATGTGTGACAGGTTATAAAGAAGAAGAATACAAGCATCCATGTACCTTCCGCTCTTTTTAAGAGTTTAGAGGAAAGTGGATGTGGCTCAAGCAATTGGGCTTCTGTCTACCATATAGGAGGTCCAGGGTTCGATCCCAGGGCCTCCTGGTCTGTGTGGTGAGCTGGCCAGCGTAGAGTGCTGGTGCAGCAAGATGATGCAACAAAAAGAGACACAGAGGAGAGACAATAAGAGACACAGCAGACCAGGGAGTTGAGGTGGCGCAAAAGAATGATCACCTCTCTCCCGCTCCAGAAGGTCCCAGGATTGGTTCCTGGAGCCGCCTAATGAGGATACAAGCAGACATAGAAGAATACACAGCAAAAGGAAACAGAAAGCAGACAATGGGGGAAGGGGGATAAATAAATAAATAAATAAATAAATAAATAAATAAGTAAATAAATCTTTTTTAAAAATTTAGGCATTCATAACTTAAAAAGGCTTGGGGTGGAGCAAGAAATAACTGCAATCTCTCACTGGAACTTCATAATCATTTTAGGAAAAAGCTAAAACAAACAAATAAACCATCTAAAGTCCAAACTCTAGGCATTTAATCAGGGATGTTAAAACTGACATTTTGAAATAATAAAGTGTGATGTTGACTGGCCCTGTAAATGTCTTGAATAAAAACAGAATTTCAGAATTGTACACTTTAAAGCACAAGAAATACTGCTAGAATGAGTGCTTCATGCTAAGTAGGATTAATTGTCAAGTGGTCCATATTTACAAAGGCCTATTGTAAAAGAAGCAAAGGCTGTTGGAATGATGTTCCAATCATTCTGAAAATGATTCCTCTTTTAAGGAAAATGAGTCTTTATTCAGATGCGCTCCATTCGTTTGGTGAAGACATTTTTCTACCCAGTTCAGGTGAACACTAATGCAGTACGGTGGACCTAGGATTTTATAAAATGCTTGCATTCTAACCAAAGGAGTCTCCGTTTAATCTGAGCATGAGGTTGTTCCCTAATACAGTATTTTCAAGTTCATGGGATCTTAAAAATCTAGGACTCAGGCAAGAAACTCAGTCCTAGATGCACTTAATAACATGCCAATGTCACACGCATTATGATTTCAGATTCTGGCAAGTCTCTAGTCTAGGACTCCCAAACAACCTACTTGCCATGAGCATTTATGAGATGAGGCCAACACCTGGTGTTACGCCTATCCACATACCAAATCATACTTACCAGAGTACTCCAGGGATATGTGATTCTCACTGTACTTAATTGTTATTAGATTCTATTTTTAAAAGACATCTTTATTTTTGTGTTAATCATGAAAAATGTAAGGGAAAGGAGAGTTATAGGAAAAACTGCCAACACTTGTTAAATTGATTACATATATGTATGCATGCTGTTTTACTTTTGTTTGTCCTTATACTAAAATTAAATAAACAAACATTTATTGGCACCTGTATCTATTTATTCTATGTAAAGCAATATTTTATGAAATTTCCTTGCTAGAATCTGTGAAGGATACTAAGAAATCTAAAATACAATCCTTGTCTTCAAGTAGCTTGCAGTCTAGTTAGGGAGACATCAGTAAATTCATAGAACAATAAATTTTTTTTAATGTTTTAAAAGTTTTAAAACTTTATTTTTAGATTTTAAGCATCCTTTTGCAGTAGATAATCTTATTTGTCTACTTTGATACAGAATCATGTTACGTTCTTAAATCCAAACCTAACAGACACTTAATTTTAGTAAATTGTAAAGGAAAAACAAAGGTAGCTATTTAGAAGTGTTCTTCATTGGCCAATCTCACTATCGCTGGAAGATCTTGAAACACATGGAAACTGCATGTGGCTTTGGAAATAGTACGTTTTGCAGAGAACCTGGAACTGCCTCAGCCGTCTTTTCTTTTTTGAACATTTACACAGGAAAAGATGATTCTTAATTGAACTCTTAAAAACAAATGTATAATCTATATATGGAAAGGAGCACAAATCACAAGTGTATATACCTTGAATGAACTGTATGCAAAATGTTTCATAAAATGAATATGATGTGTAACTTCTACTACCTAGATTAGAAATAGAATATTCTCAGCATCCCCTAAACCCCTTGCTTTTCCTCCTAGGTACCACCCACCTCCCACACAGGTAACAACTATCCTGAGATCTATCACCATAGATTAGTTTTGCTTGTCTTTGAACTTTATGTAAACAGTATCATATAGTAGTATTCTTTTCTATCTGGCTCCTTTTACTAGACCTTCTATAATTTATCCACATTATTGGAAGAAGCTATAGTTTGCTCATTTTCATTCTAGTACAGCATTCCATTGAGCAAATAAACTTTAATTTATTCATCCTACTTTCAAGGAACTCTATTGGATGTGTACTTAGGAGAGGAACTACTGGATCATAAAACAGATACTCAGTTTTAGTAGATACTGCCAAATAGCTTTCCAATTTACACTTCAAAATTTCATTTTCTAATTGTTTCTATTATAGAAATTCAATAAAATTTTGTATATTGGTTTTTCATTCCAGAAATCTTGTTAAATTCTAATAGTTTGTAGATTATTATTTACTTTCTACATAATAAAAAATGCCATCTGTAGTAGTTTGATATAGTTATGAATTCCAAAAATAGATATTAGATTATGTTTGTAATCTGGTCTGTACCTGGGCATGATTAAGTTATGATTAGGACTTTGATTGGGCCATGTCATCAGGGGATTGAGTCCCCACCCCTTGGTGGGTGAGGACTTACAGATAAAAGGCATGGCAAAGGACCGAGTTGAGGGTTTTTGATGTTGGAGTTTGATGCTGAAGCCTTAAGCTGGAGCCCTGGGAAGTAAGCTCACAGAGGAAAGAGAAGCCAGCCCCAGGAGGAGAGGAACCCTGAGCCCAAGGAAGAAGCAAGCCCTGGGAAGAAAGGAACCTGGAACTCAGAGAGAAGCAAGACCCTGATGGGAGGAACCCAGGAAGCCTAAACCCTCACAGACATCAGCAGCCATCTTGTTCCAACATGTGAAAATAGACTTTGGTGAGGGAAGTAACTTATGCCTTATGACCTGGTATCTGTTAGTTCCTTCCCCAAATAAATACCCTTTATAAAAACCAACCAATTTCTGATATTTTGCATCAGCACCCCTTTGGCTGACTAATATACCATTTGTAAATAATGACAGTTCATTTCTTCCTTAGCAATCCATATACTTTTTCCCTCCTTACCAAACTGGCAAGAATCTTTTGTGCATTGTTGGATACCAATAGTAATAGTGGGCATACAATTTCCAATTCTTTTTCTAATCTCAGGGGGAAACTCTAAGTATTTCACCACTGTGATATCTGTTATAAGTTTTTTGTAAACAGACCTCATCATATTGGGGAATTTCCCTCCTATCCCATATTTTAAAACGCCAACAGTACTTTGAGGTATAATAGACATAAAGTAAAATAGATCCTAAGAATACAGTTCTGTAACTTTTGACAAACCATTGTCACAATGTAACCATCACCCAGATCAACATAAGACTATTCCTTCATGGCAGAAAATTCTTTCTGCTCCCTTCCCAGTCACAACCACTATTCCAGTTTCTATCTATCATCATTTTGCCTGTTCTTCTAGTGGATGGAATCATAACGTTCTCTTTGTGTACAACTACTTGTGCTCAGCAAAGTGCTTTTAAGATTTACCTACATAGTTGCTCATATCAGTAGTTTGTTCCTTTTTCAATTAAAAAATTTATTTTAAAATTTCCAAAATTTACAAACACTCTATATTCACCAAGCAACAACTCTTTAAGCAGAATCACACAATATTCATCCTATGGCATCTGGCTTACTTCACTTAACATAAGATTTTCAAGATTCAGCCATGTTGTAGCATGTGTCAGAGCTTCATCCCTTCTTATGGCTAAATATTCCATTATGTATATGCGATCACATTTTGTTTATCCATTCATCTGCTGATGAACATTAGGTTGCTTGCACCTTTTGGTGACTGTGAGTAATGTTGCTATGAACATTGGTGTATTAGTATCTGTGCAAACATATGCCTAGGAGTGGAATTGCCTGGCCATATGGTAATTCTATATTAAACTTTTTGTGGAACCACCATACTGCTTTCCACAGTGCTCCATTTTGCACTGTTTTCCAACAATGCATGAGGGTTTAAGTTTTTTCACATCCTCTCCAATACTTATTTTCCACATTTTTTAAAAAAAGATTTATTTATTTATTTAATTCCCCTCCCCTCCCCCGGTTGTCTGTTCTCTGTGTCTATTTGCTGCGTCTTGTTTCTTTGTCCGCCTCTGTTGTCATCAGCGGCAGGGGAAGTGTGGGCGGCGCCATTCCTGGGCAGGCTGCACTTTGTTTCATGCTGGGCGGTGCTGGGCGGTGCTGGGCGGTGCTGGGCGGTGCTGGGCGGTGCTGGGCGGTGCTGGGCGGTGCTGGGCGGTGCTGGGCGGCTCTCGTTATGGGCGCACTCCTTGCGTGCATCAGCGCTGCGCATGGGCCAGCTCCACACGGGTCATGGAGGCCCGGGGTTTGAACCGCGGACCTCCCATGTGGTAGACGGACGCCCTAACCACTGGGCCAAAGTCGGTTTCCCTATTTTCCACTTTTAAAACAATAGCCATTCTAGTGGGTGTGAAGTGGAATCTACATGGTTTTGATTTGCATTTCCCTTTTTATTGCTGAGTACTATTTCATAAACAGTTTGTTCCTCCATATATCCTGTTTATGGCAATTAGTTTGCAGTTTATCACTATTATGGATAAAGCTCCCATTAACATTCTGAGGACTACTTTTCATACTCTTAGGTAAATACCTAGGAGTAGAATTCGTTCAGTCATAGAGGAAGTAAGCATATGCTTAAGTATATAAGGATGTGTTATCTTGTTTTTCAAAATAGTTGTATATACCTGCCAACAATCGATGAGAGTTAAATTGCTCCCTCCTTCTTATCAGTGTTTACTCTTGTTTTAGCTGTTCTAGTGACTGTGTAAGTAGTATCTCTGGTGGTTTTAATTTGTATTATTTCCCTGATGAATAATGACTTTGAGCATCTTTTCATATATATCAGTCTTTCATATACTTTCAAAAGTACCTTTACAAGTCTGTTGTGCATTTTGTTAGTGGGTTGTTTTGTTTTCATTAATTTGGAGATGTTCTTTATTTATTCCTGATACAGGTACTCCTCCTGCTATGTATATTACAAATATGTTCTCCCAATTTGTGTTTTGCCTTTTCACTTCCTTAATGGCATTTTTTGATAGGTTTAAAATTTTAGTAAAGTCTAATTTATAATTTATTTTCCATTTATGGTTTGTGTATTTTGTGTTTTCTTAAAAAAAAACTTTGCCTACCCCCAAAACTGTAAAAATAGTCTCCTAGAAGCTTTACATTTTAGCTTTAACATTTAAAGCCATGATCCATCTCAAAGTAATTCTTGTATATGGTGTGAGGTAGAGTCAATATTCATGTTTTTCCACATTGATAACTAGTTGTTTCAGCACTATTTATTGACAAGACTTTCCTATTTCCATCGAATTGCCTTGATGACTTTGTAAAAAATCAATTGACTGTATATTTCAGGGGTTATTTCTGGACTCTGTATTCTATTCCACTGATCTATTTGTCGATTCTTATGTGAATAACACACCACTTTAATTGCTGTAGCTTTAGAGTAAGTATCAAAATCAGTAGTGTAAGCCAATCTTCTTGTTCTTCAAGTTTGTCCTAGCTGTTCTAGGTAATATCCATTTCCATATAAATTTTAGAATTAACATGTCAATTCCCATTAAAAATCTAGCTGAGATTTTTATTGGAATCATATTGAATCTGTAGGTCAATTTGGAAAGAGTCTTCCCCATCTTGCCCCAGTGCTCTGTTTAGTTAGGCCTTTGTGAATCTCAACCAGTAATATTCTTTAGTTTTCAATGTGAGATCTTTTATATCTTTTGTTAAATAAATACTTGATGATGTTAATGTTTTTATATAAGTGGTATTTTTAAAATTTCATTTTCCAATTGTTTCTTGCTGGTATGCAGAAACAAAATAGATTTCTGTGTATTGTCATTGTATCTTTTGATGTTTCTGCATTCATTTGTTTAAGCAGTTTGTAGATTCTTTTGAAAAAAAAATTTTTAAGGAGATACTGGGAAATAAACCCAGAACTTTGAACATGCAAAGCAGGCCCTCAACCACTGAGCTACACTTGTTTCCCTCTTTTTAATTTTTTTTGAAGATTTTTTTTTCATTTCTTTCTCTCCCCATCCCCGCCCCCCCCCAGTTGTCTACTCTCTGTGTCCATTCGCTGTGTGTTCTTCTGTGACCACTTCTATTCTTATCAGCGGCACCAGGAATCTGTGTTTCTTTTTGTTGCATCATCTTGCTGCATCAGCTCTCTGTGTGTGCAGCGCCATTCTCGAGCAGGCTGCACTTTCTTTTGCACTGGGTGATTCTCCCCACGGGGAACGTTCCTTGTGCATGGGGCTCCCCTACGCAGGGGACACCCCTGCGTGGCACAGCACTCCTTGTGTGCATCAGCACTGCGTGTGGGTCAGCTCATCACATGGGTCAGGAAGCCTTGGGTTTGAATCCTGGACCTCCCATGTGGTAGGCGGATGCTCTATCCATTGAGCCAAATCCACTTCCCAAGAAAATCTTTTTTTTTTTTTCAGAAAAGCACTGAGTAGTATTCAAAACCCATTCACATTTTTAAAAAATTTTAGCAAGTAAGGAATATAGAGTAACTCTGAAAAACCCAAAAATTGTATACTTGAAGAAATATTCCATGATTGTCCTGAAAGTTGGGAACAGTGGAAAGAGGATTTCCTATCTCACCACTTCTATTCAACATTATACTACAAAACCTGTTGAGTGCAGTAAGGCAAGATAATGAAAAGAAAGGAAGTTAAACTGTCTTTATTCATAGAGGATGTGACTGTATAATATAAAATTCAATGGGAAGCAGACTTGGCCCAATGTATAGGGCATTTACCTACCACATGGGAGGTCCGAGTTTCAAACCCTGGGCCTCCTTGACCCATGTGGAGCTGGCCCATGCGCAGTGCTGATGCGCGCAGGGAGTGCCCGTGCCACTCACGGGTGTGTCTCCTGCATAGGGTAGCATATTAGAGCATTTTCATTATGTCAATAAAGTAATAATAAACAAAAACCAGACAAATAAATAAGAAAATTCTTCACCTCTCAATCTCTCTATGTTTCTCATGCTGCTACTTCTGGCTATTCTTGTATATTTATTTATTTATTTATTAAGCAGTTTTATTGAGATATATTCATATACCATATGATCTATCCAAAATGTATAATTAATGACTTTTAGAAAAATATTTATTTATTTATTTCTACCCCCTCCCCCTACCCCATCATTGTTTGTGCTCACTGTCTGTTCATCTCTTTTTTTTGTTTAATTTTTTTGAGGCACCAGAAAACAAAACTGGGACCTCCCATGCGGTAGGTGGATACCCAACTGTTTAAGCCACATCTACTTCCCTCAGTGGCTTTCAGTATATTCCAAATGTTGTGCATTCATCGCCGCAAAAAAAATTAGAACCATTTCATTACTCCAAAAAGAAAAACTCCACACCCCTTAGCATGCCTTCCCCAGCCCCACATAACCACTAACCTGATTTCTTCTTTACAAGTTTTGATTTATATTTACATTTTATATAAATGAAACATATAATATGTTACACAATATATTTAGTTCATAGTAGCACAATCATACAGTATTTGTCCTTTGTGTCTGGCTTGCTTCACTCAACATGATGTCCTCCAGGTTCATTCATGTTGTCATGTTGTCATATGCTTTACAACTTAATTTCTTCTTACCACTGCTTAATATTCCATTGTGTGACTACACAACAGTTTGTTTTTCTGTTCATCAGTTGATGGACACCTGGGTTGTTTACAGCTTTTGGCAATCGTGAATAACACCACTATGAACATCACCGCTCTCAGTCCTTCTGGGACAGTAGTGGTATTGCAGGGTCACGTGGCAACTCTATATTCAACTTCTTTAGGAACAGCCAAACTGTCCTCCACAGTGGCTGTACCATTCTGCATTCCCACCAATACTGAATAAGTGTTCCTATGTCTCCACATCCTTTCCAACACTTGTGGTTCTCTGTCTTTTTAATAGCGGCCATTCTGATAGGTGTGAAATGATATCTCATTGTAGTTTTAACTGGCATTTCCCTAATTGCAAGCAATCTTGAACATTTTTTCATGTGTTTTTTGCCATTTGTATTTCTTCTTAGACAAATGTCTGTTCAAGTATTTTGCCCATTTTAAAATTAAGTTGACTTTCTTTTTTTTGTTGAGTTGTAACATCTCTTTATATATCATGGATATTAAACTCTTATCTGACCTGTGATTTCCAAATATGTTCTCCCACTGAGTTGGCTGCCTTTTCACCATTTTGACAAAGTCCTGTGAGGTGCAAAAGTGTTTAATTTTAAGGTGGTCCCATTTGTCTATCTTTTTTGTTGTTTCATATGCTGTAAGTGTAAGGTCCAAGAAACCACCACCTGCCACAAGGTCTTTAAAATGTTTCCTTACAATTTCTTCTAGTAGTTTTATGGTCCTGGCTTTTATATTTAGGTCTTTGATCCTTTGAGCTGATTCTTGTATAGGAAGTGAGATAGGGGTCCTCTTTCATTCTTTTGGTTACAGACATGCTGTTCTCCCAGCACCATTTGTTGAAGAGAGTGTTTTGTCCTGCTAAAATGGACTTGGTAGGCTTGTCAAAAACCAGTTGGCCATAGAGGTGAGGGTTTATTTCTGGACTCTCAGTTCTATTCCACTGATCAATGTGCCTCTGTTTATACCAGTACCATGCTGTTTGCCCACTGTAGCTTTGTAATATGTTTCAAGGTCAGCCAGTGAAATTCCTTCCATGTTGCTCTTCTTTTTTAGAATGCTTTAGCTGTTGGGGTGCACTTTCCCTTCCAAATGAATTTTGTAATTGCCTTTTCTATTTCTATAAAGTAGGCTGTTGGAATTTTGATTGGTATTGAATCTATAAATCAGTTAGGTTAGGACTGACATCTTCATGACATTTAGTCTTCCAATCCATGAACACGGAATATCTTTCCACTTGTTTAGGTCTTCATTGATTTGTTTAGCATTGTTTTGTAGTTTGCTGCATATAAGTCCTGTACTTATTTGGTTAAACTGATTCCTAGGTATTTGAGTCTTTTCGTTGTTATTGTAAATAGAATTATTTTCCTGATTTCCTCCTTGTATTGTTCAATACCAGTGTACAAGAGCATTACTGATTTTTAGTTATTGATCTTGTATCCTGCACTTTGCTGAACTCCTTTATTAGCTCAGATAGCTTTGTTGTAGATATTTCAGAATTTTCTAAATATAGGATCATGTCATCTGCAAATAGTGAGAGTTTTACTTCATCTTTTTCTCTTTGGATAACTTTTTAATTTTTTTTCTTGTCTAATTGCTATAGCTATTAATAGAACTTTTAGTATAATGTTGAGTAACATTGGTGACAGGGGGCATCCTTGTCTTGGAGAACAGAATCTCAACAAAATCTGTCAGTCATGCTGCAAAGGCAGCTATGATCTTTCATAAATATAAATATAAATCAGTTTCTTTATATGTAAACTGGGAATAATAATATACATGCCTACTTTGAATCAGAAACAACTATAGGTAATATGTTTGACCCATATTAGGGTCATGGTGGCTATAATATTTAAGGAATTTGAAGAGAACAAACAATAATAATGAAACATATGATCAAACAGTTTATTTTTAGTTCTAGTTCTTTGTTTTCAAAGAGTTCTTTTGTTCAATAATTATATTGCCAAACTAAGGGCTTAAATGATCTTCCCCCACCATGATTACTTTTTTAAATAAATGGGCTGTAGGTTGTTTTTTTTTAAAGATTTATTTTACTTATTCTCCCTCCCCCCATTCTTTGTGCTTGCTGTGTCTGTTTTGTTGTGTGCTAATCTTCCTTTTAGGAGGCACTGGGAACCCACATCAGGACCTCCCATGTGGGAGGGAGGAGCCTAATCACTTGAGCCGCCTCTGCTCCCTGTTTTATTGTCTGTCATTATGTTTTCCTCCTTGTGTCTCTTGCAGCATCAGCTTGCAGTGCCAGCCTGTCATGTCAGCTTGCTGTTTTGCTCATATTCTTTAGGAACCTCTACCTCCCATATGGTAGGCGGGATCTCAATTGCTTGAGCCACATCCACTTTCCTATAGGTTTTTATTTTGCAGTTTGAAAGGAGAGCTCACCAAAACAGAGATAACTATGCTACACAGGTCTAGGCAATATAATATTCCTTTACATTTGTATAAAGAACTTACAGTTAAAGTACATTTAACATCCTTTTATTTAAACATTGCAACAATTACATAGATGAGGAAACTGAGTTTTTAGTGCCTTGTCCTAGGTCTCACAGTTAAGTAGCAGAGCCCAGTTCATATTTGCTTACCTTCCATAACTTTTTAAAAAAATATTTATCTCCCCTTCTCCACCCCTCCCCCAGTTGTCTGCTCTCTGTGTCCATTTGCTGTGTGTTCTTCTGTGACTGCTTCCATCCTTATCAGCAGCACCGGGAATCAGTGTTTCTTTTTGTTGAGTCACCTTGTTGTGTCAGCTCTCCGTGTGTGCAGCACCATTCCTGGACAGGCTGCACTTTCTTTCGCGCTGGGTGGCTCTCCTTATTGGACGTACTCCTTGCATGTGGGGCTCCCCTATGCAGGGGACACCCCTACGCAGGGGACACCCCTGCAAGGCAGGGCACTCCTTGCACGCATCAGCACTGCTCATGGGCCAGCTCCACACGGGTCAAGGAGGCCCGGGGTTTGAACCGCGGACCTCCCATGTGGTAGGCGGACGCCCTATACATTGGGCCAAGTCTGCTTCCCCTTCCATAACTTTTTATTACCATACTGTGTTTCCTCTCATTATATCATGATGTATGCTTGCAGTATTAGTAAGACAAAAATAGTATTGAATCTTCCAGTTTTATGTAGTTTACATATGGAGAAGAAAGTGTGAGTAGCTTAAAAACTGGATGGGGAAAATAAAATGGACAAAAATAGAATTTCTTGCCCTATTGTACTCATTTTGTTCTGATTTTTCCTCGAACACTGTTAAATATATACATTATCATTTTTCTTCACTACCCTTTGCATTTCTGAGTCTGCTGACATCTTCCTTTTTAGTTTGTCTCCTTGCCTCATCCATCCTTGGTCTGTCAAGTTTCTGCTTCTACTAAATTTCAATAATTTCCTTCCCTTTTATGATTTGCAACCCTATTTTTTTCCTTATTGACTTGTCTTCTCTTGGTAATATACCTAGTTCCTATTTTTTTGTTTCTTTTTTCATTGATGGTGTCATTAAGCCAACTTATTTACTGCTTCTTGCTTTCCATTTTACATTATCACACTGATAATTCACTAATAGTTGTGGCTAATTGTTTTGAACAATTTTCTGGGGTCTCTCAGAATCTAAGTCTTTGGAAACACTGAAACCATTTTTTATAAATATGCTTTATGAGCAAAATATTGGAGGGTGAGGTAGGGAAGGGGGCATGGGGATTGTGTCAGATAATATTGTTTATATTTTACAGAATCAGTTAAGTAGCATACAGTATATCTTGTTTGGTGTTATAGTAAGTGCAAACAAGAAGACGACATAATCCTGGGTCTTGAGTCGCTTACAACCTAGTGAAAGTGAAAGACAAATATATAAATAACTCCTGAACAAAGAAGAATATTCTTGTTACTGTTTGAGTGCTGAGGGAGTCTAGAGATGTACTGAAAGAGTGGAAGTTACATGATTCCTCAAGGTTTGAGGCAACTGAGTAGCAGAGCAGTTAGACATGGAACTTACACTTCACTGTCAGATTTGTTGTTTTATTTTTACAGACTCAGTTATGTATGTTGAGGATGTAGTAAGAAGTTTTATTGAGTAATATGGAAATTCAATAGGGAGTAATTTATTTGCAGTTATGAGTAGTTTTTAAAAAAATTATTGTGGTAACATAGATATACAATATACAATTTTCCATTTTGACCACTTTCAATTCAGAGCTTTAATTACATTCACATGATGAGTAGCTTTTGAAAGTGTGAAATCTGTTGTTACAGAGGACTGATGGACTCTGGACTTCTGCCAGAGAAGCGGAGTGATAGAAAGCAACGAGACTCTTCTTTTATCCCAAATCCTGAAACTCATAGTTGGAGGTAAAGACAGGAAAGAAAATCAAGAGTTCAGTAATGTGACGGACTTCAGGTGACTACTAACTCTTGTTTTCTTCTTCAGGTTTTCAGAATGCTTTTTTTCAGGAAACATAATTCTGTTATTTCAAGTATTTTTTTTTTAACATATATTTTCTTCTTCCAAATAAAATTTTGGTATTCCCACAAATTTGAAGTTGAATACATAGTGAAAAGGATGGGCTTTTGAGCTCACCAGAACTGGGCTCAAATCCTTTCCAACTTCCTGGCTGTGTGACCCCCAACTTCCTGACTGTGTGACTCTACTCGTTACTTTACTTCTTTAATAAAGTGTCATTTTTTGTGTGAGGTAAGGATAACAGTGGTAATTACTTCATATAGTTTGGGCATTAAAATCTATAACGTCTTAACCATTTAGGACAGTGCCAGCAAAGTAAGTGTTTAATAAATACTCTTGTCTATGACAAGTGACTTTTTCATTATGTTTAAAAACAAGGGCATTTGTTGGTCTCATATTTTTATGTCGTTAAACAGATGTTGCTATATATATATATATGTATTTACTACTTACATGTAAGCTAGAAGAAAAATTTGCTTTTCCAAAGCATTAAACAGATGTGAGGAACCTTTAAATGAGGGTTCTCCTCGCATTTTTGGTGCAGCTCTCCTCAGCTAAGCCTGGGAAGTGGACTTTCCAGTAAAACACACACATAACTTTCGTGATTCTTGTCATGCCGAGAATGTTCAGTCAGTTTTCACACACGGTGTGCAGCTTTTCCTTTACCATGCGATTAAATGCTGGGTGGCACCCCTTTAAGCTCGCCTCCCTCTGTCGCGCCCCTCCATCCCTCCTGAGATGCAGCTGTCACAGACGCCCAGGCTCGGAGGACTGGGGGACCCGACGGACGAGGGGCGCCTCTCGGGAGCAGCAGCAGGTCCGGCGCGTGCGAGGCGCTCCCGAGGGGTGCAGGGTGCTGGCCGAGGGGCCCGGCCCGAGCGAACCTGGCCCTTGGCACTCCCGGATCTTCGCCCTGGACCACCTTCCCCGCCGCGTGCAGCCCCCAAGGCCCCTGCTGCCGCCGCTCTGCGGCCTGGCCTGTCCCACCCTCTCGCTTTCTTTTTTGGCACTGCCCTTTGCCCTCCCATGGAGTCATCTGTTTACTCTCCCTTCACTTCCAGTCACCAATAGGTCACCCTGCCCGTACCCCAGCCACCCATTTTGTGCCGTCTCCCTTCTCCCCTCACTCTTCACCTCTCCCCGGCTCGCCTTCTCCGAGGACTCCGCCGACGGAGATGCTGCGGACCCCGCGGGCAGGGTCTCCGCCCGGGACAACCCTCGGTCCACCTCTGCCGCCTCCCAGGGGGCGCGGAAGGCAAGTTTCCGCCCCGTCTTTTCCCCAGTGACAGGTCTCGGCGGCCACGGCCCGGGAGGCGGAGGGAGCGACAGCCTGGCTCTCGAGCCCCCTCCCCTGCTCGCGAGCTCGCGCGGTCTGTCTCTCCGCTGGTGCGGAGACACGCAGGAGGAGGAGGGGGAGGAGGAGGAGGGAGTTGGGGGAGGATCTCCATTGAAATAAACAACCAGGCAGCAGTTATTAACACGGGAACATGGCGGCCGCAGCCTCAGCCACAGCTTCGGCGGCGAAGGTCAGCGCCGACGGCAGCCGGCACCTGACGGCGTGACCAACCCGAGCCGGTAACCGCGCCTTTCCCCCGGGCCGCGAGGGCGGGCCGGTGGCGGGCGGGGGGCGCCACATCCCCACCCCCGGCCGCGACTGCCCTTCCTGCGCCGAGCGCCTCCGAGAGGGCTGTTTTTGTGTGTGGGGCTCGCTGCGGGAGTGCGCGGAGAACGCGAGTTGCATCCCGGCGGCGCAGCGAACTGGGGAGTTGAGTCTGGGGGGTGGGGAGGGCGGGAAGCGGCGGGGAGACGAGGAGTCCCTGGGAGAGAAAGGAGGCGCTCCAGCGCGGAGCCGAGTCCCGGGGCGCGAGGCGGGCGGAGGCTGCAGCCCGCGGCGGAGGCGAGGTGAGCGCCGAGGCTCGGCGGGGAGGCCGGGGGTGCGGGTGCGGCCCCCTCCCCGAGGGGCGAGGCGCCCCCCGCCCCGCCCGGAGCCGGGTCGACCCGAAAGCAAGCTCCAGCCCCTTCGGGGGAAGCGAGACTGAGCCGGGAAGGTTAATCCCGAGAAGGTGCATTCTTTAATGGAAGCGCGGAGAAACTGCGGCTGAGGGTGGGAGCCGGGCGAGGGGACGCAGGACTCGGGAAGTGCTTGGGGGTGTGTGAAGGTGAAGCGGGGTGTCGGGCTGCCGGCGCGGAGTAGAGCGGGGAGGAAGGGGCGCCGCGGTCGGGCGGGCGGGCTCGGCCAGTGTCAGCGCGGGGGGCTGGAGGCGAGGGGCGCCGAGCGTCGCGGGCGGACGGGAAGAGGCGGCCGGCGGGGCGGGCGGCGCGCTCGGGCCGTGCAGGCTGGGCCGCGTTGGGGGCGGGGAGCTGGGGGCCGGGCCGCGGCGGCGCCGAGCTGGGCTCGCCCCTGACTTAACTTTCTGGGTGCGGGCTTGTGTGCCGGAGGCGCGCTGGGGCCGGGGCTGGGGGCGGGAGGCGGTCCGGGAGGTTCCGGGTTGACTCGCCAGCGCCCCCTTTTCTCTCCCCCACTCTCCACCCCCTCAAGGGACGGGCCCTCCGAGCCGGAGGCGGGAGGCGGCAGGGGCCCTCCCGGCTGCCTCCCAACGGACACGCCCCAGGCTGGGGGACACTTTTTCGTCGGGGCCCTGGTGGCTGCTGGGGGGAGGAGGCTGGGCCGTCGCTGGGGGCTGGAGCTCCCCGCCCCCCACCCCTCCGGGGAGTCCCGGAGGCGCCTCTTCCGAGATCGGGGGTGGGTCGGTCCCTGGTTAGATGGTCCGTCCCTCTTCCCCCTCCCCCTAGTGGTTTCCGGGGCGTGCGGGACCGAGGGGCTGGAATCGGGGACCGGAGCGCTCTTCCATCCGCCCGAAGCTAGACTGGTCCAAACACCTTCGGGGGCCAGTCACTGGTAGGGGAAACTTTCCCAAATGCGAGATGGAGCCAGAACAACCCCCCTCCGCCCCCTCGTCCTCTAATCCCGCTCCCACTCCACCTCCTTTTAACGCCTTCCCCTCCCACCGACCCGAATCTCACTGCGTCTGACTGATGGGGCAGTAAGCCAATCGGAGGCGGGGACCTGACCTGCCGGGTGTCGTTAAGCCAATAGTGAGACCCGGAGGAAGGAAGGGGGCGGGGTTTCTCCTCGACCAGTTAGAGCGGAGTTGCACGCGGGGCGGGGGAGTCATGGAGACGCCAACAAGGTCTAGCCACTCTTTTCCATCCCTAGTCGCCCGCTCGCACGTCTGAGGGGTAGTGTCACTTCTGGGGGCTCTGGCTCAGAGAGATGTAGAGGGACACGAGATACTGTGTTTCTCTTGTACCTAAAGAGACGTTGTCTCACACGATGAAGTCTAAAAATCACGATGTGGCAGTAATTCCCCAAGGCCCGTTTATAAAATGGCATATATTATAGTGATTGTGTTTTGGACCTCAGCCTCCGGCTTACGAGCTAAGGATCATAGAAGTTATCTAACTGTATCTCAGTTTCTCTAACTGCACCAGCGCGGGGACAATGAAATTTGAAAGGGTACCCCGAGTGAAGGCGTCGGGGTAGCTTTCAGTCAACTAATAATTTGGATTGTGAAGCAGCGTTGTTCCGTAATGGCCTCCCTGGGTCCCTGTTTAATTAGCAGATCCCCAAAGTGCACTTGAAAGTTCGGCATTTGGGGATGACATCAAAAAAAAAAAAAAAAAAAAAAAAAGGCAAGTTGTGGTTTATGGTATTTTTTTTTTTAAAGCTCTTTCTTGGGTAAACAAAATGACGTAAGGAACGAAAGCATCTCTGTTTGAAACAAAGTGTTGGTATTTAAGGAGCAAAGCTAGTCAAAGGATATTTATCTATAGAAACAAAGTCCGAGTAAATGTTGCAGATTATTCCCACAGAAGAGATTCTTAAAAAATTATTTTGGTTTTCTTCTTAAACACTGCTGAATTGTGCAGCCTCTGGGTGCTTTTCTGGTTTAAACAAGGTTAGGAGACATCTTTGGTGGTTTTCAGCTGTTGGTTGTGTTCAGTCAAGTGACTTTCTCAACTCTTGACTTTTTGGGGCGGGTAGGGTAGGTCTTTGGTTCTCCGCAAAGAGTACAGGTTGCTTCGCAGGAATAGCAGTCTTTTAAAAAAGAGCAGCTGCTACAATGCTTTTTTGTGTGCGCTGTTGTTCTTTGTTGGAGAGGTTAGTGCACAACTGACAGCAGCAAGGCTCCTTTCCCCTACTGGATTTTGTAGACTCTTTGGAAGTTAAAAGAATGAATAGTATTAGATTGAGAATGAGTCCATTCATTTTATGATAAGTCGCACATGATTTTCATGAATTTTGGAAGTTTTTTTTTGGAGAAATTTTATGTGTTATTTATCTTAGTTACACTGATTTCTCAAGCTTTTTAAATTAATGTTGGGCTATTAAAAAAGAAATGAGGGAACATATAGTTAGTTTTAGGGAGCAGTATTTATAAGTGTATTCTGTTGTAATATACCATTTCCATATGCATAATGTGAGTTCTTAACGCAGTATAATTTTGAGTGTTCATGAGGGCATAAATTAATTGCAGTTTGCTGTAGCCCATGAGGCATTATTTAGGTGATATAATAGTAAAAATGTTTTATTTAGACTGGTAGAAGTAGGGAGTGATATAAATTAAAATAACATTAAAAATTTGACAACATTCAAACTACCCACCCCATCACAAGTTAATTTAGTTATTGATGGACATTTCTGATACATGCCCTTCTCTCTTTTGTATATTCAAGAATAACATTATTTTACTTCATTCTTTACAACAGTTCTTAAAAATGTCCTCACATTCTTGGTGGCATATAGTGGCAAGCTCCCTAATGTCTGGCTAGGAGGGAGAAACCTCTCAAGCATATGGAGACAAGTAGAAAAAGATGTACATCGTCAGCTGTGATTCCATTGTGTGCTCTCAGACTGGTGTGAGCTTTCTTTCTCCTGGGAATTTCAGCCTTACAGAGGAGTTCTTTGACTTTTAGGTGTCCAGATACTGAAGTAAAGGGTAGAAAATAGCTTACGAATTTTATGAATTTAATATTTTTTGGATTGATTTTCTCTGATTTTAACCCTTCATTGGATAAGTATAATTTGTGTGACTTTTGCCCAGTTTTCACAGGAGCATTTTACTGGAAATTTAAGGGCCAGATGGGACGTTGGGTTGTGGTATGAGAGTGAATGGGGGGGGGGGGGAGGTGGTCACTGGTTGGCTTTCATTGGTCGGCTTTATCTGTAGTTATATCTTATTAAAGCTTTCCAAGCCACTGTAGAATTAAAGATCTGTGAGCACTGCTTCCATTATGCTATATTTTAAGGATTCACTACCTTAGCTGTTTCAGATAACATCAGGTTGAAATATGACCCATAAGTTGACAGCTTGGATTTCTTAGAAAAAATTGTTTATAGTGTGTTGGTTTAAAAGCATTTCTTTTAAGCACTCCCTCTCAGGATGTTGGGTAGCAAAAGAAAAAAAAAAGTTTCCTTTAAACAGTTTTTCTAGAGGATTAAGTTTTCTGAAATGCATAACCTGTCCTTATTTGATATTTTGATCCTTACTGTGTCATGATTTAAATTCAATTTAAAAGAATAATTAATGCTTAGTTAAGATTTTAACAAAACTGCTAGTTAAGAAATGACTGCCTTTTCATTTCTGTGAAACTAAACTAAACTGCACTTTAGTTAGGCAGTGCCTGTTATTACATGCTTTATCAATTTAAATTAAGAGAATAGGGAGAAAATAAGACATAGCTTTAGTCTTTTATTCCAGTAAATTATAAACAAAATCAGTAGTAAATCAGTCTTTTTCCAGAGTGAAATAATGATGACTGTATTTACATACCAATAATGCGAGCCATTTAAGGGAAAACAGAACAAAACCTTCAGTTTTTTGTATGCTTTCATATCTCAAGCTCATTTTACCTCAGTGCTTTACTTTTCTAAACAAAAGGATGTTCTTAGGTTTTGTGTGTTTATTTCCCTTTTCTCTTTACGGAAAGGTTTCCCTTTGTAGAAAAAATATGTTACTATATAAAGTTGATTAAAAGTAATTTCTGGAAAAGCTATAAAATATAATTTTGGTGCCACACATCCTTAATTCAGACAACATAAAGAAAACACATACTTTATGGATTCTAGATGCTAATTTCTAGGTAGAGGTGAGAATGTGAGTTTTGTGGATATTTTAGGACCTGGTATAGTTTTGTTAGCTTTTGTGAAACCGAGGCAAAACTGATTATGAAAAGGAGTGGAAATCTTAAAGGTAACCTTCTGCTGTGAAGGTAACTGAAATTAAAAGACTGGATGGTCTACATGTAGATCATATTACATTTAGATTTTAGGGCAAAGGTTTTATCTATTTACTCTGAAATGTTGATAGGTCATATTTCTAGCTTCCCATGGCTGCAGTGATATAATGCAATTGTGGTAACATTGATTCTAGGACAATTTTCCCAGGTTCCCTTGTTGGAAAGTTCTAGAGAGAAGAATTAAAAGAAAAAGGAACCTGTGGTAATGTTTACTTAGCTTCTTTTGAGGCATTTAGATGAAGAATCTTAATTTTAAGTAAGAAAGAAGGGAGTTGCTAATAGGTGGAAGTTATTAGCAACTAGTTAGAAGTTCTGAAAGAAAAAAAAAACCTTTTACCTTGACTAGGCATCAGTTGACAAGTACATGGAAAATGGAGGAAGTTCTTTTAAATCTGGCAGAATTTATGCCTTACGGGCAGCAGTTAAGAACTGAGTTGCTCATGTTCAACTTAAGTCTCATTTGTGCTTTTTTGTAGATCTTGTCTTTGCATTCTTGCCTCACTTGTCCGTTGTTTCATTCATTTGTTCACCTGTTCATTTGATGAGTGTTTGAGTGTCTACCCCATACCTGTCGTTGGCAGTTTACTTTGATATTAGAAACCACCCATTAAAAATTCTAGGGGCGAACAAAATAGAGTGGGTTATGCCTTTTTTTTTTAGTGGGGGAAGAGGTATAAAAGGGCATATTTGCCTTAAGTTTTAATTTGTTTTAATACTAAAACTCTACTTTTGTGGTTTTAATTATATAATGTCAGGAATTCTGCTTTGATTTGGATTTGGGCTATGTCTTTTTCCTGAATAAAAGGATTATAATTTTAGAATTAAAAAAGTTTGTTTAAATATCTCTGACTGATTACCTTATAGTTAAGTAGATTAAAAATACTTATATTTATAATTAATTGTTTTATTTCTTGTGAAATGCTTTTGTGCCCCCTCCTTTCATAGGTCCTGTGTCGTTTGTGGTTTTGAAGGTGACAAAGCAACATGTTGAGACATCCCATTTCTGTGTATTTTGTTATTGCTTTAGGATTGTATATTCTGGGCCTTACCACCCTAGATTTCTACATGATGGAAAACTGCTCCTGTGCGTAGACTTGTACAAGAATTCTGTAGTTGTTAGTTGAATGCTTATTTATATTTAATTTTCTAGATGTAACTCATTATTACTCTTGATTATGTGGTTTTTGTCAGCAATAACTACATAAATCATAATAGCAGCTCTCATTGATGCCAACAACATGATGTAGGCCTTTGAATGTGTGCTACATTCTTTCATTGCAACAACTTTATAAAATAGAGGTTACTCCCATTTTTGACAAGGAAGTGAAGCTTAAGAAGAATTAGGTCATTGTGCCTATGAGCAAAACTTGGATGGAAAATTTAACCTTTACCAGTGAGTGAGAGAAACATCATAAACGCCAGAAGGGACTAGTCAATGCAAATGTCCTCCTGTTAGGGATCTGATAAAGCAAATGTTTGTGGCCTTTATTAGGCTCTCAGTCTAGTTGAATAGTCCATAAAATGGGTGAATAGTTAGTCTTACAAATTATGTCAGTGGGTATCTCCCAAACTCTTGCCTCAAGGCACACCTATTCTGGGCAGATGTTATTTATTTTAAGAACTATAAAGAGTTCAATTTTTAACAATTCTTAAAATTATGAAATTATTTCTTGCCTTTTACTCTTTAAAAAACAGGAACTATAAAATGGGTGAAGGAAAATAGTTAATATTTGTTGAGCGCTTACTAAGAACCTGGTGCAGGGTTAAGGTCCCTTACTTGGATAATACGTTTCTCCAATGCTATGAGGTAGGTGCTCTTACTGTCATCCTTCTTTTACAACTCAGGAAATGGAGACACAGAGTTGTCAAATAACTTGCCCAAGGTCACACAGCCTGAATACTGAAGAGGAATATGAGCAGGCAAACATTGCCCTCAGAACCCAGTTTGTGTTGCCTGTTAGATTTTACTCCCTCTCAGCATAGTGTAACTGTGTCTTATCTACTGTTTTTTTTTTGAGATAATATATATCAGTAATTCTCTGCTGGGAAAAGAAAAAAAGAAAGGAGTAGGAGTGTATTTTGAAAAAGCACATTCAGGTTGCCTATTTTTCTCAAAATAAAAAGTGCAGAAAATAAAGCTCAAGAAAATTTGATAGTGGGGAATAGGTAGAAAATAGATCAATAAGGCACTATAGGGGATATAGGTTTAGAAAGGATGAAACACTGATACAGATATTTTTTTGGCTTAGTATGCCCTTGAAATATGTTTCAATCTAGTTATCTTTAAATGTTAGGTAGAGATTGTGTAATGAATGTAGATTTTTTGCAATCCATATAGCATGGTTGACTTGGTGTTGAGATATTGTAGTTTCCAAAGAAGGCTGTTAATATAGTCAGTCATCTGATTTCTGCTCTGCTATTTGTGGAATTCCTCTGTCTGTCCAGTTGTTGCAGGGAGGGAGCAGATCTGTCAGGGAACTCTTTCACCTGTGCACATGTGGAGATCAGCATGCACAGCTGTCGGGAATTGAATACTTGCCATAGATGAAGACATAGTGTGTGGTATTTGTATTCATTTAGTCTGTCCATGTGAAATGTGATCCTCAATCTTCCAAGCCTTAACTTGGAGAGTGCAAGTGAGTTTTCTAAGTTACTGTTGTTGCTGGCTGATCTTTGCCCATTGAAGTACCCATCTAAATGAGGATTGTGTTTTTTAGTATATATTCCTGCTTATAAAATCAGCTCATGATTCAAACATGAAAAGACTTCCCTTGCCTTTGGTGTTACAGTAGCATTTGTAAGAAGCTTTAATATTAATTTATCTTAAAAATTTCTATTTCTTTTGTTAATGTGCTTAATAATAGAAAAGCTTTCTGTTATTGTCAAGATGTTAATTTTAAAAATTGAATTGCATATCTTTGAGGAAGGTGTATCTTTAGTTGAGCCATTTCTAGGCCAGCTCTGGAGTCAGAACCAACTGGAAAATATAGTTACGTGGAACACAAAAATATTAAAAATACATTTCGAAAGTGCTTGTATATATATTTTATTTTTATTTTTAGATTTATTTTTTATTTATTTCTCTCCCCTTCCTCCCCCCCCCCCCCAGTTGTCTGCTCTCTGTGTCCAGTCACTATGTGTTCTTCGGCGACCGCTTCTATCCTTATCAGTGGCATGGGAATCTGTGTCTCTTTTTGTTGCGTCATCTTGTGTCAGCTCTCCGTGTGTGCGGCGCCATTCTTGGGCAGGCTGCACTTTCTTTCGTGCTGGGCGGCTCTCCTTACGGGACACACTTCTTGTGCGTGGGGCATCCTGTGTGGCAGGACACTCCTTGCACACATCAGCACTGCGCATGGGCCAGCTCCACACGGGTCCGGGGTTTGAACCGTGAACCTCCCATGTTGTAGGTGGACGCCCTAACTACTGGGCCAAGTCCGCTTCCTTGTATATGTATTTTAAAATAGAATTATTCATGAATATAATGTTTATTAAATCACTTCCTAGTGGTTATCGTTGCTATGTGGGTGGGAATTCTTTAACATATTTTTTATGGAAATTCCTTACTAAAATTCAGTATGTCAAGAATGTATGAATTTTTACAAATTTGACATAATAGCATTTATTGAAATTACTAAATTGTTGGTGATTGTTATAGAAGACAGGCAATAAGGGATTGGGAGGGGTTTGAGACATTTCTTGTGTCCTGCCTCTGCCACCTTGTGCTGTAGCCTTTTGTCTATGTAGTGCTGGATATACTGTGCATTAAGACTAAGCTCTAGCAACTGACTGACCAATGCTCAGTATTTTGAAGTGAGGGCGGAATGATAAATAACGGCACAACTTCCGATTGCTTCATTAGTAGAAATCTTTGTAGATCTTTCTCCTCTGTCTCCTTTCATCCTTCTTCCCTGACTTTATTTTTTTCTTAAAATTAAAGATGGAAAATTAATGATACTGAAGAGAACATAATCAAGATTAGGAGGAAGTCTGTTACTATCATTAAGTATTTCATGTATGACCATACTCTTTACAGTTTTCCTCTTTACCAAACAGATTTCCTCTGCTAACAGCACTTAGTGAAGAAGCTAGCTATTTGTTAGGGAAGCCATTAGGTGGAAAGCAGATCACTTAACACAGGCACAGTACATAATTTGCTGATTTGTTGCTGGAAGTTAGTGAGTTGCTGGACAACATTATGGTCCAGCAAACTGGTGTTGCGCTTCTGTTGTTTAATAAAGATTGAGGGAAGCGGATGTGGCTCCGCGATTGGGCTACCATTTCGGAGGTCCAGAGTTCAATTCCCAGGGCCTTGTGGCAAAAGTGAACTGGTCCGAGCACAGTGCTGGCCTGTGCGGAGAGTTGGCTCTCGCAAGATTATGCAACAAAAAGAGAACACAAAGGAGAGACAGTAAGAGATGCAGCAGACCAGGGAGCTGAGGTGATGCAAGAGATTGAGCACTTCATTCCCACTCTGAAGGTCCCAGGGTCGCTTCCCTGGTGCCACCTAAAGAGAAGACAAGCAGACACAGAAGAACACACAGCGAATGGACACAGAGAGAGCAGACAGTGAGTGTAAAACAAAGGGAGGGGATAAATAAATGAATCTTTTTTTAAAAAAGATAGAATATTATATTCTCTAGTTTAATGTATTTTATTTCTTCCCTTGTTTAAGGATAATATAGATTCTGTAATGGTTAAATGTTTAAAAGTGATCATTAGGTCAAATGGTCAAAAAGGTGTAAGTTGAAAATATTAGGTGATTTAAGATTGGTAAAAATTGTAACAATTCTAAAGCTTTAGGAATGCTTGCCTCTTTACAGTTTTAATTTTGTAATTCAGTTTTTTTTTTAAAAGGTTTATTTATTTATTTAATATCCCCCCCTCCCCTGGTTGTCTGTTCTTGGTGTCTATTTGCTGCGTCTTGTTTCTTTGTCCGCTTCTGTTGTCGTCAGCGGCACGGGAAGTGTGGGCGGCGCCATTCCTGGGCAGGCTGCTCTTTCTTTTCACGCTGGGCGGCTTTTCCTCACGGGCGCACTCCTTGCGCGTGGGGCTCCCCCACGCGGGGGACACCCTTGCGTGGCACGGCACTCCTTGCGCCCATCAGCACTGGGCATGGCCAGCTCCACACGGGTCAAGGAGGCCCGGGGTTTGAACCGCGGACCTCCCATATGGTAGACGGACGCCCTAACCACTGGGCCAAAGTCCGTTTCCCTGTAATTCAGTTTTGATACCTGTTTTATATGTAGTATTCTGTTTTAAGTAATAGTAATATCTTGATTTCTTAAGGATTTTCCGTAAAAATGTGATATAGACTAATCCATTATAAAATAATATTTTATTGTTTTCCAAGACCAGAATCTTTTCTAAATAAACATATGGGACAAATAAAACATTTGAAATTAGTGAAGGAAATGCAAATCATAAAGATCTTCTCTTTATGCTGTATTACTATTTAAACAAGTGTTGCCTACAATAAATTATGAATTCTACTAATAGAATGAAAGGCTCTGAGCAGTCAGATGTAACACAAGAAAATGACATGATACTCACTGTGGACTGAAACATATTGACAGTGACCAAAATAAGTCAACACAATGCTTGGACATTGAAGGGCATTGGAATACAAAACTGTAGAATTATCCTTTCCTGGTTCAAGGACACACATATAATCAATAACAACTACATTCTTATAATCATTAATGGTCTCATCTCTAACACTGCATGCACTTCAAGAAAAGGCATTGAAAAAGAGGCTGGAGAATGCCTAGTGAAGAAATTTGCTAGGTATGTGGAGTTGCTATATGAGCTTAGGTTAAAAAAGCTAGTACCATGCAGAGGGAAAATATTAATGCAGAGTAGATGTGACTGAAATCTATAAATTATATGTAGACTAAATCCAGAGTAGTGGGTACATGCCTAGCAACTTCAAAGAATTTAAGGAAGTACTACTCGTTTATCATCTTAACAGACTGAGTAGTCATAACTTACAGCACTTGTTAGTCTAAGTGGAATAGGCTACTTATATAAACAGTATTTTAAAGTAAGATTAAGGTAAGTGTATAAATGATTAGTTCATAAAGTTTTAGTAAATTAGAATTTTTGATACACATTCTTTGAAGTTTAATATTAAGGAGAAAAACTATGAACTAAAATGCTTTGATTAATCTGATACATTTTGTCCATTGTGTTCTATAAATGTGCCTAAAATGATGGTATGAATTGGCTTATTGTCTAATGATTTAGGAGATTGTACCTGTTTTCTTACTGATATGCTAAAAATGGGGGAAATTGTAATATATTCATTTTCTCTCCCCCAAATAGTATACAGAATAGCATAAAGGCTCTTACTTTTAAACGATATTTTGTGTGGACACTTACCAAGTCGTTCTCTGCTGAGAGTCGTTTACAGACTGATCTTGCCCTCAAATCCTTTTTATGATATAATTCCTCACTATAAAATAATATACTCAGATACTTGTTGTATGGGTCTGTCAGGAATTATCTTTCTTTGATTTGCCTAGAAAAACTAATGAATTATTCTGAAATTTAGGAAGCCATCTTTTGATATAAAACTGAATTTATTTGGGACTTTATGTTACTGAGCTCTGTTAATACCAAAGTGTACAATCCATGAAACAAAATGAGAGATGGAGTCCAACAATATTTTAAAAATTATTAGTTGCATAATATATATATTTAAAGAGTTATTTATTTCTCCTCCACCCCCTTGTTGTTTTGCACTTGCTGTGTTTGTTCGTCTTGCTTGTTCCTTTTTTAAAGATTTATTGTATTTCTCTCCCCTTCCCCGCTCCCCGTTGTCTGCTCTCTGTGCCCTCTCACTGTGTGTTCTGTGTCCACTTGTACCCTCGGAGGCATTGGGAAACTGCATCTCTTTTTTGTTGTGTCATCTCTCCATGTGTGCGGCATCTCTCCTGGGTGGGCTGTACTTTTTTTTCACACAGGGCAGCTCTCCTTGCAGGGCACACTTCTTGCACATGGGGCACCCTTATGTGGGGACTCCCCTGCATAGTACAGCACTCCTTGAGCCTGGCAGCTCTGTGCATGGGTCAGTTTACCACACGGGTCAGGAGGCTGTGGGTATCGAACCCTGGACCCTCCCTTATGGTAGGCGGACGCTCTGTCAGTTGAGCCATGTCTGCTTCCCTTCCTTGTTTCTTAGGAGGCACTGGGAACTTAACCTGGGAACTCTGATATAGGAGGAAGGTGCCTGATTGCTTGAGCCACCTCTGCTCCCTGCTTTGCTTTGTCACTCATGTTTTTCTTCTTGTGTCTCTTGTTGGATCAACTTGCTGTGCCTGCCCATTGTGCCAGCTCGCTGTCTTCTTTAGGAGGCACTGGGAACTGAACCAGGGACCTCCCATGTGGCAGGTGGGAGCCCAGTTGCCTGAGCCACATCTGCTTCCCTGCATAATATATTGATTATAAACAATAAATCATCTGTAGGAAAGGAAGTCCATTTAACCTTTTAATCAGAAACAATAAATACTTAAGTTTTTTGTTGTCTCCAGTAAAATTGAACATTGTTCACATCAAGATTTATTAAAATTTCCTTTGCAGAATATTTTGACACTATAGTGAGAGAGGGTTTCATAATCTCAGTTTATAGTAGAAAGAGGAGAAAAGATAAAGAAAATTTTGGAGAAATTCCATAGTTCTGTAAAGGTAATAACACAGAATCAAACATAAAGAAAGTTGGCATTTAAGTACTACCTTTGAAGAAGTGATTAAAAAAGAAGTACAGCCTTTGAAGAAGTGATTAAAAAAGAGTGAAGGCATCACCTTCAGGGCTGATGTATCAATAGGTAAATAATGAAATTCTACAACTATCAAAGACAAAGCCCTTAGAGTCCACACATTTTAATATATACTTGTGAAATTATCTATAAAGTATTCTTAACCTATTTCCCACTTTTCTACATGTAACAGTAATTCCTTAATTTAGGGGATCATTTCATTTGCAGAGTAAAACCAGAAGGCTATCTATTTGTGATTTATTCACATTGTTTCCAACTAGTTATGTAGACAGAAGAAATAGTATACAACTCAAATGGAAATAGAGGATGGTGTTTTCTTATATGTAGTGTTATACATCTCTCTCTTGCTTAGTTCCCATGATGCTTCAATGTTGTACAATAAGTGGCTAAATAACTATTTCAGTGTTATATTTTGATTCCCTACAAGTTGGAGTTTTGGGGGCCTAAGGATTTTTGTTTTTGTCCCAACATTTTATTATGAAAAATTTAAAACATCAGAAAGATGAAAAGAGTACTATAATGAATACCTATGTACATTTTGCTGTATGTGGTTTTTCTTTCTCCTCCCCTCCCCTTTTGTGTTGGATGAGCCATTTGAAAATTAGTTCCTGTAAGAACATTTCATCCATAAAGTGCATTGCTTTAGAATAAGACATTATGTAACTATATACAGTGTCACTATTAAACCTAAGAAAGCTAATGGTAAGTCCCTCATATCATCTAGTATCAACTCTATTCCTGTTTTTCCATCTGTCCCCAAAATGTCTTTTTATAGTTTTGGTTTCTTGAACTAATCAAGTTCAGTCATTGCATTTGGTTCTGTCTCTTTAGTCTCCTTTAATATAGAAGAGTTGTCCTGTTTTTATGTTTTTCTTTTTCTCTTTTTTAAGACATTGACTTTTTATTTATTGAAAACATTTATTGGTATCATATATACAACATGAAATTTCCCATTTTAACCACTTTCAAGTATACAATTCTATAGTAGACATTGATTTTTAAGAGTCTAAGTCAATTGTCCTGAAGAGAATGTATTTGGTTCATTAGTTTTTAGGTGTGGCTTTTTAATTTTTATTTTTTAAGGTAACAGGATTGGAACTGAATCCATGACCTCGTATGTGGGAAGCCAGTGCCACATTGGCTTCCCTGAGTTGGTTTTTTTTTTTTTTTTTTTTTTTTTTTTAAGATTTCTTTCTTACCGTCCCCTTCCCCCTGTGCTAATTGTCTGCTCTCTGTGTCCATTCGCTGTGTGTTCTTCTGTGTCTGCTTGTATTCTCGTTAGGTGGCTCCAGGATCCGATCCTGGGACCTTACAGAGTGTGAGAGAGGCGATCATTATCTTATGCCACTTCAACACCCTGGTCTGCTATGTCTCCTGTTGTCTCTCTTTGTCTTTTTGTTGTGTCATCTTGCTGTGTCAGCTTTCCACGTTGGCCATCGTTCCTGTGCGGGGTAGCACTCCTGTGTGGGGTGGCACTCCTGCGTGGGCCAGATTGCTGCGTGGGCCAGATTGCTGCGTGGGCCAGCTTGCCTTCACCAGGAGGCACTGGGCATCGAACCCTGGACCTGCTATTTGGTAGATGGGAACCCAACTGCTTGAGCCACATCCTTTTCCCCGAGTTGATTTTTTTTCGTTTGTTTTGTTTGTTGCTTGTTTTTTTCGGGATATGCTGGGAACCTAACTGCCTGAGCCACATCGAGTTGTCTTCTTTTTTAATATTCAGACTTAAGTTTCTCCAGAAGTGTTAGGAGATTTAATTGTTACATGCATTAATAGTTTGATTAGAGCTGAAGATGCATACATAATCTTTTGTACTTTTGCTTGAGATGTTGACATCCTAGAACATTTCTTGACAGGTTCTTTCTGAAGTTTTTCTAGGTCTGGGCCTAGACATACTTTCTACAAGTGGATCTTAAGGGGATATATACTTAATGCTATGAGAAATGCAAATGAAAATATAATTCCTGTCATTGAGGATGCTTCTAGTCCAAGAACTCAGGGTATTTTTTCCTCCAAGGAAGGAGGCACAGACCATTTTGGGCACAGACCAAGGAGAGGGTTGAAATTAAGAGACAGTAATTTATAGAAAGCTTTTATTCATATATGTTTTTGGAGTAGAATTGTAGAGACAAAAATTTCCTGGGGCTTTTTGGTGAGGGGTAACTTGAGTTTCTTGAGTATGTGACTGCTCTATAACTTTTAATTTGAAGGTCTCAGTTACTCTTTTTCTTTGTTTTTCCTTCCAGTGTCTTCATCTGTTTTCCTGCTCAATTTTCCTACCCTTGAAATTATTTCCACCTTCTTTAGTTTCTGTTTAACCTCATCTTCCCTTTCCTATTTAGAACATTCTAAAAGTAAAGTAAAACCCTCGCTTTGCTCGTGAATGACAGTGAGCACCAGAGTTCATTCTTTTTTTTTTTAATGTGCCGAGGGTTGGGAATTGGATCCAGGGCCTCATATGTGGGAAGCCAGTGCTCAGCCACTGAGCCACTTCAGCTTTCCTCAGTTTTTCATTTGTATTGCTCGTTGTTTGTTTTTGTTTTTTCAGGAGGCATCAGAACCCAACCGGGACCTCCCATGTGGAATGCAGGGGCTCAACCACTTGAGCCACATTTTCTCCCAAAGTTCATTTTTAATTTAAGAAATAGGGTATAGGGAAGTGGGTTTAGCTCAATGGATAGAGCATCTGCCTACCACATGGGAGGTCCAGGGTTCAAACTTAGGGCATCCTGACTTGTGTGGTGAGCTGGCTCATGCGCAGTGCTGATGCACACAAGGAGTGCCATGCCACACGGTTATCCCCCGCATAGGGGAACCCCACACGCAAGGAGTGCGCCTAGTAAGGAGAGCTGCCCAGTGTGAAAAGAGTGCAGCCTGCCCGGGAATGGCACTACACACATGGAGAGCTGATGCAGCAAGACGACACAACAAAAGGAGAAGCAGATTCCCGGTGCCGCTGACAAGAATATAAGTGGACACAGAAGAACACAGAGAATGGACACAGTTGAGCCAAATCCACTTCCCTAAACGTTTTTTTTTGTTGAACTAATATTTAGAGTGCTAAATCATATACCTAGGATATAGATAAGAGGCATCAAGAATGGAAATAAAAGTGAGACTGTATATAGGCCTTTTTATTATGGGCAATTTTAAGGTGATTATGACGTAAAATAAGTAACTCAAAGGAGCTGATGTTACTCAAGCAGTTGGGTGTCTGCCTCCCACATGGGAGGTCCTGGGTTCAGTTTCCAGTGCCTCCCAAAGAAGATGAGCTGATGCAATGAGCTGACGCATTGAGTTAATGAACGAGCAGACACAACGAGCGGGGAGTGGATATGGCTCAAGTGGTTGGGCACCCACCTTCCACATGGGAGGTATCCTGGGTTTGGTTCTTGGTACCTCCTAAAAGAAGATGAACAGACCCAACAAGCAGACACAATGAGCAGACAAAGCGAGCAGCCAACAAGCAAACAGACAAGGGAGCCACCTTGGGTGAGGGAAGGGGAAATAAATAACTCAAGTCCTATTTTCTGTTTTTTAAGAAAAATGTTCCTGAAACGTCTTAGAGACGTAATAGGTATAGCCTTCTTGTTCTTGTCATTTTGTGTGTATTACACTTTTTAAAAAATGTTGGCATATTGGAGAATGTTGGATAAAAACTATTGTAGTTGGTTGCACTTCTATGTCACTATTTGCTATATCCCAAACATGGTAATAGTTTGTTCATCTGGGAGTGAAGTAATTGAAGGTTCTGAAATGTAACCAAAACAGGAACTTTATAAAGAAAGTGATATTGTGGAAAAACTGGCTATGCGCTGTCTTAGAGTCTCCCTATAAGCACCCTAAAATTTAAAATTCGTCATTTAGGAGAAAATGCTTAAAAAATATGTATTATTTCCCTGTTTTCTAAAGTGACTTGAAATGTGCTAAAATACAGTGAGTTCCATGAGATCTTTTAAGATTTTTAAAAAAAAATTTATTTCTCTCCCCTTCCCCCCCCCCCCCGCCCCAGTTGTCTGTTTTCTGTGTGTATTTGCTGCGTGTTCTTAGTCTGCTTCTGTTGTTGTCAGCAGCATCTTTTAAGATATTTATCTGTCTCTATACTAGGTAACTGTAAACTATATACCCTACATTAAGGAATTTTAGATAACTCTAGGTTAACCTTTGTTTTTCCTCTGTTCTCTAACCTCTTTTTGTATAAATATATGTATTTGGTTTTTTCTTTTTAAATAACAAATCCTTTTTTTCCTTTCTCATTTTCTGCATTTTGTCTGCTATAGGTTTGGAAACCAGATGAGATTTGTCTGTTTATTCAGCAAATATTTAATGAGCACCTCCTGTATGCCAGACACTGGAAATGCAAAGATTAAAAAAGAAATGGCCTCTATCCTCGAAGATCTCACAGTTTAGGAAATGAAAGAAAGAAATGAACAAGTAGTTACAATACAATATACTCTTTAGAGTAGAAGAATAGAGTAGAGGCCTTTGGAGATGTTTTATGGGAGCAAATAGTTAATTTTTTTTTAAAAAAAAGATTTATTTATTTCTCTCCCCTCCCTCCCTCCACCCCGGTTGTTTGTTCTCTGTGTCTATTTGCTGCATCTTCTTTGTCCGCTTCTGTTGTCAGCGGCACGGGAATCTGTGTTTCTTTTTGTTGTGTCATCTTGTTGCGTCAGCTCTCTCTGTGTGCGGCGCCATTCCTGGGCAGGCTGCACTTTCTTTTGCGCTGGGCGGCTCTCCTTACGGGGCGCACTCCTTGCGCGTGGGACTGCCCGACGCGGGGGACACCCCTGTGTGGCAGGGTACTCCTTGCGTGCATCAACACTGTGCATGGGCCAGCTCCACACGGGTCAAGGAGGCCCCGGGTTTGAACCGCAGACCTCCCATGTGGTAGACGGATGCCTTAACCATTGGGCCAAGTCCACTGCCAATAGTTAATTTTTGTGGTGAGGAAAGGCTTCATAGTTGTGGTACTGTTTGATTTGAGCCCAGAGGCAGACAGATTTCATCAGACAGAGGAGTGAAAGGGCATTCTAAAGAGAGGTACGTGCATGGGATGAGATAGAATATATTATATTAAGTTCTTCTTTCCTCTTATTTTACATGCACTTTTTTTCTTCTGTGGACTTACTTATATTTATATATTTTTTATGCATGTACTCCGCCCCCCACCTCAGAGATGGCTCCCTCCTCTGTGTATGCATTGTGTCTGCTTGTTGTATCCACTTGCTGTCTGCTTTAGGAGGCACTGGGAACCAAACTTGGGACCCCCCACATGGGAGGTGGGTGCCCAGCTGCTTGAGCCATATTTGCTCCCTTCTTGTTGGGTCAGCTCTTTGTGTCAACTCATCTTTTTTAGGAGGTACTGGGAACCAAACCCATGTAGAAGGTAGGCTCCCAACTGCTTGAGTCACATCCACTCCCCTATACATGCACTTTTAATAAGATATGCAGGAGAATCTGAAAGGCTTTTTTCAGGAAAGCTAGTGATCATTATCAGTAAAACTAGTGGTTGTTAGTGCACAGAATTTGGCATATTTATTTTGAATGTTATTCTTTGTCTCCTTTTAATTTCTTGCTTGTGTTCAGGATTAGGGAGTTCTATTTACTATTCATGCATAATAAGTCATCCCACACTTAGTGGCATTGAGCTTACAGATTTTGTGTTAGTATCGGAAAAGGTGTGGTGGACATGGCATGATGTGTGTGACTTCAGCTGTAAAGATTCAAAAGCCAGAAGTGATAATGCCTGGGCACTGGAATCACCTGAAGGCTTGCTTGCTTACTTTTGTGCCTGGCAGTTGATACTTGCTGTTGAACAGGACCGTAGCCAGGTTATAGGCTAGAATACCTGCATATGGCCTCTCCATGTACCTGCTTGGACTTCCTCACAGCATGGGTGACTAGAGTTCCAAAAGAGAGAGTGCCAAGGAAGCTGTATCTCCTTTTATGACTTAACCTCAGAAGCACCATAGTTGGAAGCCTCACCAGGTCCAGATTCAAGGGGGAGGGAATTTTTTTTCTTGTGGTTTTTATTTTTATTAAGATATTTGGATTATATAAATGATACATTAAAAAATGTAGGGGATTCCCATATGCCTCACTCTCTACCTTTCCCATGCTTTCCCTCATTAACAACATCCTTCATTACTATGTTACATTTGTTAAAATTGATGAACACATTTTGGAGCATTGCCACTAAGTGTGGATTATAGTTTACATTGTTGTTGTTTTTTTTTAAACATTATTTTTTAAAAATTTATTTCTCTCCCCTTCCCCATCCCACCCCCCCATTGTCTGCTCTCTGTGTCCATTTGCTGTGTGTTCTTCTGTGACCGCTTGTATTCTTGTCAGCGGCACCTGGAATCTATGTCTCTTTTTGTTGCGTCAGCTCTCCATGTGTGTGGCTCCATTCCTGGGCAGGCTGAACTTTTTTCTGCTCTGGGCAGCTCTCCTTGTGGGGCGCACTCCTTGTGCGTGGGGCTGCCCTACACGATGGATACTCTTGCATGGCAGGGCACTCCTTGTGTGCATCAGCATTGCTCGTGGGCCAGCTCACCACATGGATCAGGAGGCCTTGGGTTTGAACCTTGGACCTTCCATGTGGTAGGCGGATGCCCTATCTGTTGGGTCAAATCCACTTCCCTATAGTTTACATTGTAGTTTACACACTCTGCTGCACAATTTTGGAAGTTATAAGATATGTAATGGTCTGTATTTTTCATTGCAGTATCATTCAGGACAATTTCCAAGTCCCAAAAATGCCCCCATATTACACCTATTTTTCCCCTCTCCCTCCCCTCAGAGCCTCTGGTGGCCACTGCCTCCTCATCAGTAATAAAAGTTCTTCCATGCAGTGGTGCTCAGAGATGTATTCACCAAATGCAATGACTATCTCGTGATGATGGAGGAGATTGTTGTTATGGGAGGAGGAATGGGGTGAGAGAGGGGTGGGGGGTATATGGGGACCTCATATTTTTTGAATGTAATATTAAATAAAGATTAAAAAAAAGTTCTTCCTTTACTAGAGTAACTATAAGTGTATAGTAGAATAACAGTCTACTCTAGTCCATTTTTGAACCCCCAATCCTGAGGATTCTGGCATGGTGATGCCCACTCTACTCTCTAATTGAGAGGGGGTTAGATCTCATGGGACGGTGGGTGGGACTCTCTTGGTTGCACTTGAAGACTCTCCCTGTTCCTTGGGATGGTCATTGTCCCTCATCATTTCCTTGTTAGTTGCCTTAGGTGAGTGCAATGAACTGGAGAATAGGTGTTGCAACTCTTTTGAGATTCAGGGCCAACTGGCACATGGACAGCCCGAAGAGTTAAGGCTCTTGGCCATAAGCCTGTGAACTCTAGTACATTAACTATAGGTTCAAATAGAAGGGGCTGAGGAGCCATGTATAGGGAAACCACAACTGCGTCCAACTCTGTCATTCTAGGGAGCATAAATTCCAAAGTAGGGCCCACTGACAGGGTGCCAAACTCCAGAGCTGTCAGCCCTGCCTATAGTGTCTGGATATCTCCAGACCCGGCAAATACTGCTGTTTGTGGCAGTATTTACTTTGTCAGTCAATGAGGTCCTGCTGAGACGTGCATAAGGGTAACTTCTGGAATGACCTCCCGACTCACTTTTAAGTCTTTTAGCTATATAAACTCATTTGTCTTTACTCTTTCCTCCTTTTGGTTAGGGTCTTTTTCCAGTTACCTTGCTAGTGGGTTCTTGGTAGTAATCCCTCAGTGGCAGGGAGGCTTATCCCTGGGAGTCATGTCCCACACTGGGGTGAGGGGGAAGGAGGAGGAAGGTAGTGCATTTATATGCTGAGTTTGACTTGGAAAGAGACCACATTTGAGCAACAAGGAGGCTCTCAGGAGGTAACTCATAGGCAACCTATACTACTAGGCTAAGTTTCAATTTCAAAATAAAAGACTCTTAAGTACAGTCATCAATATCAAGGGCCCGTCAGTGGTCCATCCTCCTTCACTAGTCATTGCCCCAATACTTGGGGGATTCTTGCTGTCCCATTAGAGAATGTGACAGAACTCCCCAGGATGGGAATTAGTTATTTTTTCAGTTATTGTGGATCTCCACACACTGTGACAATGCCCCAGGAAAACTCGAAATTTTTCATATACCTTATTTTTATGCACCAGGTGAACCTCCTCCCATGTATCCCCCATCAGTGACACCCTGCACCAATGATCCTACCCTGCCACAGTTGTAACCCTTCCGTGATCCAAAACTTCTTTACAATGAAACCAACAAAATAACCAAATAAAATTAATAAGAAAATAAAATAGTAGTGATCATTTTTAAAATGACAAATAAAATACAAAAAATTAAAAAGAATTTGAAATAAAATTTAAAATATTTTTTGGCATTATGTCTTTCATCATTGTAAGATCTGTTGTCTTGTATGTACAGTGACATTTTCTTTCATTTATTCCCCCAGTGTCTTATTTTTTCTCCATTTAATCTTCAAAGAAGCTTTAGGTTATAGAAAAGTCCTGTACAGAATATAGGGGATTCCCATATACCCAACATCCACCCCTTTTCCCCCTTTCCCCCTGTTAATAACATTTTACATGTAGGTGGTAGATTTGTTACAATTGATGTACAAATATTGAAGCATTGTTACTAACCATTGTCAGTGATTTACATTATGTTTTACATTTTGGACCATGTACTTCTATAAATTTTGATGAAATTTGACATGACCTGTATCCATCATTGCAAGATCATGTAGTGGGAGGAAATGTTGATCTTTGCTTTCTTTGGGAAGAATTTTAAAGTTCCATTGAGAGCATGAGGAAATGGAAATGGTTTGTATTTATCAAGTGTATAGTGTAAATGTTTTTCTCCTAGTCATATATTTACTGTATAGAATTCTTGATTAAATTATGACATATTTGGGGACTGTTTGTTTTATCAGAACTATTTCTAGGGAGTTAGCCCTAAATGGCATTTAAGATATGGATAATAATTAATGCAGTGCCCTTTGAAAACACCAGCTTGGTGCTGCTTCCGCAGATGATATACTTTATAGATTAAGGTAATCTTTTGTTGGAAAGATGCTGCTTATCATGTGCTGTGAGCATGGAGGATAGAATTTTTATGCTGATAAGTCTCTAGGCCTAGGCCTAGAGAGTTATCAAATTTTAGGTGCATAAATTACCTTGCTTATCAGTGTGGAAATTCTAAGATCTTATTCATATTCATCAAGATCTGAAAATGTGGGTAGGTCCAGAAATCTGCTTTTTTCTTCTTTTCTGTTTTTATTACAGCAGTTGTAGAAAAATGATGCAGAAAATAGAGATACCATATTCCTCCCCATATCCTTCCTGCACACAGTTTTTCTTATTAACATTTTGCATTAGTATGGTATCTTTGTTGCAATTGATGAAATAGTGTTATGATAATTATACTATTAATTATAGTCCATAGTTTACATTAGGGTTCACTCTTCATATTTTTGTAGTTCCATGGTTTAAAAAAATTTTTTTTCTAGTAACTTACATATAACCAAAAATTTCCCATTTTAACTACTTTAAAATGCTCAATTCAGTAGTGTTAGTTATTTATAATGTGCTACTATCACTACCATCTATTACGAAACCTTTTCCATCACCCCAAACAGATACTCTGTACCAGTTAAGCATTACCTTTCCATTCCCTACCCCAACTCAGCACCTGGTAGCCTGTATTTTAGTTTCTGACTGTAAATTTGCATTTCTAATTATTTCCTATTAGTGATATGATATAAGTTACTTTTTTATCTGTCTTATTTTATCCATCTTGGTGTCTTTAAGGTTTGTCCGTGTTGTAGCATGTATCTGAACTTCATTCCATTTTATGGCTGCATAATATTCCTTCTTATGTATATAGAAATCTGCTTTTTATAAGAGGTTCCTCAAATGACTGATAGATGTGGTGAGGAACTACACTTTGAGGTCTGCTGATCTAGGTCCTGATCAGAGGGAGGGAGGGGCATAGAACCTTTCTGACAGGAATCCCCGGACCTGATAAAAAGCAGAGGGTGATAGGGATAATCAGTGTGGAGATTACCAGGCAAGACTACCTACCTGTCTACATGTACTATTTGTGTACACTCTTCTCTATTAAGAAATTCCTCAGTTGCAGAAAGATAAAACCACAGCCTGAAATAACTGGTGACAGTTTAGGTACTGCCAGGTACAAAATTGTCTTTGGAAAGCACATTTCAAATTTAAGGATAAAAAATGAAAGAGTTTTCAAAATCTTTGACATTGGTTTTTCCTTCCTAGTCATTCTTACAAGGTGACATCACTAAAATGACAGAAAGATCGTAAAATCTTATCTTAGAGAAAGTACCCAGAAAAATTTTGAGTTCCTTAAATACAGTTTTTCTTTTTGTAAATTTTGTGAAGGCAGATTTTTGTATCAGTTAATAGCCAAATTGATGAAATTGAATTCCAACTCTTAACACTTAACTGCATGACCTTGAGCAAGTTATTTAATATCTCAGTCTCACTTTCCTTAAATGTTCACTTTTGTTATTATAATCATTACCTCGAATCTCTCACAGTGGTCAATCTTTGACACATACTTGATGTTCATTCAGTATCTTGGTTGGTTGGGATTGCAATGTAGAGTAATGTGTCTTTTTTTTTGAAGATTTATTTATTTCTCTCCCCTTCCCCACCCCCATTGTCTGCTGTCTGTATCCACTTGCTTTGTGTTCTTGTGTGTCCACTTGCACCCTCGGTGACACCGGGAAACTGATTCTCTTTCTTTTGTTGTGTCATCTTGCTGCATCAGCTCTCCGTGTGTGCAGAACCACTCCTGGGCAGGCTGTGCTTTTTTCACATGGGGCAGCTCTCTTGCGGGGTGCACTCCTTGCATGTGGGGCACCCCTACGTGAGGGCACCCCTGTGTGGCACGGCACTCCTTGCGCTGGGCAACTCTGTTCATGGCCCAGTTTACCACAGGGGACAGGAGGCCCTGGATATGGAACCCTGGACCCTCCCATATGGTAGGTGGGTACTCTTATCAGTTGAGCCAAGTCAGCTTCCCTAGAGTAATGTGTCTTTAATGCAAATTGAGGACATTTCAAAGAACTGTTTAGAGGCAGCGGACTTGGCCCACCCATTAGGGTGTCCGTCTACCACATGGGAGGGCCACAGTTCAAACTCCCGGCCTCCTTGACCCGTGTGGAGCTGGCCCACCTGCAGTCCTGATGCACGCAAGGAGTGCCCTGCCATGCAGGGGTGTCCCCGTGTAGGGGAGCCCCACGCACAAGGAGTGCGCCCCGGAAGGAGAGCTGCCCAGCATGAAAGAAAGTGCAGCCTGCCCAGGAATGGCACTGCACACACGGAGACCTGACACAACAAGATGACGCAACAAAAAGAAACACAGATTCCCATGCCACTGACAACAACAGAAGTGGACAAAGAACAAGCAGCAAAAAGACACAGAGAACAGACAAACGGGGTGGGGGAGGGGGTGGGGGGGAAGGGGAGAAAAAAAATAAATCTTTAAAAAAAGAAAGAACTGTTTAGAAAGTTAGTCCTCAAGGCTGGGACCATCTATGTAATTCAGAATTATTTGTGGTCCAAAATTTTAAACCCCCTTCCTTCATCAATTAATGCATGTTACAGAAATGCAAAGGGTCATGCAGTGTTTTGTATTACAGGGTCTATGTATTATGAACTGTTTTGTAATTACTAACTGTTTAGAGTAAATGTGCTCTCCATCTGTTTGATTACAGAATGATTATTATAATCACAGAGCATTTGTGCACATAGTACGTCTAATTCAGGTCTAATTCAGTGGTTCGCCACAGAAGTGGAGGACAAAGACCATATGCTGTGTTATCTAGTCTACCAAGATTCGGGTCTCAGGTACATCCATGTGATTCCATGGTAGTGAAGGTGAATGTGGTGATAGTGAGTGCTGTTAGCTTTATGAAAAAGATTGAGAGGATACTGATTTAAATCAAGAGAGTTAAAATTCCTTTTGCTTTGGAATTTGGGGGGTATTTAAAAACTACTCAGAGGTGGTAGAACATTTAAATTATCTTATTGAAAATATCAGAGAAATAACATACATAAAATTCACATTTCATTAACTTGGGAGTTTGAATGCTTATTTGACATGTCTGTCTTACTCTTAAAAGTGGGTGATGTTATTCCTTCCAAAGAGATTATATTTAGATTTCTCAGAGAAATATCTAATGGGACCTCAATGTTGGAATCATTTGACTCTTTTTGATTTTGTAGTTTAAAATAAAATTTTCTATTGAAAAAATTATTGCATAACACCTGAATGCTAATTTTGACTAATTCAGATTGTGACTTAAAATGCAATAAATTTCCTTGGGGGCTTAAACTTTCAGGTATTCCTGGGGTAAATATTGAGTTCCTGGTTTGCCAGTTACACCAAGTAGGTCCCTTCACAGATGCTCTAGGGAATTAACAGAAACTTGTATATATTTAAACTACTAAACATCCTCTCTATTTTTACTGGAAGAGGCTTGTAAGGCAAAATTGTGGGTACTTCTAAGGGGTGCTTCTTGCACCAGATAATGATAAAATCCTAGTGGCTTGTAGGTTTTGTGCAGTTAAGAGGCTGTTTTTCTGTCTTGTGTTTTTTTGCCCTAATTTTGTGCTAATTTTATGTATGACCTTGCATATGGATTAACATTTTATATAATCCATAATGCTCGTAATTGGAGCAGTGTTTAATGACTCTTAATTGAGCCAAATAAAATTTCTCATTTTACCCCCCAAATAAATAAAATGCAATAATTTTCTCCAGAAAAAAAGAGCCTTTTGCTAAGAGTGATAGGATATAATTCACCAAAATCAGGTATCTGTTTTTCTTGGAGATTGACTGTAATCCCATAAGTAGATGCTACAGAACTACCGAAATCACCAAAGAAAGTAAGTCTCTGTGGCTGCTCTCCATTTAAGTGGTATTCATCATACATTTTAATTACATCTCATCATCAGTTATAGTTCTGTTTCCTAAAGAATAAGTTTAGTCTGAAATTTTCAAGATGCTGCCTGTTCTGAAGATAAATTCACATTTCACAAATCACAGGAGTGTATGCCTATATTCAGTTGTGTTTGCCCACATTTACTCTACAAGTGGAGTACACTGATTTCATAGAAATGATGGAAAATTTATATAGCCAAATTTCCTAATGGAGAATTTCCAGATCCAGAGATACTTAGAAATAGTTACCCGAGAAGAGTATTAGAAGTCATGTTCAAGAAGGTCAAAGGAATAAATGCCTTCCCTGCTCATGAAGAGTATGAACAGAAAATTTGTGATAGCAGTAAAAGAAATTTTTACAAATAGGAAAGTTGCATTAAAAGGAGCCCAATTTAAATGATTTCTAAATCTCAGTAACACTACCACACTTTAGGCAGATTATTATTTCACTTCTGGTCAAGATTCTAAACTGTCTGTCTCCAATGTGTTATTGTAAATCAAGGGATTAAAACAAAAGATGATAATTTCTGGGTTCTAGCTCCTTCTTGGTAAGGGTTTTTCCTTTTAGGTCGGATTGTTGTATGTTCACATGGATAGGAAACAGCATAACCTCATTCA
Organism: Dasypus novemcinctus; assembly: GCF_030445035.2. Classification (NCBI taxonomy): domain Eukaryota; kingdom Metazoa; phylum Chordata; class Mammalia; order Cingulata; family Dasypodidae; genus Dasypus; species Dasypus novemcinctus. The sequence continues at coordinate 33,074,268 of NC_080686.1, read as the reverse complement.
CTGCCTTGCCTTGGTCTTCAAAACCTTGCTGGCTTGGCAGGATGTTGATGGAAGCACACACCTGTGTGCAGTAGCATCTGAATGAACTGTACCATGTGTTATGCTCTGGGTGTTTACCCTTTGAGATAGATGTCACTGAATTTGGTATGAAAATTCACCATTTTCTACCATTTTCTTTAATTTTTCATTTTTGTTTTTAATCTGGAAGTAGGAACATTTATTAGTAAGTCAAATGAGCTATTTCTCAGAGCTGTGGAAACTGTGGAAACAGTTCCATCTGTGTAGTTTGTGATTTGCCATATCAACTCATATTTGAGCTTTTGCAGGAAAAGCGATATAAAATTGCAGAGTATTATTATTAACACAGCTGATCCTATAGTGATTCAGGGTGAGAAAATGAAAGGGGAAGGGGGCAAACTGCTTTTCCATATTAGTTGTATTAACCCTTGGAGCATGTGATATTTACTTATTTGCCATTTGATACTCACCGGTTGACCAGTCAAATGCATCCACATTTTGACTTTTATTTGATTCATTTTTACCAAAAAAAACCCCGTAATTTTCAGTCAGAATTGGTATATGCTATAATCCCTGAGGTTTTCTGTGGAGTTCCTGTGCAACAGTGCCTAGTAGTTGCATTTTATATTCTCTATATTGTTGATGGGCCTGGAGCAACAGATATTCACGGTTTCTTAATAAGGAATTTCTTACCTAGTCTTCTATGACTTCATCCTACTGGGACCAAGACCTCTTGATTTCCTTTCTTCTTCACTAAGTAAGGGGAGGGAGGGAGCAATATAATTGCAGCATGATATATGTGTCAATATTTAAGGATGATGACCATATCCACTATACCTAGGCAGGTGGCAGAAGGTATATACATGTCAAGAGTTAGTGAAAAAAGGAGTAGAAAGGAGAAAAACTGGGATGGTTTAGCTTAGGAAAAACTATAAAGAGAGTAAGGTTCTTTAAGCTTGTGAAGTTGTTCATTTGTGAAATGTATTATTTCAGAAGTACTATGTCAGTGGTTTTACATACACTGTCTTATTTGGTTCTCACAACAAACTGACTTTAGTTGGACAGGATTTAACTCTTTTTTTTGTATAGATCATAGCATAGGGTAGCAAAAAGGTTAAATAATCGGCCAACTTCTTTTTAGTAATTGTGCAATACCGCACTTTGTTTCCCTAACACCTTCTCCCTTTAAAATGTCAAATTTCTGGTCAAAAAGGTGACAGACTTTTGATCCATAGAGGTTCCTGAATTTTTAGGATCTTTATTTACTAATTATGTAACTTTATATCCATTGAAAGCATAGGAAATAATTAATTTACTTTTGGCTATCTTAGAAAATCTTATATTTGGATTAAGCAAGTATGGTACAAAATGAACAAAATTGTGCTAACTAGGGGAAATAAGGGCGATTATTCTTAGGTTGTACAGGGTCCTAAAGCATTCTTATTTTGACAGCTAAACTGCATCAGCATGTTCCCCACCTCCCATTTTTAAAAATTACAGTTTTGTTATCTATTGCTGTGTGACAATTGCCTGAAAACTTCGAGGCTTAAAATACTAGTCATTTATTTTACTCATGAATCTGCAATTTGTACAGAACTTTGTGGCGATAGCTTATTTCTGGTCTTCAGTGGCATTAGGGTGTTTTACCTGGGTCTGCGGGGTCCATGTCCAAGATGGCTTACTCACTATTGGCAGGTTGGTGTTGGCTGTCACCTGGGAGCTCAGCTGAGGTGGTCAGCCAGGGCCCTCAATTCCTCTCCATGTGGTTTTCTTGATGGCCTGCTTGGGTTTCTTCATAGCAGGGTGACTAAGTATCAAGAGTGAGTATACTAAGAAACAAGTGAAAGCTGCCAGTCTCTTAAGACCTGGGTTTGGAAATTGGCATAGTGCCACTTCTACTGTGTTCTTTTGGTTGAGTAGTCATAAAGCCTGCCCAGACTCAGGAGGAGAGGACACATAGGCCTCACTTCTTGATGGGAGGAGTATCAAAAATTTATAGCTTTCTTTAGTCTACCATAATTACAATGCTCATAAAAGTTATGAATCAAATATTGTAGAAGTGTTTAAAGCGAAAGAGCTCCCTACCCCCCTTTACTCTTCTATCCCACATCTCATAGGGAGAGTAACATTTTGAGGTATATCCTTTCAGACCTTTTACTAAGTGTATTTATATTTATAAAAAAGTAAAGCTGGAGCAATTTTTAAGATACCTGTAACTACTACTGTAATTCCACATTCCAAAAATGAGATGTTTTGCCCTTTCATTCATTAAAAAAGGCATAATAAAAACACGAAATGAAAATTGTCTTTTAGTTTATTTCCCCCCCAGTCCCCCAAGCTAAGCCTTACCCAGCACATACACCATGATTGGCTAGTTAGTGTTTATAAAGCATTAGCACTTGTACCTTTGTAGGTTTTTTCTTTTTTTAATATTAATTTATATCACCAGTCCTAATATATTTTTCATTGAGATAAATTAGCACTTCTACCTTCAGTTTAACAAATGAGCAGTTTGAAGCAATGGAAACTGTATAATTTAGTTAAGATTAGGATTCAAGATCCCTTAGTGGATTAAAAAGAAAGTACATTGAGATACCTATCTTTCTTATTTTGTCTTTCTCTGTAGCTTCTGAAATTCCTTTTAGTATTGACTAAAAGTCTTTTTACAAAGTTTTTAAAAAGTTACTATGGAAAAATTTTAACCTCTACAAGTACAATAATGTAATGAATCCCCATGAACCAACTTATCTATACCTTCATTCCGTCCGCCCAATTAGTTTGAAACAAATCTCAGACATCATATCATTATTCAGATATGCGGTATTCAGAATTTCATTTCTTATGTAGGAATTAAGCAAATGCTAACCTAAGAAACAAAATCTTGGGCTGTTCAAGCTTTTGAAAATTTAATTCATCACAGAGTAATGGAAGAACATAATTATTAGGTTTAGAGTGTGCGCATTGAGGGAGCTCTTTGCTACTAAGTGAATGCCAATAGCAGTCTTATTAAAATTTTTTTTTTAAAGATTTATTTATTTATTTAATTCCCCCCCTCTCCCGGTTGTGTGTTCTGTCTGTTTGCTGCGTCTTGTTTCTTTGTCCGCTTTTGTTGTCCTCAGCTGCACGGGAAGTGTGTGTGGCGCCATTCCTGGGCAGGCTGCACTTTCTTTCCCGCTGGGCGGCTCTCCTTACAGGCGCACTCCTTGTGCGCATCAGCACTGCGCATGGGCCAGCTACACACAGGTCAGGGAGGCCCGGGGTTTGAACCGCGGACCTCCCATGTGGGGGACGGACGCCCTAACCACTGGGCCAAGTCCGTTTCCTTTATTAAATTAATAATCATGCGAAATTCTAACCTTATGCGGGCAGAGAACTTATCTTCTTTTACCTAGCATGACATTTGACACATTGTAAATGCTAAGTGATTTGTTGAGTGAATGAAGAAAAATTGGTTTGAAAAATGAAAGTGTTGTGGAAATAACTTTTGTGTGGTCAGTGTCATTTGGAATTTAAAGTGTGAGAAAGAGAGAGTGAGGGAGCGCTCGGGTGCGAAAGAGCATACATGCAGGAGGGATGGGTTTGGAGGTTTGTGGGGAGAGAATGATTTGCCTTGAGAAAGAGAATTAAATTTGCCCTAAAACCGAATTCCTGAAACCGGACAGAATCTCAGTTTAAAAGATATATTAACTGTATAGGCAAGTGGAAAGCAGATCATACAGCTTCTCAAAATCAAACTGAGAATAAAAGATAATTTTAAAGCTTGACATAGTATCAGTTATTCAGTCTTTAGGCTGCAGTTGACTTAGGGCATTACTGATACTTTTTTTTTTTTCACATTAGGTACCTACTTGATAATTATTTCTTGTTTTACTTGCTCTATTTTAAGTATTCATGTTTATATATTCCAAACTCTGTCTTTTTGAGTTTTGGTGAGTACTTACAAACTTCATAATCATTGGCACTTCAACTTTCTAATGGGCAATTTAATGTGAGTAAACATTTTAGTTTGTCACCAGCAGTTGGTCAGTTTTGTGTGTCTTGGTTGATATGCAAACTAAATTAAAACCATTGTAAGGAAACAGTTGATAGAATCAGAAGTGTAGTTGCTCAAAGTTTCATAGAGGATAAAGGAGAATTACTCTTTTATCGCTAATCTTGATATGTAGTATATTAAGATTGAGTTGACACTTTTTTCTTTTGCAGTATGCTATATATAATCAGTTTGTCTAATGTAGTTCATTTTCCCTAGCTACTGTCCCCAGTGAACTAAAGTGTGGCAGAAACAGATAAAATATCAGTGACAACTTGAACTACTGATAGGTGGAGGATAGGTAGGCTGACTCCATCCGTCAGTAATACATTTGTCTAAATCAATTCATTGAAAAGGGATGATTTTGCAAGGGAACTGTAAAGGTTGTGAAACCACGTGATAAATCTTTTCTAGGGATCTTGAGAAGTGTTCATTCTCCTTACTGTTGCCATGTGCTATATGTATAATAAACATTTTTTTTTAAAGATTTATTTATTTTTTTAAAATTTATTTAATTCCCCTCCCCTCCCCCAGTTGTCTGTTTTCTGTGTCTTTTTGCTGCGTCTTGTTTCTTTGTCCGCTTCTGTTGTAGTCAGCGGCACGGGAAGCGTGGGCGGCGCCATTCCTCGGCAGGCTGCTCCCTCCTTTGCGCTGGGCGGTTCTCCTTATGGGTGCACTCCTTGCGCGTGGGGCTCCCCTACGCGGGGGACACCCCTGTGTGGCAGGGCACTCCTTGCGCGCATCAGTACTGCGCGTGGGCCAGCTCCACACGGGTCAAGGAGGCCCGGGGCTTGAACCGCGGGCCTCCCATGTGGTAGACGGATGCCCTAACCACTGGGCCAAGTCTGTTTCCCAATAAACATTTCTAAAACTGGATTCCTCCTGCATTCATCACAGTAAGTGACAGAAGATTAATACAAGAGTTTTCTATGTAAGAGGTAAGTATGATGCTTTAAATTAAGATAGATCTTTCAGAAACCAGATAATTGTTGTAACTATTTTTATTTTTTTATTTTTATTTATTTCTCTCTCCTTTCTGCCCTCCCCTCTCCCAGTTGTCTGCTCTCTGTGTCCATTTGCTGTATATTCTTCTGTGTCCACGTATATTCTTGTCAGCAGCACCAGGAATCTGTGTCTCTTTTTGTTGCATCATCTTGCCTTGTCAGTTTTCTCCATGTTTGTGGCATCACTCATGGGCAGGCTGCACTTTTTTGTGCTGGGCGGCTCTCCTTACGGGGCACACTCCTGGCGCGTGGCGCTCCCCTTTGCAGGGGGTACAGCACTCCATGTGTGCATCATGTGGGCCAGCTCATCGCATGGGGCAGGAAGCCTTGGGTTTGAACCCTGGACCTCCCATATGGTAGGTGGATGCTCTATCCATTGAGCCAAATCTGCTTCCCTGTTGTAACTATTTTTGATAACTTACGCTTATGTGTTACATTTTAGCTAAAATAAGGAAGAATTACCATATAATAATAATTTTTTAAAATGTTGCCTAAACCATCAAGAAATTTACCTAAAAAAGACTCAAAATAACCTTTCCTTCTTCCTGCATTTTCTGCTGGTCTCCTTTTACTCCCTTTCCTGTAGGAGAGGGGCATAGACAGAGTACTCAGCTCTGCCCCTTAAGACCAATGTGGGGATCATACTAACAGTACCTTCAGTTAAGTTTTTTTGTTGTGATGATTAAATGAGGTACTTACAACAGTACCTGGTATATAGTTAGAATTGTGTAAGTGGTCACTATTATTATTGTAGTCAGCATCATCAAATTGCTTTTAGCATAGGTAATTGAATAACAGTTTCTTCATTTTATATTGTCATTTTTTTTAGCATGACAGGTAAAAGAGCTGGGCTTTGGGACCAGAATAACTTGCATTCTCATCTGTTGTTATTTTGCTAGTTGTTGAGTTTGGGAAAGCTGTTTAAATTTGTTGAGCTTCAGTTTCCTCATTTTTAGATGTAATTGTAGTAAGATGTCAGTGAAATTATTTTTTGAGTTGCCAGACCCCTTTGAGACTCCAGCAAAAGCCACAGGCCATCTCCTTTGAAAAAATCCATGCACACTTCATTTTTATGTCAGAGACATTCGTGGTTCTGTATTTTAATGACATTGTATTAGGTGTTCAGAAATACTGGTGTTTATTTTTACGTATAATTCTGCTTCTTTAACTGACAAATTTTTCAACATTTAAAAATATTTTACATGTTTTATAAAATATTTAAATTACCATTTAAAATGGTTTTAAAAATTTGATTTGAATGTCTGCAATGTTTAGTCATTATTAAATCATTATTTGGGACTTATTTAGAAGGCCATTCATGTGTCATCTTCTCCTTTCTTTTCTGGATTCCATTGACTTCAGTTTCTGGCTGTAGTATCCTGTGGCTTCCTCTCTGTGCCCAATTTCCTTTGCTTGTAGGAACTTCAGCCATATTGGATGAAGGGCCACCCTCCTTCAGTTTGGGAATACCTGAATTAAGAACATCTTCAAAGCTCCTATTGGATTCAGGTGTTGGGATGCATAGGACCAGGATTTGGACCTGAACATGCCTTTTAGGGGGGAACATGATTCATGATTGAATCCCCAATATGGTATTAACAGTCTATCTGTTTACAGGCTATGTTACTGACTTAGATCTTACAGGAAGTAGATAACTAGAGGGAATCCACTTTGTTTGATCTCTTGTGGTTTCAATATGGGGCTTAACTTCCTGCTTTCAACCCAAACTTTGATTTTTGGTACTGATAATTAGGCCAGTATTAGATTATATGGAAATCAACTCATCCTTATCATTGTTAGTTTAGTTTAAAGATTGGCTCATTGGCGGCAGACTTGGCCCAGTGGTTAGGGCATCTGTCTACCACATGGGAGGTCCGCGGTTCAAACCCCGGGCCTTCTTGACCCATGTGGAGCTGGCCCATGCGCAGTGCTGATGTGCGCGAGGAGTCCCTGCCACGCAGGGGTGTCCCCCGCATAGGGGAGCCCCACGCGCAAGGAGTGTGCCCCATAAGGAGAGCCGCCCAGCGTGAAAGAAAGTGCAGCCTGCCCAGGAATGGTGCCGCACACACGGAGAGCTGACACAACAAGATGACGCAACAAAAAGAAACACAGATTCCTGTGCTGATGACAACAACAGAAGCTGACAAAGAAGACGCAGCAAATAGACACAGAGAACAGACAACCAGGATATGGGGGAAAGGGGAGAGAAATAAATAAATAAATAAATCTTAAAAAAAAAAAAAGATCGACTCATTGACTAGGAGATTTGTCATTTCCTTGGAAAACAAAAAGAATAAAACTTATATGCCTTTTTTATCCATTTAATTTAGATTTATAAGCTCTAGTAGCAGCATCTGTCTCATTTAAGCTTTTATGCAGGAACTGTCACATTTTTGGTGCCCAATTAATGTGTTTTTACTTTTTATCTAAATTAATGATTCTGCGCATGAACTAATTTACATATTTCCATTTTGTAGTACTACCGAGATGGGAAACATTCTTTTCAGTTTAGTGCCTGGAATTCTAGACTAAAAAATTACAAATCATTAGGCAATAGCATGAAAGACAATTTTATTTGAAAACATGTGGTAAAGGGTCTTTTTAAAAAACTGTTCAACTTATTTTACTTAGAAAGATGCCTCAGATTGTCAATTTGATTAAAGATAAAGGAAATATTAAGAGATTGACTCTCTTAAGTAACTGGTACTTCGTAAACTAATAAATATAACTGGCATTAAATATTAACTGATTGTTTCTTCCTAATTAAATTCCCTATGCAGTCCTATTCTGTACCCCCCACTCTTTTTTCTTTTAAAGGAGATATCAGAGATTGAACCCGTGATCGCATACATGGGAAGCAGGTGCTCAACCAACCACTGAGCTACATCTGCTCCCTACTATTCCCTTTTTAGTTAAGTTATTTCAGGGAACTATAAGTGGGTTAGAATTGGAGATTTCTAATAGATGGGGAAAAGGATTTTCATTTAAAAGATAGGCTGATTTTTTTTTTTTTTAGGTTTCCATGTAATCAGGAACTTAGGAGTAAATGTTATAAGGATTTTTAATGGTACGTCATTCACTTTTTTGTTGGTTTCGGTATGGATTTTGACTGATTAAAGGAGCTTGATTAATGGGTCTTAAAAATAAATACTTATTGTACTTTTCCTTGTGTTGATCATTGTCTTGGCTATAGAGAAAAAACATTGTGTAAGTACATTTACTGCAGAAAGAGCTGTCATCCTTATTGTGGAAAATCAGTATATAGTTTTCAAAATTTAGATTGATGTTTGGTTGCCATCAGTGTTAGCTGAAGCTTAGGGGATACTCCAGGGCTCAAGAGCAGGCCAGATCCTTATCATCTGTGACTATGAGATTGCCTTTATCAGGCAGCCTTCCCCAGCGCTGGCTCAGAGCTCAGAGTTTCCTGGCTGAGGGTAAAAGATATACCCGGACAAGATGTTGATGTGAAATTGTGTGAAATATGTGCTGAGTTTAAGAGTAACACTGCTACCTTGGGTGAGTAGATTTTATCTTTGTTTTATGAAAATTGAATTTTATTGGTTTATTTTTTGTGGAAATTTAGTATAAAGTATAGTATATACCAACTGTGTACCTTTAAATATAATGATGTTGTTGCATTTTTACTGTTGCCATAGTCTAACACATTCAAAGATGGTTAGTCTTTGGTTCTTCTTTCTTGCCTCTATGATGGGAATTTTCAAACTGTAGGTCATGACACATTAGTGAGTCCTGAAACCCACATTAGTGAGTTGTGACTAGGTTCTTTTTTTTTAAAGAGAGTGTGTAATAGTAAAAATTCAGGGTGCATTGCACAAAGTATGTAGGCAAATATAAAGGTGCATGTATGTGCTCCTATGTGCGCACTGGGTAACTGTGTAAACTATATTTTTTATTCTAGGTTGTGGCCAAAAAAGTTTCTAAGTTACACTCCCTGAAAGAAACGGCCTTTTCAAAGTTTGAGGGTGCTTATTCCTAAAATAGGAAGTGATTGTATGCTTTCTGTTGAGTGTTGTGGAATTGTCACTGAATTCTGTATTTGAAAATATTTATGTTACTACTTTTATGCTGTCTTTACTATTGATGTATTATGGAAAAAAGGATCTCAAACAGTGTGCCAATGGACACATTGAGTTTCATTGCAAATATTGACTAGGAAGATATTTTTCCAAATCATAGAAAAATAGTAAGTTAATGCATAGATTTTTCTCAATATAAAATCCTTCTTCCATAATTTTTCCTAAATTTTCAGTGACTCTCATTTCTTTTCAGATGATAAAATGGAAATGAAAAGACCAAATGGTAATTCGTAGGAAAACAACCTATCATGCTTCATTCAAAGTGCTGTGTTTTTCATGAACACATAAAATTTTATGTTTCTTCTATTAATATGTAATATGGTCTTATTTCTGCTAGTAAAAAATTTCTTATTCATATGGCAGAATTAGTATACTGACATTTTCATGTTGTTCTGTGAGGACATAGTTTCTAGAAGAGTGCTGTGACTTCCAGGTAGTCTGACACCTAAGCAAGTTGGAGAATGGTCCTGGGTGTGTAAGAATCTCTTATTAATTCACCTCGATTTACCAATTAATCCCTAATGCTGAAGCAGAATCACAAAATTAATGGGCTCAGTACCAAGAACAACATAGTAATCATCTGGGATGTGATTTATATTTTACAATACTCCTGTAAAATATTGAAAGTACAGCCCTTTATCTTCTATTACTCAGTGTTTTTGCCCACTATTTCTATCTATCTTAAGGGGCTATTGAGATAGGGTATTCTGTTGCCTTCTGGTTCCCAAAGACATGTGATGCATCAGATTTGAATATTCTGAGGCAGGTGTCTTACCCGATGCCATAGACAAATTCCTAGCCAAGCAAAAGACTTAGCTCAAAATTAAAATGACAGTTTGAGTTTTTGTATATGGAGTTAGATAGCCTTCTTCTGGAAGATTATTAAAAATAATCTTTTTATTCGTGCTAGACTGTCAAACTAATATCATCGACATACATTTTATTTTTATTGATGAGTATTTTGGTTTTTCTTAAATACATAAAACATAGTCACAACAAAACATTAAACATTATAGAAGTATATAAAATTGAAAAATTCTTGTAGCAGTCCTCTCTTTTGAGGAGAGTTAGTAGTTGGGAGCATATAATTTCAAATTTTTAAAAAATTTACAGATATGTAAGAGATTAAAGATGGAGACATAGGATGATTGAACATCAGTTCTTTTTTCTATAGATTTGTGGTTATTAATTATATATAATATTTTTCCATATAAAATTGTCCAATAAAGAAAACTTGGAAAATACAGATAAGTGAAAAAAAAAACTATAATGTTACCTTTAGACAAAGTTCTTTAACATATTCGTGTATATGCTTTCAGTTTCTTTTATGCAGGTGCCTTTATGTATAGATTTGATTTAACTAATATTGGGTTATTTTTTTAGTATTTTTTACCCAGCTATTTTTTTTTTTTTAACTCAGCAGTGTGTCATGATTGTTCTTCTGTGTAACCACTTTATTAAAAATAATCTAGATCTATCAATATTGCCATAACTTATTTAAATAATTATAATGGTTATTTCCGTTTTTTAAAAATGAAGTAGAAATTATAGAAATTGACAAGCTGTTACTGAAATTTATATGGGAATGCAAAGACCTAGATTAGCCAGACTTATTTTGAAAGTAAAGAACAAAGTTGGGGGTTTTACTCTACCTGATTTAAGATTTTTTATAAAGCTTTAGGACTCAATACAGCCTGGCATTGGCATATTGATTGAACTACAGACCAATGGAACACATTAGAGTTCCCAGATGTACCCATATATATATGGCCAGTTGCCTTTTGATCAAAAAATGATATTGAAACTCCTAGATACTGGTCTGGAAAAAATTTAACCTTGACTTCTTGACCTTTTCCTCGCAGGTTACATAAAACTTAACCTGAAGTGGCTTATAGATGTGACCATAAAAGCTAAAGTTATAAAAGCTTTAGAAGAAAATATAGAGAAGAATCATACCAATTTTAGGATAGGCAAAGATTTCTGAGAAAAGAGAAAGCATTATTTAAAAAATTGATATATTGGATTTCATCAGAATTAAAACCTGCTCTTTTAAAGAAACTGATAAGAAAATGAAAAGTCAAATTGGCAGAAAATATTCATAACATGAAAGATTTATATATACAATATATAAAGAACTCTTGTAACTCAATAATAAGAAATCAAACCAATTTTAAAAATGTTGGAAAGACTTAAGATAATCCACCAAAAATAGATATGCAAATGTCCAATAGGCAGGAGAAAAGATGCTCAGTGTCTTAAGGTCATTAGGGAAATGCAAATTAAAACCAAAATGAGTTAAAATAGCTAGAATTTTTAAACAATTGACAATACCAAGCAGAGGCAACAATGTGAAGCAACTAGATCTCTCATTCCTCACTGTTAGGAGTGTCAAATGGTATAAACACTTGTAAAAACAGTTGGACAGTTTCTTAAAAATTTTCGCCTACAGTTTAACATATACTCACCATATTATCCAGAATTTATCTAAGAGAATGTAAGTAAATGTCCACCAAAAGTCTTGTACATGAATGTTCTTAATGGCTTTATTCATAAGAGCCTTGACCTGGAAAAACAAACACATGTCTATCCACAGGGTAAATGGCTGAACGAATTATGGTAGTCATACAAGGGAAAAACTATTACAAGTATTACGAAAGAACAAACTAATAACAAATATAACCACATGGATGGATCTCAAAATATACTGAAGAAAAAGCTGCACACTGTTGGTTTCATTTACATGAAGCTTTAGAACCAAAAAAAACAAAACAAAACCCTAAGCTATAGTGATAGAAATCAGTCAAGTGGTTGACCCTGGGGTGTTGGCAAGTCACTTAACAGGGGCACGAGGAAACTTTCTGGAATGGAGGAAATATACTGATTGTGGTAGTTTTATACAGTTGTTGCGTGTTTGTTAAAACTCATCATTTGTACAGATGCAAGCTTTGATAGAGCCATGCTTTTGATGCTTTTAAGTGATGGAGATCATGTTCTTGAAAAGAGTTGAATTTTGCTTTCCCTCCTTACTGTCCCCCTTGGCCTAGGTTAAATAATAAAATGAGCATTTTTACATTTGTGGCACTTCTCTGAAAATAGAATTCTGGGAAGGCTTTCTAGTAGTGAGTTGCTCTTCTGGAATCAGGCTGTGTGTGATCAGTTCTGAATAGGCCCTAGCTAATCTTAGCACTTTGGAACACATGTTAAAACATTAAATTATCATTTCCGTATTAAACATAGTATTCCTTTTTCCTCTTCTCTTATAACTGTGGGAACTTTGGTAGTGAGTTTTGTTTGGGTAGATGACCTTTGAGCTTTTTTATAGTTTTAGAACAGAACTTAGTTTCCAGAAATACTGTTTTAAATTCTGCCTGGATTTTAATTTTTGGTTTGTAAGCTTTAAAAATGAATATATCATTTTGAGTGTTATTAAAATTAATATTTTTTTAGCTAGTGACTTTTACTTGTTAATTTAATATTAAAGAATCTACTTTATTATAATTAATAATGAACTTTAAAAAAAAACTTAGTTTTAGAATAGCTTCCTTAATATCCTTGTAACATTGCCTAGAAGTGTAAGGGAGTTTCCTTTTTTTAAGGGTTTTGAGAAAATAAATGTTATGAGTGTATTTTGGACGCAGCAGTAGTGTTCTTATGTCTTCTTGGGACTAATGTATTTCCCCAAGAGCAGTATGTATGTATTTATGTGGTTTAAAAAAAAAAATCACAACCCTCTCATCCCTACATACAGTTTTCATTGATAGTCAGAATAGTAAAATTTGAGTTGATTCTCCTACTGCATGATTGAGTTGATTCTCCTACTGCCTAAATCATTCTTTAAGCTGCAACGAACCCAAAGGATATAAACAAACGTATATCATGAAAAATGATTCTTTTGAGTTGTTACTATTTAGAATAAAATTTTTTCACATGGGTGAGAAATAAGTTAGGATCCCATGAAAGGATGCATGAAATTTTCTGACATATTCTTCATTTGTCTGTTTTTCTTTTCATAGAAAAGCATTTTAAAAAAATAAAATTTATAATTCTGGGGGAAAAAAGTTCCTAAGGTACTATCTCTGTTTTATTACTTCGTAGCTTCTTATTTTACTTTTTAGGCAAGCATCTGTGGTATTATGAGCCTAGGACAGAAAGGACCTACTGTGTGTTTAGAACTTTATTCAGGTTGTCTTGTTATACTTCACAATATCCCAAGGAGGTAAGTAGTAGTCCCCCCATTCCCACCCAAAATACATGCATGCACATTTCACTAATTGGAAACGGTTGAAGATATCACCCAGCTAGTTATTGGCTAAGGCAGGATTCTAGTCATTGGCAAAAGCAGAATTCGAATTGTGAAATATAATTGAAATATAATTGTGTTGCTTTCTGCTATATCATACTGTCTCCTGCTGCTCCTGCTGTCTTATAGCAAAACACAGTGAAACTCATTTGTGGATTAATTGGGTCCATGATACTCAGTATCATGTATTCATTAATTAGAAGGCTGAGTTCTAGTTTATCATAGGTTTCTGATCTATTATGACAGGAGTAATTTTAATACTATATTTATAAACTAGTTTTTATGGCATCATCCAAAAGGTACATGTATTAAGAAAATCCAAAATCTTATTTTTCTACCGTATTAAGCAGGGCGGGTTTATTTATTTTACACAGTTATCTTTCAGTTTTATAAAACAAGTTATACTACAAGCTTCCTCAAATGGACATCTTTAAAATCTGTTTAAATTATGAGTTTTTATAAAAGATTGAATTTGTGTGTAATTTTCCCAAAATAAGTCAGTCTACCAAATGATCTATGTCTTTCAAGTGAAATCTATGTGTATTGATAATGGATATAAACTTACAAAACATTTAAAATTTCAATTCAAATTTATTACTTTAGGTGTACTATTAAATATGAAAAAAGAAATTAGTAAATGTGTGTTGAAGAAGTAGTTAATGCTTAATGGGTACAGAATTTCTGTTTGTAAAAGCTTTGAAGGTGGTAGCATAACACTGTGAATGTATTAATAGTTAACACCACTGAATTGTGTACTAGACAGTGGTTAATACGGGAAATTTTATGTTGTATATATGTTATACGATAACATTTTAAAAAAAGTTAATAGGACAGCTTGAAAATGTGAAGAGTATCATAAATTTTTATGTTTTTTGGCGGTACACTGAAAATTTGAAAATGTTTAATGACTGACTTTTAATTTAGTAGCCTTTTAAATAAAGGTGCTTACTTTGATTTTGTATGGTAGATTTACAGGATACATGAAAACTAGACTTTCCTATAGGGAAATTTTGCTTAATTTTGTTGGAGGGGTTGCACTGACCAACAGATATTTTCTTCTAGTGCCCCAAATGTTACTCTTATGCCCTAACATAATCAGTGAAACTGTGCAGTATCATTTACTTCCTTTTTGAAGTCTTAGGACCAATTTATCAATTGTCTTAATTTTTCTCAATTGAAGTAGATTTTTATATAAGTATAGTTTACGTGACAGTTTAGAAATACATAGGAAGATTCTTAAAATAAAACAAGTCATCTAAAGCCATCTAAACTATAGCTATCTAAGAAAAAGTGAAGAGTTGATGAATTTCATCGATATAGATAACCAGTTTCTTTAGCCTCTGTAGCAGATTTTCTGTGACTTATGAAGCCTAAATAGTGGCTCTCTTTCTCTTTACCTTATTGATTATGCACCTTTTTACTTTTTTGTCTTTCATCTAATCCATCCTTTACTCATTTGTGAGATTGGTTTTGATTCCTCTCTTAACTTTTCAATGTCTTGTAATTGCCTGTTGGCTCAAGTCCTGGCCCAGTGTACTTTTATAGCCTCCCCTCCATGCACTTCCCCATGCAAGCTTTGTACTGCAGTCACATTGCTCTAGTCCATATTGACTGATCCTTGCTTCTGGCATCCTTTGCCTTTCTGCCTGTCCTATACATGCTTTAGTTTAGAAGATTATACCCTATTTGACTTCCCAGACCAAGCCAGCACATCTTTATCTTACGTTTTGATGAAATAATTGCTGCTACTGTTTACACCTTCCATTTGGTATAAAATGTTATACCTTGCATTATCTTAGAGCATCATAAAACTCGTTTCACTTCCTGGTCTTTATTTGGGAACTTCCTGAGAGCAGAGGCGCCAGGTGTCTTCTAGTTCTGAATCTATACCAGATTAATTTATATAGCATCCACTTATGTTTTTAACAGTATTTGCATGTAATAAAAGCCTTAAAAAATACATAGAATTCGTAAGATCCTAGCGCTTTAGATCTAGAAATAATGATTAAGTGCTATCATTTATAGTTGAGATACTGTGCCATAGAAATGTTCATCTTCTTGAGATCATGGCATGACTTGGGCATGTCTTGTTATTATGTTTTATTACTTCAGGGTCTTTATTTTTGCTTTGGTGCTTTTATAAAAATAGCTTTTAGGTGTTGAATTGTGCCCTCAAGACCCTATTTGCCTGAACTGACCAGTCCTTGTCTGTTCCAAGACCACTTGGACTGCCCCAACCCTAGCTTTCTACCCTTTGAAACACTGAGAATATTGTCTCTGCATCAGTTTTTACTAGAACCAATTATCTGTCATGCTTAGAACAGGGATTGTACACAGATTGCCCTTAGCCCCAATAACCACAAAATCCACATCTATAGGAAGAACAAGAGCGGTGAAAGAACGTGAACTCAAGGAGCACAGTGGACATATCACTGGTATTGATTGGGTTCCCAGGAGTGACTGCGTTGTTCCTTGCAGGGCAGATCAGAATGCCTATGTCTGGAGCCAGGAGAAGTGTCTGGAGGTTGACACACGTGATCCTGAGAATAAATAGTGCAGATACTTTTGTGAAGTGGTCCCTGCTAGAGAAAATTTACTATGGGAAGTGGAGCATGACTCCTTTCTGTTTGTTACTTTGATGACAGAAAACGACTGGTGGGTAAGCAAGCACATTAAAAAGTCTGTTCAGGGAGTGGATGTGGCTTAAGCAGTTGAACACCTGCTTCCCACATGGGAGGTCCAGGGTTCACGACCCTGTGCCTCCTAAAAAAAACCAAAAACAATAAGCAAAACAAATGAAAAAAACCAACTCAGGGGAGCTGATGTGGCTGAGTGGTTGAGTGCCGTCTTCCCGCATGCAAGGTACTGGGTTCACTCTCTGGTTCCCTATACCTCAAAACAAACAAACAAACAAAACCTATTTGTTCTATGGTCCTCAGCTTGGATTGGGATCTCCACAGTGTTTTACTGGCAGCAGGATCCTGTGACTTCAAATGCCTAGTGTGTTCCGCGTCCATTAAAGACATGGATGAAAAGCCAGCCAGTGTTCCATGGGACAGTAAGATGCCTTTTGGCCGGCTGATGTCAGAGTTCTGTGGCAGTGGCACTGGTGGTTGGGTCCATGGGGTCAGCTTCTCTGCCAGTGGGAACCACCTTGCCTGTATCAGCACTGTGCCTGTTGCTGATGCCTCAGAAATTATGCAGGTTACAACTCTGAAAGCAGAGTTCCTGCCACTCCTGAGTGTATTGTTTAACTCTGAGAATAACGGGGCTGCTGACCATTACTGCTGCTCAGTGTTCTTTAACAACAACGACCATGGCTGCTTAAACTTCATCTCTAAACTAGACCTTCCAAACAGAGAATCCAGCACAAAATGTTGGCCATGGAACACTTCTGCTACATGGACTAGAGAGCCACAACCGAGGACAGCAGTATTGCCTTGGAGATACTGTCCCAGAGTAGCATCCTCAAGTGTCTCTTAATGAAGTGGGTAAGCAAAACTGTTGCAAATTTTTTACTACTGGCATTGATGGAGCCATGACATTTTGGGGTTTCAGGACTTTATAGTAGAGTCTTCTATCCAGGGCCTTTGAATAATGTGAAGCTCAGGGAACCTCTGTGTTCTCGGATGACAAACTGCGAGTGACTGCAGCTCTGCCACTTGCATGATGGGTAGGAAAGCCTGCGACCAGGAAACACTGAATACAAAGTGTGCAGATATTGTTTGTGTATTTTCGTTTGAATGTAATTGGTGAATAGGTTTTTTTTTTAAAGCAGTGGTTTTGTTTTGTTTTTTTCCTGTTTCATTCCATTCGTGATCAAAGCTTCTCTTTAAGTAGTTTATTATGGAAAATTGTCACACTAACTTAAAGGGGTAGGAGTTATGTAAATTGTCTGCTAGAAAATTAAATTAAAATACTGAATGTGAAAAAAATAGCTTTTAAACAATACTTAACATTTAAATATGTAATAAGAATTTTCAAACACTTTGAATGGTTCTACTTAATGCCTGGAAATTGATGATCAGACATTTAAATGAAAACTGTTTGTACCTGTGAACTGGTTTTTACTTAAGCTAGAGCATTGTAATTATTGGTCCCTCTGTGCAACAACTCCAAAATCTATGTTATACTACTCTCAGCAGTCCTTTTTATATATGTTATTGGTGTAAGTGTTACTCTGTTGGTAGTCTTTGCACTGTATCTGGAAATGTAGTCCACTTCCTGAAGAAAAAGGAAAAACATAGTAGCACTTAATATCATTATTCCCACAGAGCTTCAGAAATTGCCACAAAAGTTTTCATCTTAATCTCACAAATGCTGTTATTTTGAATTTATTTCATTTAAAAACAGTATTCAGTTTCTTTTAGTGAAACACAGAAGCCGAAACAAGGTCAACATTATAGAAAAAGGAAATGAGAATGGTCTTAGTTTTATTAAAGGAGATAGCCATGGTTGAAGGGAAAATCTGGGCTTTTGGCAACTTATATTTATTTTTAAACCAAGGATCTTCCCCTTCTGTTGCGGGGTGGGTAGGTGTAGGGTTTTTTGAGGTTATGATTGGGTTACTATTATTTTCCTTTAGGAGAACTATAGAAGACTTTTGCTGGACCATAGCTTTAACAGATTGTTGTGTATAGATTTGGAATATACTGACCACTATTATTCTGTGTGAATCCTTTTTATGAACCTTTAGTGTAAGTGTAAAAGTTGTTCCTTATGTCAGCCACAAGGTCAGAGTTTTGGCTCTTTTGCCAAAGTGTGTGAGTTGTAACCACTAAAGTTTTCCTGGAATCTTATCTTTTCCTAAAACCAGAATTCCTAGAGACAACGGGGAACATTCAATAAATCCTCCAAGCTTCTAGGGAGCCTTTTTTGTTTGTTATTTGTTTTTACCAATCACTGTTTAATTTTGTGGAGTGGTTTTTCAAACTCTTATTCTTGCTTGTTTTCTGAATGTTATTTATAGACATGTAGGCAATGGATATATATCCTGTAATGAATGTGTAGGGGAAAAGCCAAAGTAATAGAGAATTAAAACCTCTTAGATAGAAAAAGCCGGGAAGTGGATTTGGCCCAACAGATAGGGCGTCTGCCTACCACATGGGAGGTCCAGAGTTCAAACCCAGGGCCTCCTTGACCCGTGTGGAGCTGGCCCATGTGCAGTGCTGGTATGCGCAAGGAGGGGTGTCCCCCGCACAGGGGAGCCCCACGTGCAAGGAGTGTGCCCCGTAAGGAGAACCGCCCAGTGTGAAAAACCGCCCAGTGTGAAAAAAGTGCAGCCTGCCCAGGAATGGCGACGCACACACATGGAGAACTGACACAGCAAGATCATGAAACAAAATGAGACACAGATTCCAGGTGCTGCTGACAAGAATACAAGTGGACACAGAAGAACACACAGCAAATGGACACAGGGAGCAGATAGCTGGGGGCGGGGAGAGGAGAGAAATAAATAAATAATAAATCTTAAAAAAAAAAGGCCAATTGTAAATTTCAGGTTGACAATAATTTTTTAAAAACCCATGTATATAATTATTTATTTATTTGTTTGTTTATTCTTCTGCCAGAGCCCTAGAATATTGGACTAAATATTTTGGCCATATTAGAGCCAATTCACATAGAAAAATTAATCCTTAATATTATTATTTCTTAGATTTATAGTTTGTGTTATATACTATATAAACTGTACTATAAAAGCTCTATGACCCTGCACCCTCTCTTCCTTTTAACAATTTAGAAACAGATTTTCACCAGCCTTGCTCTTTTTCTCAAATATTCATACCTTATTTTAAGTTGGTTTATTGCAGTAAAATATATGCAACACAAAATTTCCCATTTTAACCATTTTCATGTGCTCAGTTTGGTGATGTTACATTCATAATATTGTGCTACTATCACCACCATCCATTACCAGATTTTTTCATCATCCCAAACAGAAACTCTGTACCCATTAAGCAATAGCTAACTCCCCATTCTCTACTACATCCCCTTCTTTAGTAACCTGTTACATACTTTCTGTCTCCATGAATTTGCTTATTCTAGGTAAAGGTATTTGATAAGTGGAATTGTACAATATTTATCCTAATGTGCTTTGTATATTTCACTCAACATGATGCCTTCAAGGTTCATCTGTGTTGTTGCATATCTCAACTCTATTCTTTTTACTGCTGAATAATATTAAGTTGCACATATATACCACATTTGTTTATCCATTCATCTTTTGATGGACACTTGGGTTGCTTCTACCTTTTTGTTCCAGTGAGAAATGCTGCTGTGAACATGATGTACAAATGTCTGTCTGTTCCAGGCTTTAATTATTTTGGATATACACCTAAAAGTGGGATTGCTGGGTCATATGGTAGTTCTGTGTTCAACTTTCTATGGAACCACCAAACTGCTTTCCATAGTTTGTCCCACCAACCAGATATGAGGTTCCTATTTCTATGCATCCTTGCCAAAATTTATTATTTTCATACCTCACTTTTTAGATACCACTTATAGTCCTAGAATGTGGTTACAAGAGCTGTGGTAGCAGGAGGGCTCTCATGGCATCTTTAGAATCTGCCTAATTTCAGCATGGGAGCCTGAATCTTAATGCTTTTGAGGCTAGCCAGTGAGTAGTGTACTTGATGCTGGTAGGAGGGGTTGAGTAGGATTAGACAAGTAATACAGTTCATTTTTTGCTCATTTCATTCTCCTCCCCACTTACCCACCCCTCCAGTTTTCATTATGAAATGAAGGTATTTGTTGGGGTGGTGATTAAGACCCTTTTCACCCCATCATCTTTTGACTTCTTTTCATTAATCTTTTTTCATCATCATATTTACTCATTTATTTTTTACTTTTCATTTTGAAAGAAAATTTAAAGAAATAATTTCCATTTCTCTGCCACTAGCAGTGTCTTCTGCAGGCGGAAGTGTGGAATACTTGTAAGACATTTTAAAACTTTTATGTCTGTAATTGAAAAAGGGCACCATGAATAAGTTATCTATTTTAAATGGTAACATTCTAGTTTTCCATAGTGTTTTCAAGTGAAAGAATAGCATTGGGGGTTCAAATGGAGTTCATTTGTCAGGTGTAAATACCAGAATCTGTACTTAGCGGAGTAAGAAGTTAGTTTTTGTTGCTGAAAAAAATTTTTTTAAATGTAATTTTTTGTGTGCCCTCAGGGAAATAACACAGACTATAATTCCAGGTAAATATGCAGCAGGCCTTATACTATTCCTTATCTTACAATTCCTGCAGACACGGAGAATTTCTTTCTCTACTCTTTCCTTTTGAGGACACGGAGAATTTCTTTCTTTACTCTTTCCTGTTGAGGACACATAGAATTTCTTTCTCTCCTCTTTCCTGTTGAGGCTGGAATAAGCTCGCATAGGCCGCCACTATCTGTAGATTGGATTTGGCATGTGAGAAGAACTATATTTGCCAGACCTAACTAGAAGGTGGAAATAAAAAAGCCCTGCTTTATGTAGTAAGATCAGTATAGAGGAAGGGTTATTTACCTCAATCAGGCACAATTTGTATTTGGTTAAATGGGATTTTAAAAAGTTTGAGCATAAATTGAATTAGAGGATAAAGTTGGATTCATATAAGGTTAAGAGATTCATTTTGCTATCTACTTCTGGATTATAGTAACAATTAAAATAAGATAAATTGTCTAACCCCCTAACAAGTAATATGGCCCATAGAAAGCAAAATCAATCAGCATATATAGCATAGTAGTCCTTATTTCCTGACAATTGGTTTCTCATTTATCTCTTAGACTCAAATTAGATTAAGGGATATAGGTTCTCTTTATTAAGCATGTAGAAGATTTCAAAAATGTTTTAAATTTTATTCTGGAATAATTTTAGATTTACAGAAAAGTTAGAGTGCAGAAAATTTCCTCATAACCCTTTACCTAGTTCCCGCAATGTTAACAATTCTGTATTTCCATAGTTGATTTGCCAAAACTAAGAAACTGACATTGGGACCTGATTAACTAAACTCCAGGCTTCATTTGGATTGTGCCAGTTACAAAAGTAATTTTTAAATAGATTGAAGGTTTCATTTTGACTGTTTTGGGAAGTAAATTAAAGAGCTAAGTATATCCAAGAAATAAAATGGTACTGTCAGAATGAAGGGCCACCAGTGCTCTATAGGGCAAACAGTAGAGTGGAATGGCTATAGTTTTTACATCTTAGTTTATTTATTTATTTTTAATTTAAATAAATTGGGCTTTAAAAAAAAACATGGCTCTTAGTTGGAATAGAGGGTGCACATTACCCTCACTACCCATGTCATTAAATATTAAGTAAAAAAGTTTGTTTTGGTGGTAACTCTTTGGACAGAAAAGGCCACTTGCATTCCTTGAACAGTTCTGGCATGAGTGGTTTCTGGAGATAATATATGATCTCCTTGAGGATAAGGCTAAATGACATGAATCAATTAGGAAATAGGAATCATATGTTCTATAATCTGGTCCTGTGTAAATGGTTTAGAAACTATGTAGATGTTCAGAAAAAGGAAAAAATTCTGGTATATCTTAGAGATTGTTGTTTCTACCCAGACAGAACTTCATTCTTTGGGCCTTTACCTACAGTGTTGTCTCTGTTCTACAGTTATTCATATATGCAAATACTTTGCTCAGTAAGCATTCATTAGGTTGAAATTAATCTTTTTTGTGCCAATTCTTATCTATCCCTATAGGATAACTGTTTGCCTCAAATGAGATCATGTTTTAACATGAAAAGAAAAAAAAAACCTAAACGTGTTATGCCAGTGTAAGGTATCTCTGAATAACCAAAAATCATCTGGCCATTGTACTGAAACCCCCTGAGACTTAGAACAAACACTTGAAACCACATCAGAGTATACAGCCAGAAATGAAAATCGTTACCACAGAGTTACTATGCTGATAAGCCCAGGTTAAAAAAAAATAAGTTTGATTTCTTTACAGAGTCTGTCTTACAGCTACTGAATGTTGCTTTCCCCCTTAAATTCACTAGGGTAAAATTATTCTTTTAGTATTGTTGACCGGTAGAATAATATAGTGGTCAAGAGAGCTTAAGCTGTGGATTCAGACAAATTTGATTTTATATCTTAGTTCCTTCATTTATGGCCCTGTGACCATTAATTATCTTTGATGTTAGAAATGCTTAGCATACTAGCTTGAAAATTTTCATGTTAACTATAGCTCAGAGTATCATAAAATAACTTATTAACATTTTTCTATTTCATTGTTTACAGATTTCGGTATACATAATCTAATTTAGTTCTCTGAGGTCTACTGGCCCTTTGTGGTTTTTTGTTTTTTTTTTGTTTTTTTTTGTTTTGTTTTTTGAGGTACCAGGACTAGGGATTCAACTTGGGAGCTTGTATGTGGGAAGCCAGCACTCAACCATTGAGCCACATCTGCTCTCCCTATGTTTCCAACTTACCACATATTCTCCCTTTCTCTCAAAAAACTGGAATTTTCCCTAAAAAGTCAGAAATGATGTTTTCATCCAATTAAACACGTGATCATTTTTCACCTAAGTAATTTATGCTTTTTGCTTATGCTGTTTCTTCCTTTCTTTCCTTTCCCTATTCTCTCTTCTTTTTCTTCTCTTCTCCTCTCCTTTCCTTTTTTCTTTTTTTCTGTCTTAAATGTAAATATCTTAAATATGATAACCCCTTTTCTTCTGGTAGTTTGGAATCGGCAAATAATGTCCTCATCTATATTTTTTCTTGTTTTGGAGACTTTAATAATACCCTATAGTCCTTGTCTTTTAAACTGGAGCTCCTATTTTTTTTTTTTTTTAAAAACATCCCCTGTAGCCACACACCTTCCCTTTATTATAGTTTTATTATAACGTAGAGTATATTGTTTCCAATACCCTTCGGATGGTAGTCAATATTTTGTTTACTTTATGCTGCGCATTGTTCTTTTTTTCATTTTACATAGAGTAAAATTCATCTTCTAAAGTGTATAATTCTCTGAGATTTGAACAAAAGTACAAAATAATATGTATACAAATTAAATATATAGAGAGAGCAATGAGGCTCCCAGATTTACTGTGCTTCTTTTTAGTTAGTCCCAATCACATTCCCTTCCCCTGGCAATTTATTCCCTCTTTAAAATTTTACTTTTTCTAGACTGTCATATAAATGGAATCATAAAGTTCATATATTCTTTTAAGTGTACCTGTAGTCACTTGAGCATAATGCACTTGGGATTCTTTGATGTGGTCATGTGTACCAATAGTTCATTCCTTTTTATTACTAAGTATTATTCCATAGTACGGTTGTACCTCAGTTTATTCACCCTTGTACCAGTTAAAGAACATTTGGGTTGCTTCCAGTTTCTGTGATTATGAATAAAGCTGCCTTAAACTTTTGCTTTTAGATATGTGAACATAATTTTCATTTCACACAGGAAAATATCTAGGAATGGAATTGCTAGTTTGTGTGGTAAGTTTATGTATAACTTGGTAAGAAACCGCCAAACTGTTTTTCACAGCGGCTGTACCATTTTAGATTCCCACCATCAGTGTATGAGAGTTCCATTTGTTCTGTATCCTCGCCAGCCCTTGGTAATTTTTTTTTCCTTTTCCCTAATCATTCTAGTAGGTATATAGTAGTATCTTCTTGTCTTTTAAAAATATTTTTTAAAGATTTATTTTATTTATTTATCGCCCCATAAACCCTCATTGTTTGTGCTCATCTTATTTTTAGGAAGCATCGGAAACTAAACCTGGGACCTCCTATGTGGTAGGCAGGTACCCAACTGCTCAAACCATATCTCCACTTCCCTCTGATTATCTTTTGGTACCTTCCAGAGTAGGAGAGAGATGCTCAGGCTCTTGTGCCACCTCAGCTCCATGGTCTGCTGAGTCTCTTATTCTCTCTCCTTTGTGTCTCTTTTTGCTGTGCCAGCTCTCCACTCGGGCCAGCACTCCAGCATGGGCCTGCTCACTGCACAGGCCAGCTGTCTGTGTGGGTCAGCTCACCGCGTGGGCCAGCTCGCTTTCACCAGGAGGCCCTGGGAATCAAACCCTGGACCTCCCATATGGTAGATGGGAGCCCAGTTGCTTGAGACATATCCGCTTCTCTCTGTCTTTTGAATTTGTATTTTCCTAATAATGATACTGTTTTCATGTATTTATTTACCATCTGTATATCTTTGGTGAAGAGTCTGTTAAAATGTGTTTTGCCCATTTTGTTTTTGGTGTGCCTTCTTACTGAAAAAAATTTTTTTTTAAATTAGAGAAGTTGTAGGTTTACAGAAAAACCACACATGAAAGTTCCTATATACCACCCTATTATTAACACCTTGCATAAGGTTGGTACATTTGTTATAATTCATGAAAGAACATTTTTATAATTGTACTAATAACTATAGTCCATTGTTTAAAATAGGGTACATTGTATTGTACACTCCTATTTTTTTTCCAGATTTTTAAAATTTCTTTAATTTATTTCTCTCCCCTCCCCACCACTCCCCCCCCCCCAGTTGTCTGCTCTCTGCATCCATTTGCTGCCTTGTGCTTCTATATCCACCTGCATTCTTGTCAGCACCACTGGGAATCTGTCTCTTTTTTGTTGCATCATCTTGCTGCATCAGCTCTCTGTATGTGTGGTGCCACTCCTGGGAAGGCTGCACTTCTTTGTGCGGGGCGGCTCTCCTTACGGGGTGCACTCTTTGCACGTGGAGCTCCACTACATGGGGGACACCCCTGCATGGTACAGCACTCCTTGCGTACATTAGTACTGCGGTGTGGGCCAGTTCACCACATGGGCCAAGAGGCCCTGGGTTTGAACCCTGGACCTCCTATGTGGTAGGTGGACGCTCTATCAGTTGAGCCAAATCCACTTCCCCCTCCTATTTTTTTTTAAATTTTCTGGTAACATATATACAACTTAAAATTTCCCCTTTTAACCGCATTCACATATGTAATTCAGTGCTTTGATTACATTCACATTGTGCTACCATCACCACATCCATTGCCTGAACACATCAGATATGATTTGCAAATACTTTCGTCTTTTGTAGTTTGCGTTTTCATTCATCAATTTCTTTCTTTTATGGTTTGTTCTGAGAATGCTTTATATACTCTGCTACCCTAAACCCACCACGACTTATGTATACTATGTAAAAATGAATTTACATATAATTAGGCAAGGTTTTTTTTTTACTACCATTGATAGAATGCCAAAAAAGCTTTAAAAGGGTCATCCAAATTATATGTCTTTACACATTAATGTAGAAATACGATTTTTATTATCCTCATTTCTTAATTTTTCTTTGACTTGTCCCTCCTCTCTCTACTCTCCCCCCCATCACTCATATTAATACACACATCTATACCCCTACCCCTTCCTTGCTTATTTTAAAATCATATCCTTTAGGATAATACATTAAATTTCTTGATCCCAAAAAATCAATCCTGTAATACTGATGTTTAATGGACATTGAAGCATTACGGCTGAACAGGGGAAATAACTTCTGTTTTCTGTCAAAGTTGTAAAGGACTGCTTTTTTAACAGCTACTGAAGATGGAAGCACTTATGCCATGGCCATATAGCCTGTCAAAGCTGGATATGTTCCTGTTTAAAATATTTGGGATTTTCTAAAAATTACCATTTCCTCTTGATCCGTTCTAACAAGGACTTGGTTTCTGATTACAAATAACCCCTATTTTTCTTTAAACTTTGACTGAATGGACTTAAACTTTTTAGATAAATAGTTGAACTTTATAAGTATTGCAATTCCATTTTCAAATGGTGGACATTTAGAAGTATGTAACAACGTGAAGTTATTAGCAAGGGTTGATGTGTGCATAGAATTTTAATTTCATCTTTTTCAAAAAATTATGATTTGGCCTTTTTTTTTTCCCTTCTAGTAGTTTTTGCTATTTAAGTGATTTGTTCGGCCAGTGGGATCATTTTTAATGGCAGAGGTATTTCAGGTAGTTCAGGTGGAAATAAATGGTTTTGTGATAACTCTGACTTTTAAACAGGTGTATTGCAGGAAAATCTCTTGATGGGATGATATAACTGTAAACAAAATCTTCCAATGACCTCTTTTTAAATCTCATGCACTGTAATTACCCTTTTAATATAAGGTTTCTATTGTATGCTAATTAAATTCATAGTTAATTTGGAGGCCACATTTATTTTTTTTTCATTCATTTTTTTAAAAAACTACATTAAAAAATATGAAGTCCCATTCAACCCCACTGCCCCCACCCCCCACTCCCCCCACAGCAACACTCTCTTCCATCATCATGACACATCCATTGCATTTGGTAAGTACATCTCTGGGCATCGCTGCACCTCACAGTTAATGGTCCACCTCATAGCCCACACTCTCCCATGTTCCATCCAGTGGGCTCTGGGGGGATCTACAATATCCCGTAATTGTCCGTGAAGCACCACCCAGGACAACTCCAAGTCCCGAAAATGCCTCCACATCTCATCTCTTCCTCCCATTCCCCACACCCAGTATCCACCATGGCCACCCTTCCCACACCAATGCCACATTTTCTCTGTGGACATTGGATTGGTTGTATCCATTGCACATCTATGTCAAGAGGGGGCTTAGATTCCACATGGATACTGGATGCAATCCTCCTGCTTTCAGTTGTAGGCACTCCATGGTGTGGGCTCCATGGTGTGGTGGTTGACATTCTTCACCTCCATGTTAGCTGAGTGGGGTAAGTCCAATAAATCAGAGTGTAGGAGTTGAAGTCTGTTGAGGTTCCGGACGTGGCTATCGTATTGTCAGTCCAGAGATTCAAATGCCCTAAATATATCTTAAACCCCAACATCAACTACAATTCCAGTAAAGTAGCATGAAAGTCTTGTGAAAAGAGATCCCATCTGAGTCCAGTTCCATCACGCAGAAACACCGGCTCCAAAGAAGGGCCAACTGACATGGCAGTGAACCCCATCTGCCATGACCATAGAACCCGTGGGTCTCTTTAGCCCTCAAAAGAACCAATACCTGGGGTTGTGTCTACTTTATCTGTCTCTGAGACTCTGCTCAGGTGTGCATAAGGGCAATCCTTCTGACAACCTCCAGACTCTTTTTTTAGAGACTCATAGCCATGTAAACTCATTTCTCCTTTCCATTTCCCCCTTACATTAGGTCAAACAGCATTTTAAAGTCCTGTTATATGTAGACAGGGATATTCTGCTGATCCACATTGAACTTTTAATTCAAGGTCATTTTCTAGTTGCATCTTCAGCTGGTATTGGTCGTGATCCCTCGGTGCCAGGGAGGCTCATCCCCGGGTGTCATGTCCCACACTGGGGGGAATGCACTGCATCTACATGCTGAGTTTGGCTTTGAGATTGGCCACATTTGAGTAACATGAAGGCTGTCAGGAGGAAACTCCCAGGCACAGTGCTGCTCTAGGTCTTGTTCTTATTTCAGGCGTATAGGCTCACAAGCATAGTCATTAGTATCAGGAGCCCACTGTTGGACCCTCATTCCTTCTTGGTTCTTAACCGTTGCACCTGGGGGGCTGCTGCTGCTCCCCTAGGGACCACGACAGAACCCCCCCCCCCCCGGAGGCCACATTTAATTTACGTGTTGTTTTGTCTTGGGACTTTAATAACTAGAAAAGTGATATGAAAGTATAAATATTGAAATTTCATCAAAATGCCCTACAAAAATATGTGCTGAATTCTCATATAGCTATCCTATCTAAACATAGGACAAATCAAGGGTTCTTATTTTTCTTGCTACTTATTGCAGTTTTTCTTTGGGCTCTGTGATTTACTTATTGATAAATGATAAGACTTTGGAGAAATTTAAAATGTACCAAAATTTGCTTGACTGCATCAAGTAGGTTATTTTGTTTAGTGTAGGCTGCTGAGACACTGTAAATAAAAAAATAAATGATTGCATTTGTTATAGTTAATATTGTGTGGGGATAACTTCAACATGTGTGTTATATTCATTTCTCTTCATTAAGCAATTACAGCAAAATTTAGTGTAGGAAGAGAAAGGGGGATCGGGAAATTGAAACTGGGAGAGAGAGACTATAGAATTAAGGAAGATGAAGTGATCCAAACAGAATTTTAGGGTGGGGTATGTAGGGGTTTGAATTAGAAAGGTAATAAAAATACAGAGTGATTATCATAGTATTGATAAGATGATAAGGAGTTGTCCAGTGCAAACTGGCATGGAAGTGCATAATTTTCTTTTAGGGGGATTCAGGCAGAGGGAACATTTAAAGTAGATTTTTGAAGGATAAATTTTTGATAGCCAGAGTAGTGTGGGGAGGAGTATATTTTAAACAGAGTGAACTCCTCAAACAAGAATTTATTCAATTATCTTTATGTCTGGGTAGTAGGAGAATCAGATTTATGAAACATAGTAGCTGCCCTCAAAGAACTATGGCAGGGAAAATAAGTATATATAATAACTAAAAGAAAACATATTGTGAAACAGAAAAGCATGGGGAGCAGGTAAAGAAAAGATGGCTCTAATCCAGATTAGTGATGTTTGCTGTTTTATGGAAACAACTGGCCTCTTTAGTGATGCCATCAAATATTTTGATGATTAAATGAAGTAGTGAATGAAACCACTACAAAAAAAGACAGCATCATAGAAATATAAGATTAAGTTATTTATTCTATGCTGAGTTTTCATATCATTAATTTATATAACAATTAATGGGGACACCAATTTGATTTTAGGGATTTTTAACTAGTTTTAAAAGGATAAGCAGGAATTTGTGACATGCTTGTTTTTAGGAAAAAAGCTATTTACTTGTAACTATTAAGTATACCTTCAGTATTGAAAGGTGCAGTGTTTGAATCTTTCTAACCTTAATTCATTGGAACAAGTTGCTAGAACAGGATTTTTCATTATTCAGTTTCCTAGGAGTACAGTATTAGTACTGTGTTACTGTTCCTATATTATACAACTGTAGTTGTCTCGCAGAATAATTAGTAGAATGGTTTTGTTTGTGCTTGTAACAGGGACATTTATTTATACTGAGGAAAAAAGAGGTCGACAAATCAACTTTCACAAGGAAGACTTGGACTATAATATACCTCCCCATAGCTTTTCTAAATTCTAACAAAGTAGGTCTAAATTACAATTGTATGTTTAGTCAAAGAAGAGTGAAAACAGCCCATGTGTAAATACAGTTCCATTCATTAAAGAGTATTCTTTTACCTCTACCAGAGTGGAGATAACCATTTAGCTCGATGCAGATTCACAAATGGCATCAGTATACTTTAAAAAACTGTATATTATTAGAAAGCTTAACTTCTCTGTGGTATATAGGTAGGACCAATTTTTGGGAAAAAATTCCTTAGAATAGAAATGAAGTTCCCACTCTGTCTTGCACTGTTGACTATGTGTAGAACAAATACTGCTAACTAATCACAGTTAGACACTTCCTCCAGAGGGTTCCATGTAGTCTTTTGGAGTTATCGTGATAGGAAGCCTATTTGCAAGTCTAGAATGAAAGCTCCATGAGGGTAGTTGCCCACCCCATGGCCCTCCATTTAATTCATCTCTCTATCCCCAGTGCTGAGAATATTGTCTGAGTTTAATAAAGGTCAAACAAGTAAAGGAAGGAAGGAATATCTGCCTTAGAATATTTTTGAGACATTCAAATGTGAAGAGTCTTAACTTGGATTCCTTTGTATACGTTGAAAAGGGCGGCAGAATCTGTTCCCCGTTAGCTAGGTGTTTGTGTTTTTTTTGTTAGCTCAGGTCAGCACATTCTGTCTTCTAGTTTTAAATATTCTCGCATATTCTTCATACTGAGTGCCACTGATCTGGCCATGTCCCACACAAATGGTTGACATCTTATAGCATTAGAGTTATAAGTACATTTGATAGATTTGATCAACATACATTTCCCTATATCTAATGGCTTAATTGTGTTGAATATGCATTTAAAATATTAATGACAGTGTGCTAATTACTACGATGTGAGTGTGAATCAGTCAGCTGACAAAGCAAACATTTGAGGACCAACAGCTGTGTCAAAACACTTTTAATTACAGTAGACTTTGGTTGTCTTAATTTCCCTATAAATAAATTCATTGTTTCAAATCTATGAGAATAATAAACTATTGGCTTCTTTTAAAAATATCTGTGCTACATGAAGAGTAAATGTCTTTTCCCATTTCTGTGTACATAAAATTATTATTTTTAAAAATTGCCATTAGGCAAACTTTAAAAAATAGAATCTGTTGGCATTAAGTGATAGATGTTTTAATGATCTTTAATATTAAACCCTGATTCATCTAAGGGGTACCAATATGTTTTTTGCTGTGGGCCATTGTCACAGATTTTGTTATTAGAGTTTATAAATAACTGTGTTAAGTTTTATCAAAGATGGAGGCCAGGTATCCTCAGTCCCTGATCTGTTGGTTTAGGGACATGTTATACATTTTTGAGTATAGAGTACTGTATAATAAAGTTCATTTATACTACGCTGGGACAGAATATTTGCAAAGTATGTTTTCTGTCTCTGAATTCTTTCTTTGTACTACCTTTGGGAGAATATGTATAGGAAGGCATGAGAGCTTTTATAATTGATTTGCACTTAAATATGAATTTTGTTCTTTCTAGCCTTTGAGAAAAACTTAACTGAAGCCATATCAACAAAATACCAACATAAATAGTTTTAAAGTACAGGCAGATTTATTATTTGGTATTTTAAAAGAGCACATGGTTATGTAGTGATGATCTTTTAAAAATAATTATTTAAGCAATTTTTATAAAAACCAGTCTGAACAATGCTCTAACAATTTAAGAAAAGTTGAAAATGATGTATGTTTTCATATTATTTGTGAAGATTTGTAATGAGTTTGAAATTACAAATTAAACTTTTTATGTCATGCCCTTGGGAGAGGGTAGATTACACAAATAAAGAGAGCAATTGCTTTTTTTCAGAGAAGAGATGGTTCTCATTCAATGGTTAAGCAACTATGATGGAATCCAGAGCTAAGATCTTGGCAAGCATTGTGTGCAATTAAGGAGATTAAAAATGAAACGATTTTCAAAGACTTTTTTTGCTAAATTATATTTACCATGTTTAATATTTATAGGAACCAGTTATTTATAAGATAAACTGAAGGTCTTATTGGGTAGTTCAACTATATACAGGAAACAATTAGAGGGTGATATGCAACTTCGCATAAGTATACTTAAGTTGTGTAGGTCATAAAACCTTAGAATTTCTGAGATGGGATGTATCAGGGTTGGCTGATTGTGACTGATATTTTTAAGGTGTAGACAATGTGTAGTCGAAGGGTGGAAAGAGACCCCAACTGACAGATAAGCAACCAGATTCTAGTCCG
Organism: Dasypus novemcinctus; assembly: GCF_030445035.2. Lineage (NCBI taxonomy): Eukaryota > Metazoa > Chordata > Mammalia > Cingulata > Dasypodidae > Dasypus > Dasypus novemcinctus. The sequence goes on along the minus strand of NC_080686.1, from coordinate 33,042,516 downwards.
TGTTTTACATTAAGAATGTGTATGACTTACCCAGGCACTTAATTCTCTGAGACTTCAGTTTTTTTCATTTGTGAAATGAATATATGATCATTTTGGGTCTGAAGGTCTTTTCTGTCCATGATGCTAAAAATGTTTACCAGATTAAAATTATAAAAAAAATTAGGTCTTTTGGAACACCTAAGAAGGTTGGCTTTTTCATGTTTCTTTTAGGTGATAGTTTGTCACTGTGATAGAGTACTGATGTTAAAAAGAAAAAAAATTAAGTAGAACTTGTTTAGTTTGTATGAATAGCTTGGATCTAATGACTTAATATTTTCAAATTAGAAATATTTGAATGGAATTCTCAGCATCATTAAATATGAGAATATTAAGCATAGGGTAGTTTGAAGTACTTGTTATAATATTAATATAGTAGAAAAATAAGATCTTAGAGATGTTATCTGCTGTAAATGCTTTGTCTGTGGGATGATTCTATTGAGTCAGATGCAACATTCTTGATTTCATCTGGTTAGCCTATTTTATCTAGGACAGTGTTTTGCAAATTGGGGAGCACAACCTGTAAATGGATTGTAAAATTAATTTAGTTGGTCATGACCAGCATTAACAAAAACGTTATAGACGAGAATAGAAGATATCAGGGAATGTTAAATGTAGTAAGGGTCACTATTTTTTGTAAAACTTTTGTTTTAGTTATTTTGTGTATTGGTTCATGATGTAAAGGATATATATTAGCTGTCGGTAATGTCTAAATAATTTAATGCCATTCTTCAAGGAGGCACATATCTTTGATTTGTGAACAGCAAAAGAGCAACAGCATTTAAATTTCAGCAGTCCCCATTGGCTTCATCTATTTTGATGTGTAACATAGGCTTTACCTATTTTGAGAAGGTTAAACAAGTAACTATTTTATGTTAAAAAAACAACTGGATTTTAAAGAGGGCAATGAGAAAAATTAGAAAATTTATGCTTGACAAATAATTTATTATGCTTCCATTTTAGATAGAAGTATCCAAAATAATTTTGTATCTAAAATATTTTTATGTGATGGCTTTAAGCCAGAGAAGACTTTTGTAAGATTTTCATAAATGCATTGTTTGCTTTCCTTACAACTTATTGTAATAGAGGTTAATTGTTGGCATGACTTTCTTTCCTCTTATATCTGGTTAAGAAGTGTTCCTTTATTGAATTATCATTATTTGTGCAATAAATTGAAGAGTCAGTGGAATAAAAAAACTAAAAAAATAGTTGTGGTTTGTTTTTGTTTGTTTTTTGCTTTGAAGGAAAAAAGTAAAATGCAATAAATAATAGGAGATGTCTTTAAAATAAATCTACAGATCTTAAAATCTTTTGGTATATAGTTATGGCACATATTAATTTGCTCTTAACTTTCATGCTTCCTTTAAATTTGTTTTTTATTCAGGTATATTTTATTTTATTTTTTACATTTCTTAAATGTACTGGATATGTATAATTTTTTTTTTGAATCATACAATATGTTATACAACATAGTTGGTTCATAGTAACACAGTCATACAGTATTTGTGTCTGGCTTACTTTGCTCAACATAATGTCCTCCAGGTTCATCTATGTTATCATATACTTTACGACTTCATTTCTTCTTACGCTTAACAATTGCATTATATTTCATTGTGTGAATACACCACAGTTTGTTTATCTACTCATCGGTTGATGGACACCTGGGTTGTTTCCAATTTTTGGCAATCACGAAAAATGCCGCTGTGAATATCAGTGTGCAGATGTCTGTTCATGTTACTGCTCTCAGTTCTGAGTATATACCCACTAGTGGTATTGCAGGGTCATATGGCAAGTCTATATTAAGTTTCTTTAGGAACTACTCAACAGTCCTCAGTAGTGTCTGTACCATTCTGCAGTCCCACCAACAATGAATAAGTGTTCCTATCTCTCCACATCCTTTCTAACACTTGTAGTTCTCTGTCTTTTTAATAGTGGCCATTCTGATAGGTGTGCAATAATATCTCATTGTAGTTTTGATTTGTATTTCCCTAATCATTAGTGATGTTGAGCATTTTTTTCATGTGTTTTTTGCCATTTGTATTTGTTCTTTGGACAGATGTGTATTCAGATCTTTTGCCCATTTTTTAATTGGGTCGTTTGTCTTTTTGTGGTTGAGTCTTTATATCTCCTAGATATTAAACACTTATCTGACATATGATTTCCAAATATTTTCTCCCATTGAGTCGGCTACATTCTCACCCTTTTGACAAAGTCCTGTGAGGTGCAAAAGTGTTTAATTTTGAGGAGGTCCAATTTATGTATGTTTTCTTTTGTTGTATGCTTTGGGTGTAAGGTCCAAAAACACCACTACCTACAAAGTCCTTAAGATGTTTCCGTACATTTTTTTCCAGTAGTTTTATGGTCCTGGCTTTTATATTTAGGCCTTTGGTCCATTTTGAGTTGATTCTCATATAAGGAGTGAGATTCTTTTATTCTTTTCATTCTTTTGGTTATAGATATCCAGTTATCCCAGCACCATTTGTTGAAGAGACTGTTTTGTCCTGTTAACATGAACTTGGTAGGTTTGTCAAAAATCAACTGACCGTATAGGTGAGGGTTTATTTCTGGATTCTCAGTTCTACTCCACTGATTGATGAGCCTGTCTTTATGCCAGCACCATGCTGTTTTGACCACTGTAGCTTTGCAGTATGCTTCAAGGTTAGGCAGTGAAATTCCTCCCATGTCGGTCTTTTTTTTCAGAATGCTTGTGGCTATTCGGGTGCACTTTCCCTTCCAAATGAATTTGGTAATTACCTTTTCTATTTCTGTGACATAGGTTTGTTGGAATTTTGATTGGTATTGCTTGAATCTATAAATCAGTTTGGGTAAGGTTGACATCTTCATGATATTTTTTCTTCCAGTCCATGAACATGGAATGTCTTTCCCTTTGCTTAGGTCTTTAAAAATTTCTTTTCGTATTGTTTCATAGTTTTCTGCATATAGGTCTTCGGTTAAATTAATTCCTAGGTATTTGAGTCTTTTTGTTGCTTGTGTAAATGGAATTTCCCCCTTATTCCCTCCTCAGATTTGTTCTTTACTAGTGTACAAAAACATTACTGATTTTTGTGTTTTGATCTTGTATTCTACCACGACACTATACTCATTTATTAGCTCAAGTAGCTTTTTTGTGCATACTTCAGAATTTTCTAAACACAGGGTCATGTCATCCATAAATAGTGATTGTTTTACTTCTTCTTTTCCTATATGGATGCCTTTAATTTTTTTTTCCCCCTAGTATATTGCCCTGGCTAGAACTTTTAGTACGACATTGAATAACAGTGGTGACATTGGGCATCCTTGTCTTGTTCCTGATCTTAGAGGGAAAGCTTTCAACCTTTCCCCATTGAGCATAGTGTTGGCTGTGGGTTTTTCATATATACCTTTTATCATATTGAGGAGTTTTCCTTCTATTCCTATCTTTTAAAGTGTTCGTATCAAAAAAGGATGCTGGATTTTGTTGAGTACCTTTTTGTGTCGCTTGAGATGATCATGTGATTTTTTTTCTTTCAATTTGTTAATGTGGTGTATTATGTTGATTGATTTCCTTACATTGAACCAGCCTTGCATAACAGGAATAAATCCCACTTGGTTGTGGTGTATAAGTCTTCTGATGTGCTGTTGGATTAAATTTGCAAGTATTGAGAATTTTTGCATCTATGTTCTTTAGAGAGATGATGGTCTGTAATATTCTTTACTTGTAGTATCTTTATCTGGCTTTGATATTAGGGTGATGTTGACATCGTAAAATGTGTTGGGTAATTTGCCCTCCTCTTGAATATTGTGGAAGAATTTAAACAGAATTGGCGTTAATTCTTTTCAAAATACTTGGTAGAATTCACCAGTGAATCCATCTGGTCTTGGACTTTTCTTTGCTGGGAGATTTTTGATGACAGATTCAGTCTCTTTAAATGTGATTGCTTTGTTAAGTTCTTGTATTTCTTGTAGCATCAGTATAGATTGTGCATTTCTAGGAATTTGTCTGTTTCATCTAGGTTGTTGGCATGCAGTTTCTCATAATATTCTCTTATTATCCCTTTTATTTCTGTGGGATAAGTTGTAACTTCCCTTTTCATTTCTGATTGTATTTTTTGCATCTTCTTTTTTTCTTTGTTAGCCTAGCTAAAGGTTTGTCAATTTTATTATCTTCTCAAAGAATGAAGTTTTGGTTTTGTTGATTTTCTTTATTGCTTTTTTGTTCCCAATTTCACTTATTTCTGCTCTTATCTTTATTTCTTTACTTCTGCTTGCTTTGAGATTCATTTGCTATTCTTTTTCTATTTTCAGTTAAATCTTTGAGTCTAGCTCTTTTTTAAATATAGGTGTTTAGGATTATAAATTTCCCTCTCAAGACAGCCTTTGCTGTATCCCATAAGTTCGGGTAAGTTGTTTTCTCATTTTCATTTGTCTCAATATATTGACCTGATTTCACTTGCAATTTCTTCTTTGACCAATGATTATTTAGGAGTGTGTTGTTCAGCCTCCATACTTATGCAAATTTACTTTTTTCCTGTCTGTTATTGATTTCGCGTTTCATTCCATTATGATCTGAGAAGGTGCTTTGTATAATTTCAATCTTTATTGAGAGCTGCATTGTGCCCCAACGTGGTCTGTCATGGAGAAAGATCCGTGGGCACTTGAGAATAATGTGTAACCTGCTGAGTTTGGATGTAGCGTTCTGTGTATGTCTGTTAGGTCTAACTCATTTATCATATTGTTCAAGTTCTCTGTATCCTTGTTGATCTTCTGTCTAGTTCTATCTAGTGATGTTTTTGGGGTGTTGAAGTCTCCAATGATTACTGTAGAGATGTCTCTTTCCCCCTTCAGTTTTACCAGAGTTTGTCTTATGTATTTTGGGGTTCCTTGATTAGGTGGGTAAATATTTATGATTGTTTTTTCTTCTAGTGGATTGTCCCTTTTATTAATATATAATGACTTCCGCCATGGCAGCAGCCCTGACTCTGTGCTACCCCATGGCTATATGCCTTGATAAGGGCCATAAGGTGATCAAGAACGTGAACAAGCTGAAGCATAGTTGCCACCACAGGCACCTCACCAAGCACACCAAATTTCTACTGGACATGATCTAAGAGGTATGTGACTTCACCCTGTATGAGCGGCATGCTGTGTCGCTGCTCAGGGTCTCCAAGGATAAGCGGGGCCTCAGGTTCGTGAAGAGAAGGGTGGGACACACATCCGTGCCAAGAGGAAGAGAAAAGAACTGAGCAACGTTCTGGCTGCCATGAGGAGAGTGGCTGCCAAGAAAGAATGAACCCCCTTTCTTTGTGTAATAAAAACTTGGAGAAACTGGGGGGCTTAATTTATATATATATATATATATATATGTGTGTGTGTGTATGTGTGTACACACACACACATACATATTCACACACACACAGAATGGCCTTCTGTATGTATCTCTTACAATTTTTTGCATTTAAAGTCTGTTTTGTCCAATATTAGTATAGCTACCCCTGCCCATTTTTGGTAACTATTTGCATGGAATATCTTTTTCTAACCTTTCTCTTTCAGCCAGTTTGTATCCTTAGGTCTTAGATGAGCTTCTTTTTTCTTTTCTTTTTTTAAGATATTTATTTTATTTATTCCTCTCGCCTTCCCCACCGTTCTCTGCTGTGTCCATTCACTGTGTGTTCTTCTGCGTCCGCTTGCATTATCCGGCAGCACTGGGAAATGGCGTCTCTTTTTTGTTGTGTCATCTTGCTGTGTCAGCTCTCCATGTGTGCGGCATGCACTCCTGGGCGGACTGCACTTTTTTCTCGTGGGGCAGCTCTCCTTGTGGGGCACACTCCTTGTGTGTGGGGAACCCCTACGCAGGGACACGCCTGCATGGCATAGCACTCCTTGCATGTGGCAGCAGCACTGTGCATGGGCCAGCTCCACACGGGTCAGGATGCCCTGGGGATCGAACCCTGGACTTCCTATATGGTAGGTGGATGCTCTTATCAGTTGAGCTACGTCTGCTTCCCAGGTGAGTTTCTCGTAAGCAGCATATGGATGGCTAAAATTTTTCATCCATTCTGTCAACCTGTATCTTTTGTTTTGTTTTTATTTATTTATTTATTTTTATTTATTTCTCTCCCCCCCACCCACCCCGGTTGTCTGTTCTCTGTGTCCATTTTGCTGCGTGTTCTTTGTCCGCGTCTGTTGTTTTCAGTGGCATGGGAATCTGTGTTTCTTTTTGTTACGTCATCTTGCTGCATCAGCTCTCCGTGTGTGGTGCCATTCCTGGGCAGGCTGCACTTTCTTTCATGCTGGGTGGCTCTCTACAGGGCACACTCTTTGCGTGTGGGGCTCCCCTTATGCAGGGGACACCCCTGCGTCGCACGGCACTCCTTGCGCGCATCAGCACTGTGCATGGGTCAGCTCCACACGAGTCAAAGGAGGCCCGGGATTTGAACCGCAGATCTCCCATGTAGTAGACGGACGTCCTAACCTCTGGGCCAAGTTCGCTTTCCAACCTGTATCTTTTGATTGGGGAGTTTAATCCATTCACATTCAATGATATTACTGTAAATGCATTATTTACTTCCCTCATTTTATTCTCTGGTTTTCTTATGTCGTATCATATTTCTCTGTGTTTTTACTCTTCTGGTTGTCCTTTCTTTATTCTTTCTTCTATACCCTCCTCCATGCCTCTCTTTCCTGTCTTTTTATTTCAGGTTCTAAGGCTTCCTTTAATATTTTCTGCAAAGTTGGATTATTTCTTGCAAACGCTCTTAGTTTCTGCTTGTTCTTTTTTTTTTTTTAAAAGATTTATTTATTTATTTAATTCCCCCCTCCCCCAGTTGTCTGTTCTCTGTATCTATTTGGTGCGTCTTGTTTCTTTGTCCGCTTCTGTTGTCAGCGGCACAGGAAGTGTGGGTGGCGCCATTCCTGGGCAGGCTGCACTTTCTTTCGTGCTGGGCGGCTCTCCTTAAGGGTGCATTCCTTGCGGGTCGGGCTCCCCTACGCGGGGGACACCCCTGCATGGTGCGGCACTCCTTGCGCGCATGAGCACTGCGCATGAGCCAGCTCCACACGGGTCAGGGAGGCCCGGGGTTTGAACCGCGGACCTCCCATGTGGTAGATGGATGCCCTGACCACTGGGCCAAGTCTGTTTCCCAGTTTCTGCTTGTTCTAATGTTTTATGCTCACCTTTGTATTTGAAGGACAATTTTGTTGGATAAAGAATTCTCAGCTGGCAGTTTTTCTCTTTCAGAATCCTCATTGTATCACACCACTGTCTTCTCACCTCCATGGTTTCTGAAGATAAATCTGCACTAAGTCTTACTGGACGTTCCTTAGTCTTACTGGATGTTCCTTGTACGTGACGGTTTGCTTCTCCCTTGCTACTCTGAGAATTTTCTTTATCTTTGACATTCACAGTGTCAAGGAGTAGGTCTGTTCAGATTTATTCTGTTTCGGGTACGGTGTGCTTCTTGGATGTGTAAGTTCATTTCTTTTGTAAGAGTTGGGAAATTTTCAGTATTATTTCCTGAAATAGTCTTTCTGCCCTTTTTCCCTTCTATTTTCCCTCTGGAATTCCTCATGTGTTTTTGATCTCATGTATTGGGTCTTTCATTACCATGAGCTCTGTTACTTTTTTGTTCAGGATCTCAAATTTTTCTTTGCACTCAGTCTTCTTTTTTTTATTTTTAAGATTTTATTTATTTCTCTTCACCTCCTTGTTGTTTGCACTTGCTGTATCTGTTAATCTTCCTTGTTTCTTTAGGAGGCACTGGAAACTGAACCTGGGACCTCTGATGTGGCAGGGATGCACCTAATTGCTTGAACTGCCTCCATTGCCTGCTTTGTTGTGTCTCTCATGGTTTTTTTTCTTCTTGTGTCTCTTTTTTGTGTCATATTGTTGCATCAACTTCCTGCGCCTGTCTGTGGTTCCACCTCTCATTCTTGCTTGTTCTCCTTAGGAGGCACTTGGGAACCTCTGCTCCCTGCTTTGTTGTGCCTCTCATTATGTTTTTCTTCTTGTTTCTCTTGTTGTGCCAGTGTGCTGCGCCTGCCTGTCATGCCAGCTTCCTTTTTTAGGAGGCATTGGGAACTGAACCAGGGACTTCCCATGTGGTAGGCGGGAGGTCATTTGCTTGAGCCATATCCACTTCTCTCAGTGTCTTCTTGATGTTGTTTATCTCTTTAGTCATATTGTATTTCAACTCAATAATTTGATTTTGGCAGTTTGTGTGCATCTTGCCAATTATACTCTTAAATCCTGTATCTCTTCTGGGGCTTTGATATATTCCTTTTCTTGGGCCATGTCTTCCATTTTCTTAGTAATGCTGGTAATTTTTTTTCTGATGTCTAGGTATCTGATTTGGATGTAGTTTACTCTTATGCTCAATTTCTTTTTTTGTATGGAATTAGTGGCAGAAGGCTCTGTGTTACCACTGCTTTTTGATTCTTGGCTGGACTTGTATTGTTGAACTTTCCCTTCTAGTTGCTCAAAAGAGAGCTCTGGACTCAGTAATTGGTTGCAAATTGGCTTCGTAGGGCCTTGGAGAGGGAAGCTATAAAAATCTCTCTTAGACATTTTTAATTTTCTCACGTGCGCTTCCTTGGTATGCCAGCAGATGGCACTCTTTGGCAGTGCTCGTTCAGTGTGTGGTCTGGGTGAAATTTGTTGCAGCACTGACTGAATCAGTGTAACAGAGCTTCTTGCCTTGAGGCTAAGAGCCTTGCAATTCAAGCTTTTTCAGTGACAGTTCTCCAGCCTTCTCTGGCAATCCCCTCCCTTTTCCCCATGTTGGAAATATTTCCACTTTCCTCTGAGTCCTCAACAGTCATTCCTTGTTATGAGATTGGAAGAGTTGTATATCTTTAGCCCCTTGCTGGCTCCCAAGGCAAGCAATGGCATGGCCACACCAGGTCTGGAAGGGTTCCTGGGACACAGCAGACCAAATTTGTGAGTCAAAAGCTGAGTCAGCCTTAGGCTGTGTCCCTCTCTCTCCCTTTCCTGGGGTGGTGGAGCCTTCGAGCCCCCTTTGTGTTTTGTTTTTTTTTTTTTTTCAAAGATTTATTTATTTATTTAATTTCCCCCCCTCCCCTGGTTGTCTGTTCTTGGTGTCTATTTGCTGCGTCTTGTTTCTTTGTCCGCTTCTGTTGTCGTCAGCCGCACGGGAAGTGTGGGCGGCGCCATTCCTGGGCAGGCTGCACTTTCTTTTCACGCTGGGCGGCTTTCCTCACGGGCGCACTCCTTGCGCGTGGGGCTCCCCCATGCGGGGGACACCCTTGCGTGGCACGGCACTCCTTGCGCGCATCAGCACTGCGCATGGCCAGCTCCACACGGGTCAAGGAGGCCCGGGGTTTGAACCACGGACCTCCCATATGGTAGACGGACGCCCTAACCACTGGGCCAAAGTCCGTTTTCCTCGAGCCCCCTTTGTAGCAGCAGGCCCAGAGGCCTAAGAATTCTAAAGTATCTTTAGTGTGGGAGAGGGTGCTGGCAGCAGCAGCAGCTGGTTTCAACTCATAGTTCTGTCTTCCTGATTCCCCTCCTTTGTCCGTTTCTCCTCTGGGTGGTTTCTAGCCTTCTCCTCATGTCCTAAACCCTCGAAGATCTTTTTCGAGGCTGTTTCAGCCTATCCTCTAGCTGTTTTTCTGGAGGAGAAGAGAGTCCCCTGTCTTTCTAGTCCACCATCTTCCAGGAAGTTGCTTCCTTTAATTTAAATATTTTGTCCTGTGGATAATATTTTGTGAGTTCCATTTGGGACCATTAGTAGTAGTGGATTTTAGTCTTTTTATTTTTAACATAAGGACTTTAACGTAATGGTAAAATATTGATTAGTGTATAGTCATACGGATTACACATTTTTCATTCAGATAACTCAATTTAGAGCCATGTCTAGGTCCACAACCTCACTGTGTGTGTGGGATATGGTGGAGGGGAGGATCTTGTAGGGAGCAAATAAAATAACTATAAAACTCATTTAGTTGTATTTTCTTAACATTTCTCATGAAAGGTCATTTAATATGTTCTTAGTCTTCCCCCTCCATATTTTCTCTTGTGTGATTATTTTATTTAGTTTAATAGTGATAAATATTTTCAAGGTAATAGGAAATCCATAATTATACTGGTAAAGTATAAATTCCTACCACAGTTAATTATGTTACTGTAGCCCAGTACCTTCTTCATATTCAACAACTTGATTCCTTTAGTGCAGTAGAGTGTTTGTATCCCCTTTTCATTTCACAAATTCATCTCATTTGTCTTTTACAAAATGCCTCAACTTTCTCTTGACCTTTTTAATTTTGCTAGTGGCACAGAACGCTGGATTCAAAGGACTCTGCCTTCTCCCACTTTATCCCTTAGTTTTTCAAGTCTTGTATCTACTTCAGTAGGACCTCGAAATTCTGTACCTACTTTTGTACCTTTCTCTATTTTCGCACATCTTGAAAGCTCTAAAATCTTCTTCTCCGTACCACCCCAGTTATTTGTGTCCTTACACCCACTCCTATACCTCACCATGCTTTACTTTATTCATTAATTCACAAAAGCCCCACAACAACCCTGTAAAATTGATAATGATTATTATCCCTTCTCTGCAGATAAGGAAACTGAGACACAGAATGATCCAAAGGTCCTATTGCTAGTAAAGTGGTAGAGCCAGGAAAGATTTAAACCCAGGCATCCTGATTCAGGAATCCAAAATTCTCTTTATTGCTACAGTATACTGTCCTATAGAATTTAAGTTGGTTGTTAATATCCTAGATGTCTGAAAAGGTTCATCACCATATGGGGAGACATAGATGACATATTTGGAAATAAAGTCCCCTAACTTTAAGTTGTAGTTTGCTTTCCTTCATGTGCACTGCTCTGCATCCCACCCCAATGTTTCTTTTATAATCCTTAAATACTGAATAGCATTCACTACCCCTAAAATCACTTAGCTAAAACAAACATTTGAAAACAATAGAAAAACAAAACAAAACAAACCTCCCTCACCCAACCCAAAAAAACAAAAACCAAATAGACCTAGTACTTGTTACCAGTTACCTTTGGAGTTGGATATAGAAGTTAGGAAATTAATGATAAAACTGTGGTTTGATCTTTCTACGTGACAAAGTGTTGAATCTGATTGCTTCTAGCCATGTTTTCTCTATATTCCTCTGAAATAATTCATTTTACTGTATTCTCGCTTTTTTTTTTCTTTCTAAGACTAAATATTAGATGTAAGAAAACCTTCTAGACCTATCTAGCAGGGGAATAAGGCCAACAACTATTCATGTTTTCTTTTTGTTTGTCTATTTGTTTTTAATGAAATATAATACTCATTAAAGAAAAATTGAAAAAACAGAAAGGCATTACAAAGAAAATTGAAACATGACTACTAATCCATTTACAGAAACTTCAGTACCACTAACATTGTTTTGTTTTCCTCTAGTCTTTTTTTTTTTTAATGTGGGCATAGTGGTTGAAAGGGAAAGTGTAAGGTTCTTTATGCTATAGAAGGAAAGCTAAAAAATTTAACATGGAACTGTATACCTTAGTGAAACATAATATATAAGTATGGGTAATATTACATATGTAATATTGTTTTTCTTTGAAACAAAATAAATGTATGTTAATGTTACAAGATGTTAATATTAGGTAAAAATACAACCAGAGCAAACTATGGACAGTAATGCATAGTAATAAATTAATAATCTCTTATTGAGTAAAAAGAAAAGTTTCTATTCTACCAAAACTATTCTGTCTTCTTGAGAATCAAGGGAAGAAATGGCCTTTTACTGAAAAAGAATAGAAAATATATGTTCACAGAAAAACTTGAACATGATGTTCTTAGCAGCATTGTCATAATAGCCAAGAAGCAAAAAGCAACCTACATTTCCATCAGTGGATGAATGGATAAACAAGATAGGCTATACAATGGAATATTATTTAGCCATAAAATGGCATGAAGTCCTGATTCATGCTACAACATGGATGAACCTTGAAAACATGCTAAAGGAATGAAGCAAGACAAAAAAGACTTGCATGATTACATTTATAAGAAATGTCCAGAATAGGCAAATCCATAGAGACTGAAAGTAGATGAGCTGTATTCAGAAGCTAGGAGATAGGAGGAGGAAAAGAAAGGGAATGGGGAAGGACTGCTCATGGTACTGTGGTTTGTTTTTGCAGTGATAAAAATGTTCTGGTATTTGATAGTAGTGATGGTTGAATAGCTTTGTGAATTTACTAAAAACCACTATATTGTACACTTTATAAGAGTTTATTCTTTGGTGTGTTAATTACAGCTAAATTAAAAAACAAAGAAGTGTTTAAAATGAAGATAATAGGGCTCGGAGATACGGTTTTTAGATAATCACACTTTTTGGTTCCTGAACAATTAAACTGCTAGTAACATGTTTGTGTTTCATGCTTGTCCTTCTATCTGACATTTTTGTATTCCTTTCTTCAGAGTCTGATTCCTACTGATAGTTTTTAAAAAACCAATTCAAATGTTAACATCCTCAGGAAATATTACTAAATCCTTATCTTCCTTCCTTTCCCCCCAGAAGAAAAATAGCAGTAGCGCCTGTCCTGGGATCATGTAGGATTCTGTTGTACATATCTGTCATGGCCCTCAATTTCCTATTTTGTTTATTTTCTCACCCTCACCCCTCCACTGTGGGTGCTTAGCACAGTAAGTGGGGCTGTTAATGTAATAGGCAATTAATGTTTACTAGGACAAAATTTAGTTTTGTAAACTTATATTGGAGAAGAACCCGAGATAATTTTGCAAAGAGTTCTAACTCAAAATGACTTTAGGAAAATTGATAGAATTTCCATGTTTGTGTTTGGATTGTTTTGTGACATGCTTGTAACCTTCTTGAGTTTAGGAACTATGTCTCATTTAGCTTTTTTTTTTAAGGTTTATTTTTTTATTAATTTCTTTCCCCTTCCTCCCTCCCCCATTTTCTGCTCTCTATGTCCATTCTCTGTGTTCTTCTGTGTACACTTGTATTCTTGTCATGCAGCACTGGGAAACTATGTTGCTTTTTTTGTTGTGTCATCTTGCTCCGTCAGCTCTCCATGTGTGGGTGGACTGTGCTTTTTTGGTGCAGGGCAGCTCTCCATGTGGGGCGCATTCCTTGTGTGTGGGGCACCCCTACGCAGGGGACACCCCTGCGTGGCACTGCACTCCTTGTACGCGGCAGCACTGCGCGTGGGCCAGCTCACCACATGGGTCAGGGTCAGGAGGCCCTGGATATCGAACCCTGGACCTTCCCTGTGGTAGATGGATACCCTATGCATTGGGCCAAGTCCGCTTCCCTCATTTAGCTTTATATCTCTTATTGTTTGAGAGTGAGTGTGCCTAATGGCAAAAACCTAATTTTCAGAGCCAGAAAGATCTGGGTTCCAATTTAGATTCTTAACTGCATATATAAATTTGGGGTTGTTGGGCAAATTATTTTGATACTTAAAGCTTCATCTTTCTCATTTTAAAAGGAGGAACAGTACTTACTTCACGATTAAGTAAGGTATCATTTGTAAACACAAAGTGTTTTGCCTGGAACATAGTAGATGCTTAATAAACAATTAGGTTAATAAAAAAGGTTAAAATCATTCTTGAATACCAGTAGTGATTATTTTCAAATGCTGCTTTTGGTGTTCTCGAGAAAAATGAAGCTTAGGATCAGTTGGATTATGCATGAGTAGAAACTCCTCATGACCTTACGAAAAATTAAAGGAAGCCCTAAAGGAAATAGCGTTCTTTTAAAAAAAAGTTCAAACATTGTCCAATAAGTACAGTGCAACCATAAATACATGAACAATAAATTAAGTCGGGGATGTCATCAGTATGAAAATGTAAGCTGTTCCTTGGAAAAGTCTTCCCAAAGAATAAAAGAATACCCACTTGCTTAGAACGCTGGAGGATCATAGAGACTGGATAAGGACTCTGCAAGTGCTGCATTGAAGAAAATTTTCTCTTAAGGTCAGGTAGGAAGTTTTTGTCCAGGTCCTGCCATTTTGGATTCCCTCCCTCTCCTGCAGTCCTGTACAGTTTGGGAGTAATGCAGAGGCAGCACAGCTCGAGTCATCCTACCAGGGATGCAGACTATATAGAGCCATTCACAGCAGCACGTTAGAACCCCATGCCTGTCCAGGCACAGGGCCTCAAGACTTCAGAGACCCAGGGTGGAAAACAAGCTGCTGAGGAGTGCTGCGTCCAAAAGGGCTGTCAGGGGTAACAAAAAGGAGAGACTGTGGCAGAACTGATAAGAGCTTTGTACCCTCAATCCAGTTTCTGGGCAGAACTACCTAAATGCAAAATGGACTTTTTAAAAATTTATTTCTCTCCCCTTCCCCCTGCCCCCCCACCCAGGTGTCTGGGCTCTGTGTCCATTCGCTGTGTGTTCTTCTGTGTCTGTGTTTCTTATTGTTGTTGCGTCATCTTGCTGCGTCAGCTCTCCTTGTGTGCGGTGCCATTCCTGGGCAGGCTGCACTTTCTTTCGCGCTGGGCGGCTCTCCTTACAGGGCGCACTCCTTGTGCGTGGGGCTCCCCTACGCGGGGGACACCCCTGCGTGGCAGGGCACTCCTTGCGCACACCAGCACTGCGCATGGGCCAGCTCCACACGGGTCAAGGAGGCCCGGGGTTTGAACCGCGGACCTCCCGTGTGGTAGACGGACGCCCTAACCACTGGGCCAAGTCTGCTTCCCTAATACATTCTGTTTGTTTTTTTTTGAGTACTGGGGGCCAGGGATTGTGGGAAGCTGGCATTTAACCACTGAGTCATATTGGCTTCCCCTGAGTTGGTTTTTTCATTTGTTTTGCTTGTTGTTCATTTTTGTTTTTTCAGGAGGCACCAGAAGCTGAACCTGGGACCTCCCACATGGGAGACAGGCACTCAGCTGCTTGAGCCACATCCGGTTCCAAATATGTTCTTAATCAGTGGGTCAAAGAAGAAATTACAAGAGAAATCAGTATATATCTTCAGATGAATGAAAATGAGAACACAACATATTAAAACTTAAGGGTTGCAGCAAAGGCACTGCTGAAAGGGAAGTTTATAGCCCTATACACTTTTCTCAAAAAAAAAAAAAATACTGGCATATTGAATTCAACAGCACATTAAAAGAATTACTTACCATGATCATATGGGTTTTATCCCAGGTATGTAAGGGTTGTTCAACATAAGAAATTAATTAATTTAATATGCCACATGAAGAAAACAAAGGGAAAAAACCGGCTAACATCATACTCTGTGGTAAAAGACTGTATGATCGCACTTACATGAAATACTTAGCATAAGCAAACTCATGAAGTTAGAGTCTAGAATATGGGTTACCAGGGGCCGGGTTGCAGGTAGGGAATGGAGAGTACCATTTTAACATTCATGCAAACTGTTAACAATAGCAGGGTAAATGGGAATGCTGTAATTTTTTATGTTTTTTTAATGTGAACTTACTACTTTTCTAATTTAAACAATTTTTTAAAATTAGGGAAATTAAGTGGGCCAAAATGAAATCAAAGTTCCTTTTAAAGGTTTTAAAATAAACTAAATAAACACAAGTCAGAAAGTTTAGTTAAAGTTGTATTAGTAATCCTTGGAACCCAGTGATACTTCTATGTAAATTGTATACTTGGGGATTAAAAAAAATGGAATATGTTTAGATGGCGTTTTTCTCTAAAATTTCTTTTAAAATTAGTAAGCAGACAAAACTATAGAAAAAATAGAATATTCTGGGCTTCATTGGCAAAAATTTATCACTTGAATAAATGATGTTCGTGCAAGAATTTTTAGAAAATAAATGGGTAAAATTAAGGGAGTTTTTGGCTAGTATGTATAACCTGTTAAACTATATAGCAAATATGGTAATATGAAGATACTGTCACTTTGTGTCTCATTATAAGAAAGTTTCTAGAGGAGTCACAGGAAACCATGTGTTAGCTATAGTTTGAAGTTCAGGTTTTTTAAACAATAAATTATATTGATTCTTGTATTATAAGAAAGTCTTGCCTAATTGTTGTATTTGAGTTACTTGAGGAGATTATTAGAGCATGTTGGTAAAAGAGAAACAATGAAAGTAATTTATGTAAACAGTATAAAATCAGCCAGTGTTCTAACCCAAAAGGAATAAAAATGTGTTGCCATAGGATAGAGGAGAGATGTTTATTTGTAAAATCGTAGTTGTCTCAGAAACAGGAAGTAAAGATTGGTTGTAAACTGTCACTTCTCTAGAGTAAAAAGTTTTTTTGTGGGGAAGTGGATGTGGCTCAACTGATAAGGCCTTGCCTACCATATGGAAGGACCTGGGTTTGATCCCTGGGACCTCCTGGTGAAAAAGAAGATGAAAAAGCATACCTGTGCGGCAAGCCAGTGCCTATGTGGTGAGCCAAGTGCCCACGTGGCGAGCCGAGAGCCCATGTGGTGAGCTGAGTGCCCTTGTGGCGAGCCATGTGCCCACGTGAGTGCCTACGTGGTGAGCCAGTGCCCACACAGTGAGCCAGTGCCCATGCACGTGAGTCACTCAGCAAGATGATGACACAACAAAAGAGAGACAAAGGGAAGAATCAAGGTGAAGCACAGCAGAGACCAAGAACTCAGGTGGTGCAGTTGACAGGGCACCTCTCTCCACATCAGAGGTCCCCAGGATCAAATCCCGGTGAATCCTAGAGGAGAAAGACAAGAAGACAAAAAGAGAAACAGATACAGAAGATCACACAGCTAATGGACACAGACAGCTAAAACAGCAGGGCAGGGGTGGGGGAGGAGGAAAAAAAATTTTTTTGTGTGGGTCCATCCAAATTGGTGCTAGACAGTAAATGTCTAGGTCTTTTGGGTTGTGAAATACTTCAGGAAAAATCCTAAACTAGTGAGCATAAAACTGAGTGAACTAGGTGGGATACCTTTCAGTGATACATTCAGGAAAAAATCCTTTGAGTTACATTTTAAATGAGGGGTCCTGTATTTAGTGTTATAATCAAGATAGGTATCTGTAGCTATTATAGATTATTTTCAAAAGATATTGTGCTAAGAAAACCCATATATCCTAGGCATTTGTAAGATTGTAGGAACAACATGTTACCTTGTGATTGAACAAAATCTTTCTTTGTATACCACCCAAGAGAAATGTTACTTGGATTGTTTGTAAGCTAAATCTAGTCAGCTATCAAAACTTAATGCTATCTACTAAAATTAATCCTTTGATAGATGTTTTTAGTGATTGCTTCTTCTTTAAGAGTGCTCATAGATCTCCAGGATGACCCAAATCGACAGCTATTAGTCTATAGGAACACTCTTAGGGAAACTTCTCCGGGACAGGGCATAGTTCCTTCACTAAATTCCTTACTGCTTTCCAATCCTGAATTATTTGCTTGTATTCACTTTTCTATTTAGTCCTGTTTCTTGTTAAAAAAAAAAAAAATTAGACTTTTAACTTTTATAATAGTAACTGCTAATACTCTGTATATATTGTATAATCTATATATGTGTATACACACATATAGTGAATACTCTGAATTTTTTATATTGATCTTTTATCTATCATCCTTGCCAGGCTTTATTTCTAATGATTTGTATATTCTCTTTAAAATTTTTATATATATCATCATCTGTGAAAAGTACAGTTTGTTTCTTTTTTCAATTTTCATGACTCTTCATTGATTAGGACTTCTAGTACAGCATTGAAGTGCTAGAGAAACACCCTAATTTTGTTCCTGAAGTAAATGGATTTCTAGTTTTACTACCATGTGTAGTTTTTACTTAAGAGATTTTTTTTAGTGTACCGTTTACCAGGTTTAGGAAGTTCCCTTCTATACCTAGTTTGCTAAGAGATTTTTTTCCCCCCTCCCTAATTTGCATCTGTTGAGATGTTCATATGGTTTTGCTTAATTCTTCAGGTAGGGAATCTCAAGTAAAAGTTAATTTTTCCAATGGTTATTTTAGGTTTTTAACTTATTAACTCATTTTAACTTATTTTTTCCATGATAATGTGTATTTTTCTAGAATATTGTCCCTTATATATAATTTGATAATATTGGCATAATGTTCATATTATTCTGCTTTGATTATTGTCTGCTATATCTGTAGCTGTAATTGTGTTCTCCCAGGTTCTTTTTGCAGCTGCTTTTCTGAAAATTGATTTTCTTGATATTGGATTTTTAAAGTAAACCTTTTTTTTTCTCTCCTCTAAGCAAATATGCTTTTTTTTTTAAAAGGAGGTACTAAGGATTGAACCCAGAACCTTGTACATGGGAAACAAGTACTCAGTCACTGAGCTACATCTGCTCCCCAGTGAGAGCTGGTTTTTTCATTTGTTTTTTAATGGGTGCTAGCAATCTAACCTGGGACTTTGTACATAGGAAGCAGGCGCTCAACCCCTTGAGCTATATCCACTCCCCAAGTATGCTCTTTTTATTAGTGATCTTATCCAATTCAAGCCTTTGCCATCAGCTTTACTGAATAAGCTCTCAAATTTATAACCCTAAACTGACCTTTCTCATCTAAACTCTAGCTGCTTGCTTGGTATTTCTACCTGGGTATGTTGCCTATACCTTATATGTACCACAACCAAAATGAAACTCATTATATCCCTCCACCCAAACCAGTTCTTCCTCTAGATTTTTTGGTTTCTATTAATTGGCACTGGCACTCACCCAGGCTCAAAAACATCAGTCATCTTGACTCTTAGTTTTACCTTCCTGTCTCTCATATGGATATCTGACCATCCTCTTATCCATTGCCTGTATTTGGAGAGCTCAGTACTTGGTGACTGAACTTTTGTGACACTTCCCTGCCTTTTTTGGCTGAGTTTAGCTCATCTGTCATACTAGAATAAGATTAAACTTGTTAAAAACACAGTAATCATTCCACACTTTAGCATAGATTTACTCAGGCCTTCCTATAGCCTTTTAAGTAAGTACAAACTTATTAGATTTTTTCTAGGTCTTCCATAATAACATTAGAACAAACCTATCTTGGTTGTCTTCCCCTTATTTCTTGTTTGCCAGCTTAAGCAGTTTATCTCTTCTCTTTTCCCTTCCCTTCCGTCCCCTTTGTTTCTCTCCGCCTCCCCCTTGCTCTTTATCTCCCTCTTTCTCTCTCTCTGCTAGGTAAGTAGCAGACCCTGCTTTTTCTTTAGGACACTTATCTCAGTTTGCATTATATTCGTTTGTGTACTTAGTATCTCAGACTAGATTATAAACTCCTAGTGGGAAGGAATATTTATTACGCAGCTTTTTCTCCTTTCTTTTTTTATTGCCTCAGCAATTAACACAGATACTTGGGAAATATTGATTGAAAATAACTCAATGATTACAGTTGTTTTTAGTTTTCTTAAGTGAAACGTCTTATACTTTCTTCCTAAGTTGAACTACTATTGTGCAAGCTAATGATATAGAAGCTCAGTGAATTTAGCTATTGCAGAGATTTTACTCTATGTGTACAAGTCATGTTCCTAGAGTGTTTAGTCCTACCTTTCTCACAGGTGTTATCTTTGTAGTTCAGTTTTCCCTTGCACATCACAGGGATTAAGGGCATGGTACCCCCATGATCTGGAAAATCCACATAAATTATTTTGACCCTCCCTTCTTTCCAGAGAAGAAGTCTGAATTTTTTCTTCTTCTTTTATGGGCTGATTACAGTACCTTATTGTAAAATTTGGGTTATTATACAATATTATACGTATATTTCATGCATTTCTGAGTTTCTAAACTTTTTCTGTGTTGTTTGCTGGCCTTAAGTGTTGTCTGCAGCTTCCAGAAAACTTGCCAAAAATTCCCATTTAATTTCTTATGCTGACCTGTGATATATCAAAATCATGAGGGGGAAAGTCCCAATGTGGAAGGGATAACTGTATAATAAGGCTTTTGCTCTGAAGTGAGTCCAAGAGGCATTGATTGATTCTGCTATGGCAGGACTAGACTTTATGTTTTAAATAAAAGATTTTAATAACTCATAATACTTTAAAATTTAAGATAAAAGTTACATGGGCCAATCTTTGTGGATTTTATTAATGTAAGAAGTAGTTCCAGTATTTTTGCTTGTTTCTTCTCTTCATCTGTAGGATGAAGATGACTAAAAGAGAAATGATTAACCTTTTTTTTTTTTTTGCATTAGAGAAAACCATTTAAAATCTTTTTAATGTGGGGAACAGGTATAGCACAGAGGTTGGGCTCCTGCTTCACATGTATGAGGTCCCGGGTTCAATCCTTTGTATAACTCCTTTAAAAATTTTACAACATTGTGTGGTGTTGACAAATACTAAAATGATGATTTTGTAGTTGAAAAATCATTGTGTGCTTGCTTTCTCCATTAACCTGTCAGAAAACTAGGCTTATGAGATTCCATCATGAGAAAAGATTTGGGAATACAGAGAACAGAGGTACATGGAGAATTATGCTAAGCATTAGTTTGCTACCATGTATAAATTAGGTTGCTGTAGAAATGGACTTAGCCCTGTCCTTGTTCTGTAGTTTTCACTCCTCCCTCCTTCTTTTGAATACTTGATATGATGTAGGCACCAGGCAAGCAATCAACAATACAGTGGTGAATAATGCATATGCAGAAGTTGCCCTCATGGAAATTACAAATCTTCTTATTCTGTAAAAGACAATAATTTTGTATTATAATGTTTATCTCTTTAAAGGTAAATGGTAGTCGCCTCATGTTGAGATTGATAGTCATTTCAATAATAATCAGAGTTTTAAACCTTAGCAGCATAAAAATACTGTGCTTAATCCAGACACAGGCCTTAATCTGGTTCTCAGTTTACTTGTCTCTGTAAATAGGGGTGTTGTGAGAAGGAGAAGTAATGAATGTTTAGCGAGCACTTTGATATTTACACACAGTAGATGTAAACAGTTACGAAAAAGTCATTGCACAGGTCAGAAAGGCAGGTTCAATGGCATGGCCAGGGGTGGGGGGCAAAAATGCAGCGTCTTTACAGTTATGAAGAAGAGGTACACATGAAAATGTTTTCATTAGTAAACATTTTATTGTTAAACATTTACAATTAGGGTTCCATTTGTAGATTTCTGTAAGTTTCAGACATTACAAGAAACTCTGAATGTTCTCTCAACGATCATGAGTTACTTCTTGATTAGAATAATGTATATATAATACTGTAGGGTCTAATTCTTTGTACATTGTAAAGGAAACTACCTCGGGGGGCCAGGAAGGTTAGAGTCATTTCTCCAGAAGATAGCAAGCACTGCCTTATTAGTATTCGGACGTGAGTAGTGGAGATGGGGTGGATATTGCAGTTGGGTGTGATGGGAAGACGACTGGACAAGGAGCCCTTGGTTTTGCGTTCCAGGCTCCACTCTGCTTCTCCTAGCTGGCAGTGTGAACTTGAAGAAGCTTGCTCTTTGCTCTGGCGCTGTTTGACTTTGGGCAAATCATCTAGACTCTTTCTACATCAGCTAAAAAAAAATTGAGGGTGTTAGACTAGATGCATCAAATTCAAAATAAATTCTGTGGTCAGAGATCGGTAGCACAAAAACTAGGCAAAATGAATTGGCATTTATTATAGATTCTTGGTGGAAAGGATTTAATGCTTGTGCTGCATTTTGGATTTTACTGCCCAAACAAAATCTAAACTATGAGGGATTCATCACTTTAGTAGGATTTTACAGGGTACTTGGAATGGGTCCAAACATTGCATGTATTTCTAGAAGTCAAGGTTTTGTTACTATGAAGGTTAACTGTTTTCCTGCTGCTTGGTTTCTATAAGCCCCCTCCACCCCCTGGTAAAAAGTAGCACATTATCAGGTCAGTGGTTGGGTGTATGTGGTATTAATCCTCTGAAAAAGAGAAAAATGCATTAAGTGTGCTTCTTTAAAAATGCTTGTACCGAACTCAGCATGTAAATGCAATGCCTTCCCCCCCGCGTGGGACATGACACCCGGGGATGAGCCTCCCTGGCACCGAGGGACCACTATCAACTACCAACTGATGATGCAACTGGAAAATGACCTTATACGGAAGGTTCAATGTGGATCAGCAGAATATCCCTGTCTACATAAAATAACATGACTTTAAAATGCTGTTTGACCTAAAGTAAGGGGGAAATGGAAAGGAGAAATGAGTTTATATGGCTACGAGTTTCTAAAAAAGAGTCTGGAGGCTGGCAGAAGGATTGCCCTTATGCACAACTGAGCAGAGTCAGAGAGACAGATAAAGCAGATACAACCCCCAGATATTGGTTCCTTTGAGGGCTAAAGAGACCCATGGGAGTTATGGTCATGGCCGATGGGGTTAACTACCAGGTCAGATGGCCCCTCTTTGGAAATGGTGTTTATGTGTGATGAATCTGGACTCAGATGGGATCTCCCTTCATAAGACTTTCATGCTAATGTGCTGGAGGTGCAGTTAATGTTGGGGTTTAAGATATATTTAGGGGATTTGAATCTCTGGACTGACAATGTGATAGCCAGGTCCTGAGCCTCAACAGACTCCAGCACCTACGATCTGTTTTATTGGACTTACCACACTCAGCTAAGATGGAGTTGAAGAAGGACAACCACCACACCATGGAGCCTAGAGTGATTACAACTGAAAGTGGGAGGATTGCATCCAGCATCCATGTGGAATCTGAGCCTCCTCTTGACATAGAGGTGCAATGGACACAACCAATCCAATGTCCACATAGAAGAGGTGGCATTGGATTGGGAAAAGTAGACATGGTGGCTGATGGGTATGGGGAAAGGCAGGAAGAGATGAGAGGTAGAGGCATCTTTGGGACATGGAGCTGCCCTGGATGGTGCTTCAGAGGCAATCACCGGACATTGTATATCCTCACAGGGCCCACTGGATGGAATGGGGGAGAGTATGGGCCATGATGTGGACCATTGACTATGAGGTGCAGAGGTGCCCAAAGATGTACTTACCAAATCCAATGGATGTGTCATGATGATGGGAGGGAGTGTTGCTGGGGGGGGGGGGGGAGAGGTGGGGTGGGGGGGGTGGGGTTGAATGGGACCTCACATATATATTTTTAATGTAATATTATTACAAAGTCAATTAAAAAAAATCATGAAAAAAAATAAATAAATAAAAATGCTTGTAAAATTTAACTGACTGTAAAATTACACTTCCAAATTTGTAGACATTTCTGAGTTGAACAAAGCTTATAAAAATTGTGGGTGACATGTTTACCAATTCTTTGAAACAATTGTCTGTGAGAGTCTTTGGGGTGCCTATTATTCCTATTTTCCTAAAGCCACATGTGGCTTTTTTTGGTTGTTTTTAACCCCTGGGTAGTAACCATATTACATTATCTGTGATCCTTTGGAGTTGTGTGATATGATAATTTGATTTTTCAGATGTGGTTAAGTTACAGGCCCTGCTTCCTAACTGCTAACATACATGGCATGACAGGCTTAAATGTTTTCAGGTGTGACTGAAGAACTTAAATGTTAAATTGCTGCTTTATCTTGGCCACTGTAGTTTACGCAAAATTTCAGTTTTGGCATCAGCAGTTAAAGAGTATGTTAACATTAATTCTACTTGAGACACATTTTACATTAAATAAATTAACAGTCTTCTTGAGACAGTCAAGTATTTATTTTTTTATAATCTTATTTAGAACTGTGTTTAATCTTTTGAATGCTTGACGTTTTGTTAATAAGCAGGCCCTGATGTGCATAATCTTGATTTGTTTCATAAGATGTCCCTTGAAACTCCCTTTTCTTCTCCATTCCTATAGCTTAGGCATTTTCTCTCCATTTCTTTTCTGCCTCCCACTATTGGAACCTTTCTTCCATTCACTTCAACTTTTATTCCTGCCTTAGACCAGAGAGATGTCATTCTTCTCTCAGACAATCCAGAGCTTGGCATAATTCCTGGAACAGAGTCCCATTTTCCTCAAATAAGGAATACTGAAGACTCAACCATTAAAAGAGGGCCCATTTAATACTTTTGTCATTGTGAGGAAGAGGAGAAAGAGGAGCAAAGTTCCTTAAGACTTAGTGGATTTGGTGTTAATGGTTACATGAGAGGCTGTGCTCTATTTTTGAGTGGGTTGGAGGAGAGAAATCCTGGAAAGGGGCAGTGGGTAAAATGAGTTTAAAGAGAGGCAGAAGGCTGGACAAGCACAGAGAGTTGTAAAGCTATGATGACTGAACCTACCGTCAAATTTGCAGTCTCTGTCCTGGTCTTTACCCATTTTCAGAATTTCCCCACCTCTATTTGCCCCATCTTCTTTCCTGTAACATTTCTTACATCTCACCCTGCTTTTCCTCGGTCCTTATGAGAAGCTCTGCTGCCACTCATTGGGAAACAAAACATTTTACTCTTCTAGTAGTAGGGAGGGTAAGTCCTCTATGCCACTGTAGCAAGGTAGAAGGTTAGATGGATTCCTCACATCCCTAGTTGATCTCCCTAGTTGGAATTCTGACCTTTCCCCTTGAGATCTTTTTACTCATTCTGGTTAGTTTTTATAGAACTTTAAGTTTATTGTATTGCTATACAAATAAAATATATGAATTAAAAAGTCTTTAGTTGCTGGTCTGGGCAACCTAATATCTACAACACTGTTCATATGTGAAAGAATTCCAGGGTTCCAAACAATCAGCCTAAAATGGATTTTTTAAGCACATTTTTTTTCCTTAGAAAGACTTCAATTCCCCATGGAACTAATGGCAAATGTCTTCTCCTTCATTCTTTTCCTAACCCCAAATCAGAATTAAAGCTTCAAATAAGACAGACTCTTAATGAGAAAAGGTTGGAATTTTAAATTGTAAGCAATTTTTCAGTGGTGCTGTAAAACATTACTGATGTCTTGTATTTTTGGAACATCTTTGAAATGGTAATGGTGTGGAAAGGTTCATCCATTATTTTAATTATTTGTGACATCCTAGGAAGGCTGTTAGGTATGGCAAAATGGAACTTAAGGACCAGAAAACACATGAGTAGAAATTTTGAGCCAATTTCATTTATAAAGTCATAGTTTTAAAGAAGTATTAGATCTGAGGCATTGAGTAAATTTACATTCTGCTAGTGACTTTGTCCCTTGAAAGTTGTTTACTAATGTGGAGTTATGGGAAGTGGGTTTAGCTCAACTGATAGTGTCCACCTACCATATGGGAGGTCCAGGGTTCAAACCCAGGGCCTCCTGACCGGTATGGTGAGATGGCCCACATGCAGTGCTGATGCATGCAAGGAGTGCCCTGCCATACAGGGGTGACCCGTGTGGGATAGCCCCACATGCAAGGAGTGCCACCCCACATGAAAAAAAGCGCAGCCTGCCCAGGAGTGGCGCCACACACATGGAGAGCTTACACAGAAAGATGATGCAACAAAAAGAGTGCCGCTGACAAGAATGCAGGTGGACACAGAGAGTAAACAAGGAGGGGGGAGAGAAATAAATAAAAAATAAAAATCTTAAAAAACAAAACAAGACATGGAGTTACAACTGTAGGTATTTGCTAATGTATTTGCAGTGACTGCTGAAGTAATTCAAATTTATTGACCATGGGATTATACTAAATATTTATCTTTTCTGCCTAGTGTCTGCAGTGAAATAGAATATAAGTAAATGGTTAATGACTTACAGGCTGTTATTTCTGAAACACTATCTTTATATATTCTGTTTAATGGCATCATTTATATTCTGTATGAATAAAAAAGTGCATTTGGAATCTACCTTACATAAATTCTGCTTGGTAAAAAATTATTCTAGAAGAGCTTTTTTAAAAACTCTTTAGGGGTACGTGTGTGTGTATGTGTGTAACTGCAAAGAAAGGGAAAAAAGTAGGTAAGTTGTGGGGTAGGGAGGAATCCGATTTTTTTTAAAAAGTCACAAAGAATAAGATAATGTATTAATAGTATATGTTCTGGTACACCTTCATTATCTATGGCATTTCTCAATATATAAGGTTGCTTTAAGTCAGGGTTTTAGAGTCTTTGGCAAATATATTAACTTAATATTAGATGACCAAATGAAAACTGTATTTGTAGGTGTAGAATCATAAAAAGAAGCTAAATTATTTGGATTTTCTTTAATGTAATGATAATGCAGTATTAAACTAAAAATGTCTTAACGTGAGAGTAATTTTATTTGAATTAGTGTAAACATTAGGAAGAACACAAAGTAATATTTGAATATTTAACCTTTGAGAGAAATAATTTATAGGATTATTTAAAATTTTCTGAAATCAGATTTTTAAAAATGACCTATAAAACTTTAATTTTATAAAAGCCTTAAGAGACTGATATAAGGGGTTTTTCTTTGTTTTGATTTTTATTACATTGATTTTCAAAATCCTAAATCACCTGCATTAGTGTGGTTAATTTAAAAATAAAAACTACAGATATTTTTAATTTTAAAATTACAAAGAACTTAATTTTCATGTTTTCAGTTTTTCAAAACATCATTTAGAAAAGACTAGATGGTTTAATAATTCTGCATATGATTTAGTTTTTTTTAATTAAAAAATTTTATTGAAGTATCTCATTCATACATGAACAGACATAATAAATGTGTAGTAAAAGTTGTGAACTTACAAAACAAACATGCATTCAATTTCATGTGAAATATTAGGTATATTATTAAATTCTCTAGTGATTAAGATAACAGCAAGCTTTAAAAAATGCTAGGTCTGTGCTGCATTTCATTTCATAGCACCATCCAAAAAATTTAAAAAAAATTTTAAGGGAAAAAAGCCCAGGAATTCTATCAATTGTACTCAGAAGTTATTGTCATGGAAAAAAAAGATAAATATTGCATGAAAAATTTCTTTATAATTGAAATGTAGCATTTTCACAAAATACATTGATCAACAACACTGTATTTAACATGTAATATTAAATGGAATGCTTTTGAGTATTAGAAAATTCTAAGGTCTTTCTTTGGTTCATCCTTCTGTATCTGACAGTGTTGTAGAAAATCATGCAGTTTATCCTTTAAACTGTTTCACCAAAAGTTAGGATTCACTAATTAAAAGAATATAAACAAATATGAAGCTAATTTTTAAAGTATACTAAATAGAAGCATTCTTGAGTCATATCTGTTTTCCTACTTTGTTAGCATTCTTTAGTAGTTAACAAAGCATTTAAGGCACTTTTTTTTTCCCCTGAGCCTGAATTGTTGCAAGATAGTTTTACTGACTTTTCAGTGACAGATAATTTTATGGTTGTGCATGTGTATATTGAGGAATGTAGACATTTAAAAATTGTTTGAGGCAACAAGACTTCAAGGACTCTACCTTTGTAGTGTTCGGACATTTTCATAGAAGTTAAACTATCCACTTATTTACTTAACAAGCAGCTGTACAGTACTTACTATGGGCCAGGCATTGTTCTCAGTATTTTATTAATAATAACTTATTTACTTAAAACCTTTTAGCATACTTATGAAGTGGGTATGTTTATTACCCTTAATTTACAGATGTGGAAATTGAGATTCAGGTATTAAATAACTTGCTCAAGGTCCACAGCTAGTATGGGGAGTCACTATTGGAATCTCAGCATTATTTCTCCAGAGTTTGTGCTCTTCACCACTATGCTTTGATGCCTCCCCAGAAGATAATTCTTGGACAGTCGGGGTTATGTTTTTTCCTTTTTCAGACCTCATCTTCCTATGTTTTTGCTGACCAGACAGGGGACCCTGAAAAAGATGTGTTGGTAGCAACTACTTCTTCCTGCTCTTCTAGATGTTTGGGAGACAGGCTCTGTTACACCTGACTGTGATCAGCTTCGTGAATAGCCATTCCCAAATTCTCATTCTACAGTAGAAATGTTCCTTTATCAAGAATGAATTCTGGCCCCTCAGTCTGCAGATCTGGGACTAAAAATAAGCGTTGTATTCAAGTTTGTGGGAGAGGCAAGGAGTATGAAAAAGGGGGGAGGCAGTACTGTTGACTATAGATTGGTGATAGAACTCTTAAACAGAATATAGCCTTAAATATGAGCCCCAAATTGAACACCACAAGTGCCATTGTCTTTTTTGTTGTTGTTAAAGGAGGAACCAGGGATTGAACCCAGGACCTTATAAGTGGGAAGCAGGAGCAGAGCTTCATCCGCTCCTCAATCAGAGTTTTCTTTTGCATTTGTTTGTTTCGTTTTCAGGAGGTCCTGGGGATTGAACCCAGGATTGTGGAATTGAAGTATGGGAGCAGTGTGAGCAGATCATGAAAAGAGGAATGAGTTGAACTTGTTCAGGGTCACTGAGAAAATGGTACTAGTTTATGTAGAAGTAACTAATTTGACCAGACCAAAATGAATGTATTAAGTGCTGTTAGTAGTCTCCATTTTTTAGTTTCTACTTTTTGACAATGCAAATTTTGTCATTTTTTTTAACTTTAACTTTTGAAATAATTTCAATCTTACATGACAGTTACAAAATGAATACAAAACCTATGGAGAGAACACCAACATTACTCCCACATAGATACTCAGATCCACTAAATTTTTGTTTATTTCTTTAAATTTTTTTAAGGAGGTACTGGGAGATTGAACCCAGGACCTTGTACATGAGAAGCAGGTGTTCAACCACTGAGCTATACCTGCT
The DNA here is from genome assembly GCF_030445035.2 of Dasypus novemcinctus. NCBI lineage: Eukaryota > Metazoa > Chordata > Mammalia > Cingulata > Dasypodidae > Dasypus > Dasypus novemcinctus. The sequence continues at coordinate 33,014,029 of NC_080686.1, read as the reverse complement.
CCCCAGTGAGAGTTGGGTTTTTCATTTGTTTCTTGTTTGTTTTTGTGTTTAGGAGGTACCAGGGATCAAATCTGGGACCTCATACATGGGATGCAGGTGCTCAACCACTAGAGCTACATCCACTTCCCCTAACTATATTTTAACACATTTGCCTTTTCATTCTCTCCATCCATCCATCCATCTGTCCGTCCGTCTGTCCATCTGCTTATCTATTTTCTAAACATTTGAGAGTAGATTGTATATTGATCATGTAATACTTTCATGTACATTTCCTAAGAATAAGGATATTCACTTATGTAACCAGCTTTATGTACAGTAATCAAATCCAAAAATTTAACCTTGATATAAAACTTACAGTCTATAATACAATTTTTTATATATCCCAATAATGTCCTTTTGAGTCTTTTTCCTTCCATTATAGATCAAGTTCATGATCATGGATGGAATTTGTCATTGTCTCTTTAGTGTCATTTTTTGAAAGTTTGTGGAAACAAACTTTTCATCTCCAACTACTTCCCAGTATACCATTTAATGGGATTAATCACATTCAGAATGTTGCACCACCCTTACCACCATCCATTACCAGAATGTTCCCACTACCCCCAAACAAAAACCCCTATAGCCATTATGCATTAACTCCCCATTCCCATCCCCCTCCCTTCATTTGTAGGATTGACTGGTAAGGCAGCCTCACAGCTGAGGGTAATGGACCACCAGCAACATTCTGGGATTTGGTGGCAATGTCCGGAGTTGCACCTAGGCCAGTAGTTCTCAAACCTCCATTCCTTGGAACACTGGTGAGCTGTAAATCCTTCAGAGATGTGTTGTCTAATTGTGATCCATTTCTACATTTTTTTGCTGCAGAATGGTATTGACATTGTTCTAACTGTCTGAAAGAGAATCTTAACTGAGAAGGTTATTTCTGATTCTTGAACAGGGCAATAACTGGCTGTAAGAACTAATAAGCAAGAGGCCCCTCAGGCAGGGCCAGGAATCCAGAGCAGTTTTTGTTTGTTTTTTAAATAAATCAATTTTATTGCTACATAGTAATAAAGCATACAATTCATGCAAAGTGTACAATCAATGGTATTTGTTAAATCACATAATTGTGTGTTCATCGCTTCAGTCATCATTAGATTGTTTTCATTATTTCAATAATGATAGTAATAATAAACAAAAAAGAGACAACAAACAAGAAAATTCCTCACCTCTTAATCTCTCTATGCATTCTCCACTGTATAGAGCTGCTGTTTCTGGCTATTCTATCCAGAGTGTATAATCAATACCTTTTAGCATAATCACAATTTTGCACATTCATCATTTCAAAAATTTTAGAACAATTTTATTATTCCAAAAAGAAAAACTCCACACCCCTTAGCATTCCTTCCTCAGACTTACATATCTATTCCTCTCATTGTTTCTTCACAAATTGATGGATATTTACATTTCATATAAAAGGAATCACAATATGCAGGTATTCTATGTCTAGTCTCCCCCACCAAGCATAATGTTTTTTTTTGTTTTTTTTTTGTCTGATATTAATATTTTGTAGTATTAACCTACAATTGTTCAGTTTCAAAGAAAAACAGTCTTCTGTATGCAATTCTGCCCATATTCATATTTCACATAATATATATTTCACATATTTAGTTCATAAAAGGACAGTTAAACAGTTTTGTCCTTTTGTGTCTTGCTTGCTTCACTCAGCGTAATGTCCTTCAGGTTCATCCATGTCATGTTTCACGACTTCATTTCTTCTTACCCCTGCATAATATTCCATTGTGTGTATACTCCACAATTTGTTTATCCATTCATCAATTGATTGATACCTGCATTGTTTACAACTTTAGCTATCATGAATAATGCTGCAGTGAACATCATTGTGCAGATATCTATTCGTGTTACTGCTCTCAGTTCTTCTGGGTATATATACCTAGCAATAATATTGCCAGGTCCCATGGCAAGTCTATATTCAACTTCCTTAGGAACTGCCAAACAGTCCTCCACAGTGGTTTTACATTCTACATTCCCACCAAAAGTGAATAAGTGTTCCTCTCTCTCCATATTCTGTCCAACGTTTACAGATTTAATAGGAGCCAGTCTAATAGGTGTGAAATTGTATTTCTTCATAGTTTTGATTTGCATTTCCCTAATCACAAGTAAAGTTGACCATTTTTTCATGTGTTTCTTCTCCATTTGTATTTCTTCTTTGGACAGTTGTCTTTTTCCTATTTTTGAATCAGATACTTTTTTTATTGTTGAGTTGTATGATCTCCTTATATATCATGGATATTAAAATTTTATCAGATATGTGATGACCAAATATTTTCTCCCATTGAGTTGGCTGCCTTTTCACCTTTTTGACAAAAGTCCTTTGAGGTGCAAAAGTGTTGAATTTTGAGGAGGTCCCATTTATCTATTTTTTTCTTGCTTGTGCTTTGGGTTTAAGGTTAAGAAACTACTGCATACTGCAAGATCTGGAAGAGGTTTTCCTACATTTTCTTAGAGGGGTTTTATGGTTTTTGTTTTTATATATGAGTCCTTGATCCATTTTGAGTTAATTTTTGTATAAGGTGTGAGATAGGGGTCTTCTTTCTTTCTTTTGGATATGGCTATCCAGTTCTCCCAGCACCATTTGTTGAATAGACTGTTCTAGCCCAGCTGGGTGAGCTTAAACAGCCTTGTCAAAAGTTGCTTGTCTGTAGATGTGAGGGTCAGTTTCTGAGTTCTCAGTTTGGTTCCATTGGTTGATCTGTGTGTCCTTATGCTAGTGCCATGCTTTTTTTTGTTGTTGTTGTTTAATTCACTGTAGCTAAGTAATGTGCTTTAAAGTCAGGAAGTTAGAATCCTTCAAATTCTATCTTCTTTTTTAAGACATTTTTGCCTCATTTTTGAAGGTTGCCTCTTTATTCCAAGAGCAGTGTGAGTCCTGAAGTGGATTGTGGGACTGGTACAACCACGGAATGATTTTACAGTACCTGTATGAAGCAGTCATAGCCCAGCTTTTGTAAAGCAAATACTTTTCTGAGCTATGGACTCATGATGTTTGATATTTAAAGATTAAATATGTTTAGAGTAGTCAGGACAAGGAGGCAAGAATTGGTCATATCTGAGTTATATAAAATAGAAAAAATTAATTTGATATAAACGTGAAAATTTTGCTGTTAAATTCTGTTATAAATGCAATATATTTTATACCATATGCATTGATACCAATTGTTAAGATTTCTTTTTTAAAAGTGCTAACTCCAAAACGAAAACAACAAAAGTTATTATTAAAATAGTGAAAGGAGATTTTGGCAAAAATTTCTATCTACTTCCACAGAAAAAGACCCATTTTCTATCTTGAATTTGAAAGAAGTTGGGAAGAATTTTTAGTCATCCCAGAATTCTTGAAATACATTCCAAAATATAGCCATATTGTAATATGTATTGTAGAACATATTCAAGTGTAGGTGGTTTTCTTTTAATTATTAAACATAGTTTTTAACTTAGGTATGTAGCCATTTAAATTCACAGTAGGCTAAATGTGGCACACATATTCTCCTAAATACAGTATAATTGTTTTACTGAAAAAAACTGGCTTCCCTCCCCAAGTCCTAGAGATTTACAAAATTTGGAGTGAGTGTTTACTTTGTCCAGTTTTTAGCTATAAGCAATTGATTTAGCTTCCTCTCCAGTCCATTCTAATTTCAGTTACTGTTTTGATATATACTTGTCTCTTTAAATAAATAGTTGATTTAGGATTTACAAGTCTGGTCTAATAATAGTATCATCATATAGTATTGTTTTTTGAAAGGAGTACATTTGGCAGGAATATAAAAGAAAGTTCTGTTGACATTAAGGGAACATCACATGCTAATGTTTTCAGCATCTCTATTTATGTCACAGTGTAATTCATAGGTTTTGTTTAAAAATGTAGTTTGTCTATTGAGTGTGGAAACTGCCTTTATTCACACTGATTTCGCTGGGACTATAACAGCTTAATTATTTTGTTCACAATATATTTGATTGCTGAACATGAATGCGATTTTGCTTCAGAAATTTAGAAATTTAAATGTAAGTATTTAAAAATAAACCTCAGAAAATTAAAGCTTAGCTTAAAATGACCTTGGCTTAAGTCTGATTTTTACTTTGATTTTTCTAGTAGTATGCAGTTTAAAATCAGAAAAAATGTAAGTATAAAATAATGTCAAAATGTTATACTGTTTTTGAGTTGACACAAATTAACATAAACAGAAATTTTAGACATTCTATCTTAAGGAAGGAATATCAGTTGCTTTTGGCTGTAAGTTCTTAATGAACTGAAGAGAACATTCAAAAGGCAAGCATCTCTATAATTTATACAGTTGTACTTTTTCAAATCAGTTTAAACTTTTAGTAGCATTTCATATTTGAGAAAACTAGAATTTTGAATTAGAATACATTCAAATACCCATATCTGTAGTAAAAACTGAAAGATTGAAATGACCTTTTGTGGTTACATAAAAGTCTGTTGTGTTAGGTTTTTTAAAAATTAATTATTTTATTTATTTCTCTCCCCTTCCCTCCTCCCCTCAGTTATCTGCTTTCTGAGTCCACTGGCTGTGTGTTCTTCTGTGACCACTTCTATCCTTATCAGCAGCACCTGGAATCTGTGTTTCTTTCTGTTGCGTCATCTTGTTGCGTCAGCTCTCCGTGTGTGCGGCAGCATTCTTGGGCAGGCTGCACTTTCTTTCGCGCTGGGCGGCTCTCCTTACTGGGCGCACTCTTTGCACTGGGGACACCCCTGCGTGGCACGGCACTCCTTGTGCGCATCAACACCTTGCAAGGGCCAGCTCCACACGGGTCAAGGAGGCCCAGGGTTTGAACTGCGGACCTCCCATGTAGTAGGTGGACGCCCTATCCATTGGGCCAAGTCCGCTTCCCGTGTAGGGTATTTTAAACTTTTTACTTTAATTTAGCATTCGGCATTATATTGATAATAAAAGTTAGCTTTATGCTTTGTTTCTATATGCAGAAATGTTTAATAGATAAATACTTTTACTTTGGACACTATGTTAAGAGACACAGTCCAATAAACAGTATGTTAAAAATATGCTTTTACTAAAGATGTAATATAAACCCAGAGCTTGATTTCTGTAATTTAAAGCTACACTGTATGTACATTTAGGGATGTAAATACTAACTACCTTTAGTGTTAGAACTGTTTTCCATGTTGACTGTGTTAAAGTAAATGGGAGTATCAGAGACATTAAAATAAATTAATTTTAATAAATTAATTTATTTTAATTGAAAGGTTGAAAGCTAATTGAAAGGTTTTATTTAGGAGAAAAGTGCTGAAAAAATTTCATGAACTTTATTGTTTTAATTCTTTTTCTATTTGCTTGGCATAGCTACCTTTTTTTTTTTGAGAAGGAAGGAAAAAAATTTATTGATCTTTGTTTCAATCAGGATTCATTCAGAGAAGCAAAAAATACATATATATGCACATATACACATATATTCTTGTATATAGCTACTTTTTCTAAGTAATTGAAGATAACCAACCCTTTGGTGTTAGAATTACTTTAAGTAATATTCACACCTCCTAAGATTATATAAATATAATTTGTCCTTTTCCCAATGACTTGGTAAATATTATGCATGAGTGTTTTTTGATTGTTAGGGAAGTGGTGGGTTTCCAGAAAAAGAATGCATTAAATACAGAGTTCCCATATGCCACCCTATTATGAATACCTTGCCTTAATGTGGTACATTTGTTACAGTTGAGGAAAGAACATTTTTATAATTATGCTGTTAACTATAGTCCATAGTTTACATTAGAGAGAGTTCATTGTGTTATACAGTCCATTGTGGGGTTTTTTTTTCTTACAATTTTTATTCTAGTAAGAAATATACAGCCTTAAAATTTCCCCCTTTTCACCACATTCAAATATGTAATTCAGTGCTGTTTAATATGTTCAAAATGTTACACCACCGTCACTACCATCTGTTGCCAGGTCAACCCTAATAGAAACTTTGTACAATTTAAGCATTAACTCTCTATTCCCTATGGATCCCCACCCCACGGCTCCAGGTAGTTTATATTCCAGTTTCTGTCTCTCCTAATTTGCTTCTTCTAATTAATTCATGCTAGTGAGATCATACACTATTTGTCATTTTGTGTCTGGCTTATTTCACTGAATATGATGTTCATATATAGAGGTAAGTAGTTGTGTTTATAGACTTGAATATTAAAGTTTTCATTTTCTTCTGTTTTTATGAGTGGTCCTTGATTGCTTAATGTTAAATCAATTGATGGTAACATACTTTCTATACTAATGGCAAGTTCAGTATTCTAGAAACCATTTGTTTTGTTTAGAATTTATTTTAAGGAAATTTATTTGAGAAATTTAAAATGGTTAAGATCTTTAGTCATTGATTATGTTTACAAATGATTCCTATAATGAAGATGAGGAGAGGCCAAGAAAAATTTTATCCAGGAATGATCAAGAATTCACAGTATAGAAACATATACTTGGCTTGTAGAAGAACTCAGCAAAGACCTTTTTAACTAAAAAATTAAGGGTTGTTTTTTTTTTCATCAAAATGTAGTAGTTCCATGTAATCTATAGGAATTTACCTAGTTTTTTTCTTTAGATTGTTTACACGATCTCACAGTTACTTTGCTGAAATTCCCTGGAATTGATTAGTTCTTGTTTTTCCAAGTGTAGTGCAAGTTCCATGTATTTGACTCTGCTGTATGTGCCTCAGGTTTGCTGATTAGTCAGGCGGTCTCATCTGAAACTAATATATAATAGTGCTAAGTTGTATAACTTGCCATACCAGTTTTACAGTGTTTTTGTTTTTCTCAAAGTAGATGAAAGGTTTATTTAAGTGTGGCCACACTGGTATTGCATTCCTGGTGATCTTGGTAAGTTAATAACAATCTTTGTTATAGAAATCAGGAAATGTGGGTTGAGCCTCTCTGATGCTTGTAGTTGGTTCATTAAAATGCTGCCTGCTAAAAGGCTGGAGATTGTTGGAAGCCCTTGGTAGGTAATGGAGCTTTTAAGGTCTGTCTGTCCATCCATCTATCCATCTATATTCATTCTGGTTTTTAAACTCTTTTAATTCATCATTGTTTAGTTATCTATTCTGTAATTGCTTTCTCTAGTAAGATTAAAAAGCCCTTTGAAAATCCAGGTAAATTTTTTTCCACGGTTTAGTAGGTTTTATTTTAACCAGAAAATTTTGGTTAGCTGTGAACATAGCCATATTCTACTATACTACTGATTTGTTTACCTCATTGGCTTTGAACTTTGTTAGTGTTGTGATTGATGCCACCTTTTATGTATTACATTGAATGAGTTGAAGAGTTGCCTAATATAAATATCTTTGAAATATGCTCAAGCTTAGATATTTAAAGCAGTTTTGGTATATAGCAATCTTCGAAGTATCCTGCAAACAATATCTGTATATATAATGTATTATAATGTATTATGGATTTCTTAAAATTTTCAGGCATTCTCACAAATATATAAATGTAGGTATGCATTTATGAGGAGAGGAAACATACTGCAGCCTTGCTTTCTGTTGAGTGTTCTTTTATCAAGCATACTTATTTCAGGTATATTCCTTAGATAATATCATTACTCAAAATGTAAATGAATGCACGCAAGATTGTTGTTCATGTGTACCTGTGTTCTAAAGAAATAGATGACACAAGCAGAATGTATTCATTTCTTTGCGTATTCTTCAAGAGTATATGTAATCTTGTAATAGGAATGGGAAATTTTGAAGTTAGATAAGAAAAATTTAAGCAAAGGCATTGAAGAGGGTTAATTTGCTGGTAAGAGCTATAGGATAGGACATAGAGGGCTGCTATAGGGCTTCTAGAGTAACTATGCATGAGTTACTGATTGTTGTATCTTAGAGTGTGGTGTCTAGAGAAACACAGTAAATAAGTTATTTATTAGAACCACAGTAAGGTATCCCACACCTTTTTTTTTTTTTAAGGCCATAAAGATGGGTTAGTTTTGAATTTATGGACTATAATAAGTAAACTTACTTTAAAACCAGTGAAAGCTAAATATCTTATCACCTTTTATGCATCTGGAAGATCCATGAGGGTTTGGAAAATACTTACAGGTACCAGTGTTTTTAGGAGTGTATCTGTGTAATGGACTAGAGCATTTCACTAACTTTTAGGCTTAAAATCTTCAACATTGCATCAGTGGAGCTACGGCCAACAATCTTCATGACTCATCATATCTAAGTAACATAAATTAAAAATTTGCCAACTGTTTTCTTTATATGAACCTTTCTTCTTACAGATATTTGTATAATAGACATGTTCCCCATGTATTTTAGGTTTTCTGTATAATTCCAGGAATCACAGTTGGTTCTGCATGTGTGTGTTTGTGAGGGAGAGGGAAGAAGTGAGGGGGGAGGAAGCAAGAATGTGTGTATAAAAAACAGAAGAGTCAGTTTTTCATGATTTTATTGCTGTCAGTGAAATTGTTATAGCTTTTCATGTGTCTGTGGAGGGAACTTATGTAATAGGGGTAAGGGCATGTGTACTTTATATACATGTATATATGTAGGTTTATACGTATGTGGGAGGCATTTAAGGGTCATAGCTTGGGTACTTTGTACACATATGTACATAGGCTCATGTATGTTGGGGCAGTTTCAGTAGTAGGGGTAAGAGCCTGTATATTTTGTTATGTATACACACATACACAAATACACAGACTCACGGTTTTCATTATACATTCTAGGCTACTTTGAAAAAGGTACTTCATGGAACTATATCATGGGTATTAGGAAAGATTTAGAAAACTATTATTTAGAACTGAAGGAGTTTTCAGTGGAAGTCTTTTAAACCTTAGCCCATTGTTTCTGGCAATATCTTGCCAGTTATGGGCAGATGAGTAGTAGAGGCTGGTTTCCGAGCAGCTCCATTTGAGCTGTTTCTGCCACTAGAATAGTAGGTGTGGCCCAGGAAGAGCAGTCAGCTGCTTAGAATGGTGGTGGTAATGGCCTCCATTTATGAGGTGTTGAGGTGGAGGTGACTAAGCCTTGGCCAGAAAGACCAGAATGCCAGCTCAATTTAATGGGCCACCCATGTCAAAGATTCTAGGGAAAGCAAAGCCCTGTTTTACCCTCTACGAAGAACATATTTGATCCTTAAATAAGAAATACAAAAGAAAACTGCAGTGAGTTGCTCTTTTTTACATACTAAATTAATGAAATGAATAAATGAATGAGTGAATGAATGCAAAACTACTCTTTGTTAATTAGGGTGTGATTAAACAAACATTTTCATGAACTACTGGTTTGTGGTGTAAATTGCTGTTACCTTTCTATAAATCACTTTAGCTTTATATATCTGGAATGCTGCTCCTGATACTCTCCTTTAAGGAATTATTTATATATATATGGATGAAGGTTTATATATAAATATGTCCATCATATAGTTTTTTTTGGTCAACAGTGAACCTTTGGAAACAATACTATTTAATAGGGAAGAAACGGTTAAGTAATTGATGCCATATTTCTTATGATAGCAACAACATAATGGTAAGGGAAAAGAGATCAGTACTAAATTATCGTTACATAGAATTAATGTTTAATCATGTTTAAGGATACCCATAGAAGAACACCTGAAAGAAGTAAAATAAAATATTAAAGTTAACTCTGAGTGGTGAGCATTATTTTTCATTGCCTTTCATACTTTTCTCTATTTTCTGCATTTTCCATGGCGAACATTATTTATTTTGTAACCCTAAAAATGAAAATTTAAAAAGAACAGAGTGAGCAATAACTTCATTAAAAGCAGAAAGTTAGGACTGACTTTATTTTAAAGATCTGCTTCATTTATGAGGCCACGTTTGGGAACAGAAGAACTATTCTAACACCTCTATGAAACAAGTTCAGGGACAGAAACATCTTTGTTGGTTGGAATGAGTAAGAAAGGATATTGATTTTCTTTTACATAGAATTGATCTACAGAGTCTATTCTGTAAGGGTAGGATAATATTAATAAAACTTTTTCTACCTTCTGGCACCTGGTACATGATTGATCCATAGGAGATGAATGAATGAATGAAATGGTGTGCTAGATTTTTTTTTTAAGGTACCGAGACTGGGGATTGAACCTGGGACACCTTATAAGTGGGAAGCCGGTGCTCAACCACTGAGCCACATGGGCACCACTGAGTTGGTTTTTCTGTTTGTTTGCTTGTCATTTGTCTTTGTCTTTTTTTTTTTTTTTTTTAAAGATTTATTTATTTATTTAATTTCCCCCCCTCCCCTGGTTGTCTGTTCTTGGTGTCTATTTGCTGCGTCTTGTTTCTTTGTCCGCTTCTGTTGTCGTCAGCGGCACGGGAAGTGTGGGCGGCGCCATTCCTGGGCAAGCTGCTCTTTCTTTTCACGCTGGGCGGCTCTCCTTATGGGGCGCACTCCTTGCGCGTGGGGCTCCCCCACGCGGGGGACACCCTTGCGTGGCAGGGCACTCCTTGCGCGCATCAGCACTGCGCATGGCCAGCTCCACACGGGTCAAGGAGGCCTGGGGTTTGAACCGCGGACCTCCCATATGGTAGACGGACGCCCTAACCACTGGGCCAAAGTCCGTTTCCCTGTCTTTGTCTTTGTCTTTAGGAGGTTCTGGGAACCAAACACAGGACCTTCCATGTGGGAAGCAGCTTCTCAACTGCTTGAATCACATCTGACCCCCTGTCATACTAGATTTTGAACACACATTGACAAGATAAAGGTCAGCATAATTAGCATACATACTCATAGTTAGATAGCATATACATTACAGAATGGAGAATATAGTTTTGAAGTGGAATAACTCTCTGCTTACATAGTACATTTTGTTCTAGGACTGTCTTCTAGGCATATGCTTGTAAATCTTGAAAAACGGATTTCTTTGTTATTTAAGGCAGATATGGAGAAGGCAAAAAAAAATAGTTGAAGAGCTAATTAGTGTGGGATATAGAACCTGGCATTGGAGGGTGGTGTCCTGGACCCGGGAAGGGAACCCTAGACAACAGACTGCTCACGGAAGCATATTCTTCCCCACTGAAGATCAGAATTACAATGGGAATTCTGTGTTACTTGCTATATAATATTGGAATAATAATGAACAAATATTGAGTATTTGAATAATACACGTATTACTCTTAAAATTTTGGACCCTTTTGGAGGGCCCATTTTATTTTTATTTTATTAGTTTATTTTGTCCTAGGTGACCCAAAAGTTAAGCTTACAGGCTCATATGAAGTGACAGAAACATTAAAGATAGTTTGGTAGACAATATTTGTTGAGTAAGACACTATAACTGTATAATCAGCAATGTGATTTACCCATGGTTTTATGGAAAGTTGATCCTGGTAATAAATTTAGTATCATGGACAATGGTTTTTTCCCTCTATATTAGCAGTTAGGAAAGAACTTAAATGTATTAAATAAGCATTTTTAAATTTTGGTTAAATTTTCAGATTAGGCTATATCACCCAAACATCAATAAAAACCTTTTAGAAGTTTGCTACATTTTTCATCTACCCCCTACCTTATTTTACTTTTCACTGTGAAAATTACTTATGTTTTGTCCTACGTTGGTGGGTTTTCTTTTTCTTTCCCAATTCTGATGGGTTTTCTTATTGTTCCTATATTCATTGTGCAGATTGTAATTTATATTTGTAATTGCCTCTCATCTGTTAGTCATTTATTTATATTCTCTTTTGTTTTTAAAACATTGGAAAACTGACTTAAAGAAGTTATTCTAATTAATGTCACCTGTCCACCAACTAGCCTGCAGAGCCATGTTTAGCCAACCACTATACTTAAAAATATTTTTCTACATTTTCAGTTTGTTTCTTTTTTGTTGTTTTCTTTAGATGATAAACTTATTGAGTACTGGAATTATGTATTTATTTTTGCGTTAGGAGAGGGGGATTATGTTAAATTGTTGATACGTGTACTGTTTCTAGTACACAACTGTATACACAGCTGTATACCTAATAAATATTCACTGACTAGCTAGTGAAAAATTTTATGCAGTCTCCCAATGTGTTTAGCATAATCTGAGTAGTTTGTGTACTAATTAAATCTGATTCATTAATTGGCAGTCCTAGGGTTTTGAGTAATAATGAAATGCCTGCTTGCCTCTCAATAACACCAAGAAAGTACTGATAGAAGAGAGTCTTATGATATAGCTTAACTTGCATATGACAGAAGATGCTATCTGGTGTTTGTAGAACTTAGAAGAAGTCTAAAAATACCTTTAAAAAAATTTCTTTGAAATGCTTCTGAAGGTTCTGAACCTTTAACTTCTCTGGTTGTTAGTAGGAGTTAGATTATAATAATCGCTGTCATTATCAAGTACCTACTCTGAGCCAGACCCTTTCCTAGGTACTTTTTATACATTTTCTCATTTACTCTTTTAAAAACTCAACAAGGTATATGTTATTCATATTTTACAGATGAAAATCAAAGGGTTAATTATTAGCTCAAGATCACACATGATAAATGGCAGGAGACAATATTTGAACTCTGGTCTGTTGAGTTGCTAAACTTAAATGAATTTTATTATGTCTACTACCTTTCAAAAATGAAGGCATTGGAGGGGGAACTGTTCTTTAACTCCAAATAACTAGTAAATACTCATACTGCTCTTACAGTATTGCTTATAATCATAAAATAATTGGTGTCTTGCTTATGTAGAAATCTATAGTTTTCCTACTTGGAATGAGTACTGTTCTCGAAATAAAAACAAAGTAATTGCTTTTAGCTATGCCATGTGTGTTATAATAATCACTGCTGTTTATCTTAAATATAACAAAATTTTATAAGAATTAGCTTATAGTAATAATGTTGACTAAGATCTAGAGGCATAGTGGCTTTGTAGAAGAAGCAGATTTCAGTGAGACCATGCCAAAATATTTAGAGTATAATTAATTTAATGGCACTCACAATGATTTGGGTGATGTGATAAAATAACTTGCTGGCAGTTTGTAGATAATTTTATTTACTTATTCCTTTTACCAAAAAAAGTTATAATTTAGGAAAGGATTACTTAGTTTATCAAGTATACACTAGCTCGGAAAAGAAAACATTCATGGTACAACAAACTAGAACTTCAGAGCTCATAGAATGCTGATGTGCTGCCTGTTTATTGAAGACTGTCTTAGTAAGAGTAGAGTGGTACCTTGGTACTCATCATTAATTGGTTCTGAGAGGCGTGGCGAGTACCAAAAACAATGAATACTAAATAAAATTTTTCCGTAAGGAATAGTGTAAATAAATCGAATGTGTTCCCAAAGACAATGCACATTTTTAAGGCAATATGAAAAAGATAGAGTTGTATGTCATTACTTTACAAGACAGATAAATCTATAAAAACTAATAAATACTTAGATTAAATAAGATAAAAACTTTACCTGTACTGAGAAGAGTGTGACCCAATGGAATGGTGGGAGGAGAGTGGTGAGGAGGTAAGGTTATATGGGGTGTTGCTTGGAAGGAGAGTCCCCCTCCAATACAACATCAACACTTGTACTTTAGTTGTTCTATGTCTTTTCTGCCTTTTTTCAACTTGCCCTATAGGCTCGATACACTCTGTCACCTTCACTGCTTATCCAATGAGGACTGCTTCTGTCTTCTTTTCAGAATTCCTTGAAAGTGTGAAATTGTTTGGTCGTTCAATAAATCCACGTCTGCTTGTCAAAACTTCTCCACAAAGTTTTGAACTTCTGCCCATTTTGCACACATTTCTTTTCTCAAGGAGCTGGGGACATCCTCTCTTATCTCCTCCTCACCTGAAGAAATCTCTTCAGCCAGCTCTTGTTGCTGCTCCTTCTGTAGTTCCTGCAGCATCTGAGTGCTGAGCTCTTTACCATGTTCTTTCACTAACTCCTCAACATCAGCAGCATTGACCTCTAGACCAATGGTTTGGCCCAGCAATATCCTGTACAACTGTACTCTCTGTACCTGCTGGCTGGGGTCAGCCTCAAACCTGTCAAAGACTCTGAGTTACAGCTTCTGGCCACAAATTCTTCCATACTGAGTTCATGTCGTTCCTCTTTTTAATATTATCAAACAGCTGTGGCTGGCCTTAAAAACTTCAACACTCTCAACACTCGATTCCAGTTTGTTTTTTAAAAGATCAGCATGCAAGAGTTTAGCTTTTTCACAAATCATGGCTTCCAATGTATTGTTTCCGGCTAACTGCTTCTCTTTTACCCAAATTAATAACAGCTTTTCAACTTCCTTGAGTGTTTGTGTGAACGCTGCTTTGTTACTGCCTTAACTCCTTTCGCAACATATGCCTTTTTTATCACTTCTTCATTTTCTTTTAAAGATTTATTATTATTATTTTTTAAACATTTATTATTTATTTATTTCTCTCCCCTTGCCCCCACCCCAGTTGTCTGCTCTATATACATTTGCTGTGTGTTGTTCTGTGTCCGTTCGTATTCTTGTCAGCGGCCCCAGCGGCCCTGGGAGGCTGTGTCTCTTTGTTGCGTCATCCTGCTGCATCAGCTCTCCATGTTGTAGCACCACTCCTGGGCAGGCTGTATTTTTTTCGTGCAAGGGCGGCTCTCCTTACAGAGTGCAAGGCTTGTGCGTGGGGCTCCCCTACGCAGGGGATACCCCTGTGTGGCACGGCACTCCTTTCGCACATCAGTACTGCATGTGGACCAGCTCATCACATGGGTCAGGAGGCCCTGGGTTTGAGCCCTGGACTTCCCATGTGGTAGGCGGATGCTCTATCCATTGAGCCAAATCCGCTTCCCTATTTATTTCTTTATCCTCCCTGCCTCCCTGTTGTCCACTCCCTCTATCCATTTGCTGTACATTCTCATGTGTCTGCTTGTCTTCTCTTTAGGTGGCACTGGGAACTGACCCTGGGACCTTCCGGAGTGGGAGAGAGATGCTTAATTTCTTGTGCCATCCCAGCTCGCTGGTCTGCTGCGTCTCTTATTATCTCTCCTCTTTGTCTCTTTCTATTTTGTCATCTTGCTGCACCATCTCTCTGCTCAGGCCAGCACTCAGCTCAGGCCATCTTGCCGCTTGGGCCAGCACTCTACATGGGTGCTTCTTTATTCTTAATGACTGTTGTTATTAGATTGTTGTTCTATAGGCATACCATATTCCCTAGCAAGATCAGTAATGCAAATACAGCTCTCATATTTACCTATTATTTCTCTTTTTTTACTCATTGGTGGTGCATAGTAATTTTCTTTTCTGCTCAGCGCTATCACTGCTCATTTTCTTAGGACCCATGTTGGGAAAAAAAACCCACAGATAAACATAAAATGACCGCAGAAGATAAGACAAGACCACAATGGATGTATACAGAGTAAGAGCTACCACGTGAATAATGCATGACCCTTTGTTTCAGCGGGAATGGGTAGTGTGTCACAAGGCAACTGATACTGACAACTTCTAGCTTGTGTGTCGAGGACCAAACAAATGATGAGTACTGGGACAAAATATTCATGTCAGAATGTGAGTTTCAAAGCAGTCGAGTACCAAGGTATGACTGTATTTCCTCTACGAGGAGGACAGTTTTTTGGGGACCTAGAGTAAGGAATTTAGTGGTTGGGATTTGCAGAGGAAGGTGTCTGGCTCCTTGGAGTTGGTCAAGATGGCTATATAGGGGACACTCCTAGGACTTGGTAAAAATTTGGTGCCTTTAAAATATCTCATTAAACAACTCCTGAATCTTTGTGTACCATGTTCAATCTTTCCAAATCTAATAAGGCATTCTTTTGGAGAGGAAATTAGGCTCTTGATATTCGCCCAAAATAGTTTACCAATAACAGAGTTTACTCTACGCATACTCTCTTAGAAGATTATTTTTGAAAGTGGTGCTGTAACCTTGCCATATCATGTGTCATGTGGGTGACTCTGATATCAGACCTACTGATATTTCTTATTATCTTGGTTCCGATTTGGAAAGCTTTCAAGACAGCCACCTGTGTGGCCCTTATGCAAGTTCTAGGCTTTGGATGCAGTCTCTGGCTCTTCTTGGTGTTGTAAAATCAGTTCTTAGGTAGAGAATCGTCCCTTTCTCTTACTTCCTAATCTGGTTTTAGATTATTTTTCTTGTGGTTTTCTTTTCCCTTTTTCCTTTTTCCTCATTCACTCAGACAATGAAGGAGGGAATAATTACAAGATATTTTTGTAATCGTTTACATTGTCAAGTCATATAGATACCCCTTTTTGTCTTACATAATGTATATAGGTGCAGGATAGTTAAAATATTTGAAGTCATTAGTTTTAACTTTCCTCACAATGCTTTTATGGTTGTTTTGGTATTAAATATAACATGATGATATGGTTACATTGTAGAAGGTATGCATAATAAGGAATTTACCTATAATGTCACCCTCCTGACACAGTCACTTACAATTTTTTAGGTATTTTCTTTCAGAAAATATTTCTCTAAAAAGTTCATCTATTTATTGTTTTTTAAGTGCTTTTTACTGGGAATGAAATTGATAGACTGGAATTTTACCTAATTTCCTCCACTGTTTTGTTTTTTTCTTTTTTTCTTTTTTTCTTTTTCTTTTTTTTTGGCTTAGGGAAATGCCCACAGAAAAGCCAGAGTGTATAGGAGGAAGAAATCAAAGATGGAAGGACTCCTATCTTACCAGCAAGCTAGATGATCAACCCTTTAGAATCATTATCAGATATCTTACATGTTTCTTACAACTTATAATCAGAAAGTGATTGTGAGACACAGTGTGTTGCCTTCCTTCATATCCCAAACTTCTTTCCCTTCTAATATTTTATTGGACATGTAGGAAACTTACGGCATTCAAATAAATGAAAATGCTCATATTTGTAGGAATGAATAATATCAGTCCACTTCAGTGTTTATCATCTTTGCTCTTCCTTTAGATAAAATGAGTGATAAATGGAAGGAAATGTCCTCTGGAAAGCACTGATAACAGACCACAGCTGCATTTTTGTTGTCTGCCTTAAGAGAACAGTATATGGGAAATGGTTAAATTCTCTAGGTTATAAGGCACATTATTATAAAGCCAAGAATGACTACAGTCCTTTTTACATATAATAAAATTTTGATATATTTTTTAAAAAGAAGTCTGTTGATGAAGAACAGTTAACAAAATGCTTAAATGTCTGAATCTTTTCCATCAAATTTATTATTATAAGTTGTGCTTTACATTTTGGAAACAAATCCTTCTTGGTTCTGTGTTTAAGGAGCATTTCAAACCCTTTACTTCACAATATTTTACTTGAAATGAAGGTGATTATTTCAGAGGTTCTGTTCCAGTTTAGCCATCTGCAGAGTGCAGATTTCTTTAGTTATTTCTGTCATAGAGGCTTATTATGTCATGGAATTTGAGTAGTCTTATCTTTTTAATGTGACCTTCAAAAAAATGCTGTTTGCTGTTATTTTCTTAAGTACTTTCAGACTTGTATTCTTTTAACTAGCACTTGGAATCTAAACTCATCTGCACAAAGGTAGCTTTATATAATTTTATTTCATAGGTTGAAATATAACTATAGTCTGGTGAAGCATACTGTACTTTGATACCTTTTTGTGAGTCTTTTTGTGGTATTCTCTATTTTAGAATATGACTTGTACATATATTTGTGTACAAGAAAGTGGCTTTTGAAATTTACTTTGTACCTGAGAACTGTTTATGGCCTTGTTGACAGAATTACCTTCCAAATTCTGAAATGAAAGACTGAAGAGAGAAAGAAAGAAACCCTTAGGTAAACTTGTAAATATTTAAGCATTAGGAAGTAACAAAAATATATAAAATCTTTCAGCCAACAGGGCTGCTTCTTTATTAAGGATTTTTTTGGTGTACCTTTAAAACCAAATATATGACTATACTGTAATTTTTTTCATTTTAAAACATTTGGTATGTGAATTATAAAAGCATAAAATTTCATATATGTGTGTGGGAAAGGGTGAGAACCCACAATCTCTTATTTTCTCAAAATAGTTCTTTTTAGTCTTCTGTGTTACCACTATTACCAGTGACAAGTCATACCTCTTTGCCTGAAGTGGTAAGTTATACCACTTCTGAAATACCGTTACTAAAAACAGCTCAAGTTTCTAAGCTGCCTTATGTTTCCAAAATAATTTGAAAGTATTTTTGGTCTAGCCAAACATTATTAGTTGGAAGTAAAAAGAAAGTATGTTCAATTAATTTGTATCAGAAGACTTGCAGATGTCAGGAGAAAGGGTTAAACATGTACAATTCCTTTGAGACTTAAATTATCTATTGTTATAAAATCATGAGCACAAGATAAATTCAGATTAGCTGATTAACCTTTGCCTCACTGTTTGCTGTTTTATAAATAGGACAAAAACCACATTTACTGGTATGCTCTGTTACAAGTTAGGTTAACTGGAGCTCAGTGATTTAACTTCTCCTTTACCTGTAAGGATTCGGTCCATTTTAGGCACAAGTCCCTATAATAGCATGGTAAGATTGGTTCATAAGTTATTTTTCGGATCAGCACTTGGCCCCCCAGTTATCTCTCTTTGATGGTATACATTCAAAGTTGAACAGGTCCATCTGAATGGAGGTTTCCTCTGAGATATTTCAGTACCAGTTCTGGGTGTTTGATTTAGCTTGATTACTTGATGAGACTTTTTAATATGATGTCATTTGTCTTTCTGAAAGTACATTTTAAAGATTGCAAGATATTTACAATATGGCCTCTATACCAGGTTGCTAGTGATTATGAAGTACAATATTGGATTAACAACTATTCTGGAGGGAAGCGGACTTGGCCCAATGGATAGGGTGTCTGCCCAATGGATAGGGCGTCTGCCTACCACATGGAAGGTCTGTGGTTCAAACCCCAGGCCTCCTTGACTTGTGTGGAGCTGGCCCGTGCGCAGTGCTGATGGGCACAAGGAGTGCAGTGCCACGCAGGGATGTCCCCCATGTAGGGGAGCCCCACGCGCAAGGAGTGCACCCTGTAAGGAGAGCTGCCCAGCGCGAGAGAAAGTGCAGCCTGCCTAGGAATGGCGCTGCACACATGGAAAGCTGACACAACAAGATGACACAACAAAGAGAGACACACATTCCCTTGCCGCCAACAACAACAGAAGGGGACAAAGAAGAACATGCAGGCAAGCAGACTTGGCCCAGTGGTTAGGGCATCTGCCTACCACATGGGAGGTCTGCGGTTCAAATCCTGGGCCTCCTTGACCCATGTGGAGCTGGCCCACGCGCAGTGCTAATGCATGCAAGGAGTGCCGTGCCACGTAGGGGTGCCCCCTGCATAGGGGAGCCCCACATGCAAGGAGTGCACCCCGTAAGGAGAGCCACCCAGCCCAAAAGAAAGTCCAGCCTGCCCAGGAATGGTGCTGCGCACATGGAGAACTGACGCAGCAAGATGACGCTATAAAAAGAGACACAGATTCCCATGCTGCTGACAACAGAAGCGGACAAAGAACACACAGCAAATGGACACAGAGAACAGGCAACTGGAGGCGCGGGAAGGGGAGAGAAATAAATAAAAATAAAAAAAAAATTAAAAAAAAAACATGCAGCAAATGGACACAGAACAGACAACTGGGCGGGAGGGGGGAAATAAATAAAATAAATATTTAAAAACAAACAAAAAACAACTATTCTGGGGGAAAAAACAAACTATCACATTAAATGAACAAATTGATTGAAAGAAACTTCTTTTATGAAATATGAATATTATATGTTTTGGAAATAAGGAAAAACTAATAATTTTGTGTTTTATTTAGGAAATGATCATATGAATAGATACAGAATTATTTTCCAAAATGGGTTCAATGGAACAAATGTGCTTGATAATATCAATTGGTATTTAAAAAATGAAAAAGTCGGAATCGTATATTGACCAACAAACTTATGAAATGCTAGGTTAAATTAAAAAGCCTATGTGTATTGTAAATCTACATCTTTTTCAAAAGGTTATTTTATTACAGACCCTCTTTTCAAGGAGTATGCATGAATTTAGGAAACTCTGATATATGGTAATATTTTGATAATATGTTTAAGTCACTGTGGTTTTCATATTCTAGTAATCTTGAAAATATTTTGAGACACTCAGGTCTAAAATTGTGTTATCCTAGGGAACTTAAATATTAATAATTTGTATATTTAAAATTCAGTGTATCAATTTAAATTAGTACCTGTTATTTCCCCTTTCTTTCAGTTGTATAATTTGTTTTGTAATTCCTATGAATTTTAAGTGGCTTTTTCTGGAAATTTCTTTTGTGCACTGGGTTGAAAGTAGAACATCTGATTTCTAGAGTTTGTTTGGCTAGTGACTTTAATGAAATCATCTAATCCCGTTTGGCATTTGCCTATTGATGATAATTACAGAATCAACCTACCTCATGGAGTTGTTGTAAATGTAATATAAAAGAAAAATTATCTATCTATAGGTGTTTGAAACTTGTAAAATGGTTGGTATAAGATTAGGAAAACAGTTGTACCTTAAGTATATGGAAGATGTGGGTGCCTTAAAAATCTATTTGTTTAGACTAATGATTCTTGAGGATAGTAGGATTTTGTTAAGAAATAAAGAGAAATGTAGAAGTTATTGTGTCCCTCTCATTTTGTCATTGAGGAAAGTTGAGAGCCTATTAAGTGATTGGCCTTGAGTCTTCTAGGAAGGTTCTAGAAGACAGCTGGGCCTCCTTATGCACTGTCTCATGCTGGACTGGCCTCTAAACCAGTCTACGAGAGAGGAACAATGAATGAGCTGTCTCTGTCTGTTAAGCCTGGTATTCTTGATTATTTTACTCCTAGTTATTGTTATTTTTTATAATGGTATGTTACCATTATCATTTTTAAGTTCTTGATTATGTTCTTGTTCGGGTCTCTCTTTTGACTTTTTAGTATATTATGGATAAAATATTAATGGATTAATGTTTAGCAATGAGAAGTTTTTCTTTTGTGTCATGTTTTAAAAAGAAAATTCTGTCTTAATTACTACAGAGTGTGCTAAAACTGAAATTATGAGATTAAAAGTTAAACACAAGTCAGTTTATAATTTACATTACTGTTTTGTTAAGCAATTTAACCTTTTATTTTGACCATTAAAGCACCTAGAATTTTTTGAAACCTTAACCACCTTCCCACCATACATATCTTGCCTCTTTAAATGTTTTGAAGAGAAAATGAAAAGGACAAGTTTGTTTCTTTGTAACCTTATTAAAAAAGTTATCCTTTTTTTTTTTTTTTTGCCTCAGGTATTTACTGAGACACAAAATAACACTGCTTATTTTTGTTGGCCACACTTAAAAAATAACTTATCAGTCAATAAACACCTGCTGACATTGTGCTAGGTATTGATGGGATTTTAAGAGGTATTGTGGTCTTTTGCCCAAGAGGCTATAAACATACTTATTTACTATTTTGTTCTTTGACAGTCTAAGATGAAACATTTTCCTGCGTTTAAAAATATATGGGAGAATAATTTTCTCAATGTTTTTTCTTTTCTGCATCATATGAAATTTGAATGAGAAACGCTGCAAATAGAAAAAGTGTGAATAATTTTAGAACTCGAATAATATTATGAAAGGTTAGGTTGTTTATGCTTTAATAAAATAAGCAGTTAAAATTATTTTAGTTACTGGTGTAGTAAGTGTGTTTGTTTAAACTGTAGCACACCTAGACAGAAATAAATTTTGTTAAAACAGCTTACTATTGACCTTACTTGCTTTGCCCATTCTGAGTCCAAGAATCTTGACTGCAACACTTAGAAAATTCTGTCTACTAGGCAAATTTGTAATATCTTTAAAAGGTTCTTTAACTTGATACTTCATGAGGAACAAATTAAAAAGCATTAGTTTTGCATGCTGTGAATGTATAGTCTATAATGAGGACCAATACATTTTATTATATACTATAGTTAACTAAAGCATTTTTACACACTACAAATTACAAATGACCTTTTGTCGGAGTTTTGTTCAATCTTATAGTCCTCCTCATAGAGGAACTCAAACCCTTAGACAGTCAATAAGATTGGTCTTTTTGGTTTTGATCTGAATTGTTGGTTTTACCCATTAAAAGCAAACTTTTTTTGGTAAAAAAGTTAAAAGCATACAAGAAGGCACTACAATACACAATACTTACTTATCTGTAGGATCTTTTGAGTGCAGTACTGTGTGTGTCTTCTGTGTGTGTGTGTGCATGCATGTCTCTTTTATCATTGCATCTCTGTTCATGCATCCTGGCACTATCAATATTTTTCAATAAATGAATGGATTTATATTTATCTGTATGCATAGTGATCCTCTTTTGTGTCTGATGCCATTTGGTCTCCATCCAGTCTGCCTGATATTTCTTTTTTTTTTTTAATCTTAATATTTACAAAAAGCTCTTAGTTACTGTAGTTTGAGATTATTTTATGAATCCCCAAAGAGAAAGATTATGTTTTTGAATTAGTCTACTCCTGTGGTTATGGTACCCTTTGATTTCATTAATTCAGTTGAGGGGCCTTTGATTAGATTATATGATAAAGTCACTTCGGAGCTTTTGATTGGTCTTGGTCAGTGAGGAGTGACTCAGGCTGAGTCTCTGTCCTCTGGCTGGCTTTTATATAAAAAGAGACACAGAGGGAGATACCCAGAAATACAGAAAAAAGAAGCCACCATTTTTTGATCCTGCCATGTGAGAGAGGATTAAAGGATCACTTAAGCCTGAAGACCCCAAGAGGCTGGACCTACAGAGCAGCTCAAGGGGAGATGAGTCTTGCTATATGCCTGATAGCTTACAGGAAGGCTGAGACCTTAGCAGAGATCAGGGGCCATCTTGCTTAGCCATGTGCCGGGACAACAGAATCAACTGACTTTGGTGAAAAAGCACTTCCATGGTGTCTCATTTTGAACTTTTCATGGCTTTCCTTGAAACTGTAAGCTTTTACCCCCAAATAAATCCCCTTTTTATAAAAGCCAATGCATTTCTGATACTTTGCATCAGTTTGCAAAGTATCAGTTATCTGATACTTTGATAGTTTGCAGCCACTTGGCAAACTAAAGTTTCTATTCTTTCTATTGCTTTTAAACAATTTATCATTATTATAGTTTATGGGTTAGAAATTTGGACAAGGCATATCTGGGATGACTCCATGATGTATGGAGTCTCAGCTTGGATGACTAGGAACTCTGAGGAGTTGAGCATCTAGGGACCAGCTGTATATCTCATTCTCGTTTTTAAATGTCTTCTTCACATGGCTCTCTTTTGCTTCCTCAAGGATGGTGGCCTCAGGGTAGTCAGACATATGAAACAGCTCAGAACTCTTGAGTTTGAGGGTTTCAAGAGTCCCAGGCCAAAGCTTCAAGGCTCAGAAGTCCCATATCACTTTGCTACATTCTGTTGATTATGTCAACCACTAAGGGAACCCCACTTTCAAGGGGAGAGCAATTATACATTGTTTCTCAGTGGGAGGAACAGTAACAAATAATTTACTGCTGTCTTTACTGTAGTTTCTGTTTAAACATATCTTTATGTATCTTACGGTTATTATTAACCCTATGTAGGCTATGGTTTATTCTAATATGTTCTGCAGAATGTCCACTAATAAATTCTGCAGAATGTCTACTAATAAATACTCATGGACATTAAAATAGCTTTTCTCATCCTATCTTCATGCTGTAGTTTCTGGTCTGACAGTTTTAAGTGCTCCTTGTCCTAGTTGTAATGTAGAGAGGGGTGTTCAATTTCTTTTCATAGAAACTGGAACTCCTTGATTGGGGGTGCAGCCATTTCCTCCATGGTGTTTCTCTCTATATATATGCCTATTTTTGTATGTCTATCTATATATCTGTATACTGTTTCATGACAGAAAATTTATAGGCAAGTGGTTATTTCATGTACCAGTAAAAATTTTTCCCTATGTCTAGGAAACTGACAAAGGATTGCCAGTTTTTAAATTTTGTCAAGTTGTTATATGGAAAAACAAACAACAGACCATATACCAGTACTACCAGTTCACAAAGGAATTTTAATCCCTCTAAATAGCAAAGTCATAATCACATAATAAATAGAATCCTTCAAATTTAATAAATTTAGCTTTATAGAAAAATAGAGTCTTACATTTATTTTCTCATTTTTGTTTAAGCCATAAATTCTTCATTTTTCAGCTACACTTGACACATTACAAAGGGACCTGCTGGTATGGACTTAACGATACTTTGTCAGTGGAACTTTTTCTTTTTTAAAGATTTTTTTTTTTAATTTCTCCACACCCCCCCCCCCCCGTTGTCTATTTTCCGTGTCCATTCACTGTATGTTCTTCTGTGTCTGCTTGTATTCTTGTCAGCAGTACGGGGAACCTATGTCTCTTTTTTGTTGCGCCATCTTGCTGCATCAGCCCTTTCTGTGTATGGTGCCTCTCCCGGGCAGGCTGTGCTTTTATTCGCACTGGGCAACTCTCCTTACAGGGCGAACCCCTTGCACATGGGGCTCCCCTATGCAGGGAACAGCCTTGTGTGGCTCGGCACTCCTTGCGCACATCAGCACTGTGTGTGGGCCAGCTCATCACATAGGTCAGGAGGCCTGGGGTTTGAACCCTGGACCTCCCATGTGGTAGGTGGATGCTCTATCTGTTGAGCCAAATCCGCTTCCCTTGGTGGAACTTTTAAAAACAAAACAAAAAATGAAAACCCAAAACGCCTGTAAATGAATGATTTCTTTAATGCACATTTTATAGCCGTATTTATTATGTAAAAATTGGGGTAAATGCACTTGTGTAAGGGCCTACCTTAAAAGCAGCCAGTTTAGTATATGCTATTAGACTCCTTTTCAGTGTAGATTTTCATTTCATTGCAACCTATAAAAAGCAAATTCACTAAACATAAACAAAACTACCAAATCAAATTTTATCACCACCACGTGATGCTGTTTGGCTGTAATGAAATTGCTGCTTACAGTTGCTGAGTCTAAGTTCTGATGAGTTCATCATGTACCTCTGTGAAGTTATTTCAGATCTCCCCCATCATTTTTCTTCACCTGAGGTTATAAAAAATTTTTCCCCTCCAGCCTTGATATCAAAGGCTTACATACATAATTGTAAGTACAAATGCAGGTACTAAAATCAAAGGGGACTAACTTAGCTATATAATGGTCATCTGTATGATTCAGGATATGCGTTATGTTAAGTAACTTTTAGATTGTCATCAGAATGACAGTCTAAAATTAGAAAATTTCGTAGACAGTTCATGGACATTTGAGTATATGTCTTTGATACTCCCAGTCTGAGGAAAATTGAATGATAATAGTTTTCTTAGTTGTCTCACTCCTTCGGTTTTAGAATTGTTTTGTTTTGTTTTCTAATGCAATTCTTTGTGTCACATAAAGATTCTTATTTTGTCACAGACTTTAAAATTTTTGTCTTCACTTCTGTCTTTTTCCTACAGTGTTTTATGACTTCTTCCATTTTCTTTGCTTTGTATAGGCATAACAAGCTAATAATAGAATAATCTGGATAGTGAAGCATTTCAGGGTAATTCATTAGGTTGTGTTTTTAGTTGATTTACTGTTTGTGAGTGTTTTCATAATAGTTGGGTGTTAGAAATTGTCTTTTGGATAGCTAATCTTCTCTTTTGGGGAGAGGAAGGAGATAGGTGGAGTAAGAAGTGCAGAAAAGCATGGGCTGAAGAAGCAACAGAGGTAAGAGTGGAGGCATTGAATTCAGACAGATCTGGATTCAACTGTTAGTTTTTTCCTCTTGTTAACTGCTTTAAATCGAGCAAATTACTTAGCTCTTTGACCTTCAGTTTCCCCATCTGCAAAGTGGAATCTGTAGGGGCCTATGTATAGGAAATATTAGAAATAAAACATGTAAAATTTCTAACAGGTAGCTAACATTTGGTATTTAGCAAAAGTACCTGTTCTTATTCTTTATGTATAGCATGTTGGAAGGCTCATCTCCAGATGTTTCAACTTTTATTTATATTTTGTCTTGCTAGATATTTTAACTATAAGTTCTAGATCCTCAGCTGAGTTACAAGCCTCTCTCATACCTTTCTGCATGCATAGAATTCCCTTCCATGTTGGGAAGGTTAACATACATATGATGGTGATTTCCATAGCAGTTGGTTAAGGTCCCCCTTGCCCCTTACCAACTAATCTAATGAATATACTTGTCCCTCAGGCACATTTCCCCAAATTAGGGCATACATGAGCATGTTTCCCACAATCTAATGCAGGGATTCTTAACAACAGGTCCATGGACCCCCAAGGGGTCTGTGGAATGATTTCAGGAGGTCTGCGAGCTTGAACTGGGAAAAAAATCAGCTTACTATCTTTATTTTCTCTAACCTCTAAGTGAAATCTAGCATTTCTTTCACTTATGAATATATGCAATAAATAAATCACAATAATATTCATTTCACCTGACTGGCAAAGCATTCCATTGAATGAAAAAAGGCTATGAACCGCTGGTCTAATGAGACTTTCCCTTAGGCCTACTGTGAGAGACAAGTCATGACAGAATAGCCTTCCAGTGCATACCAATGTAAGCAATAATATGGATGGCAGTTGTTGCCGCTGCTCCTGGAATTCCTCTCTCCCCCTTGCCTTTTTTTTTCTTTTTAAATTGTGGTAACATGTATATAAACATGAAATTAGCCATTTTTAAATGTACAATTCAGTGTCAGTAATTACTTTTACGGTGTTTTGCTACTATCACTACCTTTACTAATACTTTTACATCACACAAGGGTCAAATTTTTAAGAATATTTATTTCATGGTTCAGAGAAAGTCTATTAGTCAGTGAATGACTGGGAGAAGTACTATTGCAGACAGCGGAGTTACTAATCTGAGTCTGTTTCCCATCTGTAAATCCGAGCAATTGAAATACGTGATTTTCAGGTTTTTTCCAGATTTAAAATTTCATTTAAAATGGTACCTTTGACATAGGATCCAATACTCTACAGTATTCCTTAATGTTTTGTCAGAATCTAGACACATATTAAAATGAAAAATGGCATTTTTAATTTTTTAACAAGATGGAAAACTGTAGGTCCATTCATGCCCCAACTTTCTCAAGAAATATCTTTTATGATAATATTTCTGTATGACACTTGGATCCATAGGAAAAGTCAGTGAAATTATCGAGATCAGGGGTTCTTAACCTTTTTTTCCACAGACTCCTTTGCCAGTCAGGTAGAATGAATACTACTGTAACTTATTTATTGTATATATTCATAAGTGAAGGGAATGTTAGATTTCAGTATAAATCAGAAAATAAAGGTAATAAGTTGATTATTTTTTCAATTCAAGCTCATGGACCCCTACTGAAATCTTTCCACGGAGTCCTTGGGGGTCTGTGGACCCCTGGTTAAGAACCCCTCATCTAGATAGACAATAAAATTATAGCTAGGTACTAATGGTACTCTCCAAGCATAACCCCTCCATTGTTCAGCTTTGTGACTTTGGGGAAAGTCACAGAGCTTTTCCCTTAGTACTCTGGTACTCTTTTTGGAATACCACATTCTTTGGTACTCTTTTTGGAATACCATATTCTTTTTAGAACTCTATAAATATTGATATTCTTCCTTACATCATATGAAATAGTAATTTTACTCAAAGAAAAAAACTTATTCCAGTATACAACTTTGGCCCTGAACACAGGTGTGGATTGTTGTCAACTTTTTTTTTTTTAGATGAAATTTACTTGGTGCTTGCTTACTGTTGTTTATTGGGTTGTATTGTCTAGCAGGCAATCGGAATAGTAAGAACATGAACATGAGTCCTGGAGTCAGGCAGACTTGGATATGACATGTATTTCCAACACAAGTTCTTTGACTTTAGACAAAATTGTGTTACCTCTTCTTGGTTATAAAATGGACAGTATATAATACTTCCTTTTAAGGAGATACTCTTCTCTACCACCTGTTTACTGTATGTGCATTTTAAAAGTGAATGTTCCCTTTATTGTACTGAATTGATGATGATCTGGATGTGGTCATATACTGTCCATAGATGTGAACTCCCCTGTAGCGTAGGGATTGCCAGTGACAGTTTTCTGGGGAAGAGGCTGGTCCTCAGGGAGGAAACGAGCTTAGAAGAGTCCTTTTATGGACAGAAGATTTGTCCCTGTCCCTGTGATGGTGCTATGAAAGCTATATTTTAGAATGCTTTTGCATTATAATATATAGATAATAAAAGATAATATTCTATTGAATAATCTCAGGTAGTTCTTATAGTAAAATCTTAAAAGTATAACTTTCCTCTTGGGGTTATATGATTTGAAACATGCTGCATTGAAAGGTGTATTTTATGTTTAATTGTATGGGGGCTTGGGGTTTTTAGGCAAAAAGGGAAATTAAATTATTGTACTAATTAATATATTGTGGGTCTATACTTGTGGGTATATGTTCAGAACTGTTAAAAAATCTGAAGTAATTTAGCAGTACTTTTTTCATGTTTTCTTCTTTTCCTCACATGTCCTCTTCATTTCTGTAGACCTGCTGAGTGGCTTAGTGACTGGGTGGTGCTGGCTAAAGAAAAGAAGCCCAACAGTAGGACCTGTGTTAGTAAATGAAATATACATAGTGTGGTAGTTGATTGTAGGGACTTCTTTTAGGTTAGTAATCCTTTTCTAACTGCTTGTACCATATTCCTAGTTGTCCATCAGAAATTGAGTTAGTTGTTCCAGGATGGCAACTATATCTTCATTCCTGTACCAATTCTAATAATTTGACTGTTGGCAACTTGGAGAAAATTTAGAGTCCCCGTTTGGGCTCAGCAAAAAGGAATCTCTGCCAGGGAGGGGTATAAGATATGGAGAATGATAAACCAAGCATTTTACTTTGGTTGTTCTTACTTGTACCATATCAAAAATCCCAAGAAAGTAGTTTTCAGGTTGAACAACATTGTTGCAATCTTCCCTTTCAAAATTCAGTTTGCAAAATGACAGCACTATCAAAACAGTGAACTTCTGTAACATCCTAGTGGGTAAGAGCATGCATACACTGTGGAATCAGACTCATTGGATCACAATCCAGATTTTATAATGCATTAGCTATGTGACCTAGGACAAAGAACTTTCTCAGTTAAGTTTCTGTATCTATAAAATAGATTTAGTAGTAGCAGTATCTGCCTCTTAGCATTGTTGTAAAGATTCGATTAAGTAATACATTTAAAATTTAAAGCCTTAAGTCCAGTGAGCTCACAAATTAAGCATGCAGTATTTACTGTTGATGTTATTATTTCTTATTGATGTTATTAAACCAGAAAACAAAGTATGGCAGTTCTTTTGTTGTAGTAGTCATGAATTAAAATGTTCTTTAAAGTGTCCTTTTAGCTAGAATTACACAGTCCACTTCATTTTTTTTCCAGCTTCCTTTGCTTTCCCTGGGCTAATTTCTTGTTAGTTAAAAAAAAAAAAAATCATTGGAACTGCACAATACAAACAGTGAACCCTAAGTTCAACCATAGTTGAACCATAGTATAGTTAAGGGTACAATTATGAAATGTGCTTTCATCAGTTGTAACAACTATATCACGACAATGCAAAGTGTTAACAATAGGATGGTATGTTGGAACCCTGTATTTTATGACTTTTCTGTAAACCCAACTTCTCTAAAAAAAAAAACAACCGAAAACCACAACCACTCATCATTAAAAAAATAATAAAATGTTGAGCATTATCTCAATTAAATCATCAACCCTATAATTCTGCCAGCAGTTTAAAAAAATTTTTTAGTTGAAGTATATCATTCATACATGAACATACATAAACAATTAAGTAAAAGTTGTGAACTTACAAAATAAACATGCATAATATAATACAAATACATCACCCTATCACCAACACCTTGCATGTTGTGACATTTGTTACAAACTATGCAAGAGCATTTTCAAAATATTACTAACTATAGTCCATATCTTACATTTAGTGTTCCCCCCCCCAACCCACCCTATTTTGTTTAATATATATTTATTACAGAGGTTGTGAACTTACAAAACAATCATGCACTCATGTAGAATTCCCTTACAACACCCTTTAACCAACACAACACACCATGGTGCCAGCAGTTTTTAATGTGCACCATAGGTGCAGTCTTGATTTCTTGCCTCAAAGTAATGATATATATTACATACGCGACTTGCTAGTTGACACTTTATTTGGCAAATGTTCACACCACCACTTGCCATAGAGCTACCTGTATCTCTTAGATCTCTCTTTTCACACAGTAACCTTAGTCAGCTATCTATGTAAGAAGAAAGAGTAGGAAAATAGAGGTAGATTTTTTAAATTAAATTTTTAACATTAAATTTTTTTTAGCATTTAGAATATTGATGTATAATTTATACACCCTAAATCGCACCCATTTTAAGTGTACTAAAGCATGGGTTTTTATTAAGTTCATACAAATATAGTCTTTGGATCTGACATCTTCACTTAGCATAATGTTTTTAAAAGTTCATCTAATGATGTTGCATATGTTCATAATTCATTTGGTTTTATTGTTGTGTGCTACTCCTTTGTATGAATGAATTGCAATTTAAAAAATCATTCTCCAATTGATGAACATTTGGATTGTTTCCAGTTTGTGGCTGTATAAATACTACCGTGAACATTAATGTAAATCTGTTTGTATGGACTTACCTAGGTTTGGAATTTTGGGGTTGTATGATGAGAAATTGCCAGACTGTTTTTTTGAAATAGCCATACCATTTTACATTTACACCAGCAATGTATGTGAGGATTCTAGTTTCTTCATATCCTTTCTAACACATTAGACATTGTAATAGGTGTTAGTGGGTGTGTAGGGTGTCGTCTCATTGTGGTTTTAATTTGCATTTCCCTAATGACCAATAATGTTGGGTGTATTTCCCTGTTGTGTATCTTGTGTTGAGTCCCCAATATTTTGCCTGTTCAATAGGTCAATTATTTTGCAGGTATTTTTTCCCAATCTGGATTTTTTCATTTTTAAAATGATGTCTTTTGAAGAGCAAAAGTTTTAAATTTTGATGTTTAATTATCTGTTTATTTTCTTTTATGGCCCAAACTTTTGGTCATAGTTTTAAAATTATATGCCTAAACCAAGGGAACAGTTATTTTCAAATGCTTTCTTTTAGAAATTTTGTAGTTACGTTCTTACTTTGAGCACCATTTCAAATTAATTTTGTACATGGCACAAGGTAAAGGTCAAGATTCTTTTTTTTTTTTTTTTTAACACCATATGGATAACCAGTTGTTCCAATACTATTCATTGAAAAGATGACTTTCCTCATTGAATTACCTTGGCATCTTTGTTGAATGTCAGTTGACTATATATGTGTGGGTGTCTTTCTGTTCTCTCTTCTGTCTTATAGTCTATCTTTAATGTCTGTACCACCCTGTCTTGATTACTGTAACTTCATGTTAAGTTTTGAAATGAGGTAGTATAAGTCCTTCAACTTCTGATGATTTTTTTTGTTTTCATTTTTTTTTAGGCCAGTAAAATGAATTTTGGGGAGATTTGGGGGGAAAGAACAGAGCTTGCTGAGAAATGGAAGAGAAAGGAAAAACACAACAAGATTTGGTGCAGGCCGCTCTAGGCAGAGAGAGCCTCTGATGTTATTTTTAAGTGGCAGTATTTGTCAGCCACAGGTTGCTGATGCAAAGTACCAGAAATCTGTTGGGTTTTATAAAGGGTATTTATTTCGGGTAGAAGCTTAGAGCTACCAGGTCTGAAAGAGTCCAACTCAAGGTGTACCATAAGAGGTACTTTCTCACCCAAAGTCATTTGCCATGTGTCGAGCAAGGTTGTTAGTGCTGTCTGCGAGGGTTCAGCCTTCCTCTTACTCTTAAGGTTCTGTGGCCCCAGCTTCTTCCGATCTCAGCTGAAGGCTGGGGTAAGTCTTGTCTCTCCTGGGCTAGTTTCTCTCTGGGGTTAGCTGCAGCTGCAGGCTATTAAGCTCATTCTCTTCCTGGGGCCTCTGCTGCATCTATGGAGCAGTCTCTATTCCTCTGTGTTCCTCTCCTGTGTACTTACTTCCTGGGGCTCCAGCATCAAAAGCTCAAACTCTATTCTGCCGCATCATTTTCTCTGTGAGTCCCTGCCCACCAGGGGGATAGAGTAGGCCAGAAGCCTCTCTTTTTTTCATCGTTTTATTGTTTCCTGACATAACTATAACAGCATTAAACAGGATCATAGTTGGCCAGATCATAATTATAATGCCTTCTATGTACCCGGTGTTTTATATTATTTCACTTAATACTTTAAGGATGCTACAGTTTAATAGTCAAGTCTACAGTAACATTCAGTAGGGCACAAACCAGCTGCTGCTACTGATGATAATGACAAAATTAACAGTAGTGGTATTTTTAGGTTAAGCCACAATTGGAAGCCTGGTCTTTCTGATGATTCTAAACTCTAGGTTCTTTCAACTATTACACATTGTCTTCTAATAATGACCTATTGCTTCAAGGAGAGGAAGTATATATTTTTAGCCTGTGCAGTATAAATAGCAATGGTTGTCAAAGCCTAAAAAGATGAGATGTTTCTGGATCTCTGCCTTTCTAGCAAGGTTCCTTTCTTTTCTCTGTCACTCTGCCAAGCCCAGTGCATCTCCTTTCCTTCTACTTTCCTTGAAACACATTCCTAGAGGGGTTATTGTAAAATCCGTTAGGACTGAACAACAGTAGTAGAATGTTTATCACAGAGCTTTTTATTACCTGTACCATTGCTTTAAATGACTATTTCACCAGTAATCATATTAAACTATGGACTGTTAGAAATATCTTCATATCTCCTATACATATTTCTTATGCATGGGTGCATTGGCACATTGTGTCATGTTTATATTAGCATATTAATAAAGTCTTAGTAGTGTAGATCGAGTAGTAATAGTTTAGTGTCATTCCTATGAATATCACACATTTTAGCTCTTGATTGTTGTATAGTATGATGTTCTTGGACAAATTAGTTGTTGTACAGAACTTCAGTGGGCTTAAGGAAGCCAGCATAATGCATACATTTGCCTCAGTTGTGGTAGAAAGAATTGATGGCTCCTATTGCATAGAAGTCTATTGAGTAGAATTGAATAGAATTTGTTTTATTTACTGTTAACTTCTTATTTACATACAGATTTCCTTTGTTTTTCATGAATCAGCTCTGACTAATCCCCTAGCTATATTTTATTACATTATAATGCTCTCAAAAATGATCAGGTCCTAGTAGAAATTAAAATGAAGAAAAAAAAAAAAAAAAGGAAGCAAATTTTCTATGTCTCTTCTTTTTTTTTTTTTTTTAAATTTCTCTCCCCTTCCCCCCCCCCCAGTTGTCTGTTCTCTGTGTCAATTCGCTGTGCGTTTTTCTCCATCTGCCTCTGTTGTTGTCAGCGGCATGGGAATCTGTGTTTCTTCTTGTTGCGTCATCTTGTTGTGTCAGCTCTCCATGTATACAGTGACGTTCCTGGGCAGGCTGTACTTTCTTTCGCGCTGGGCAGCTCTCCTTACGGGGCGCACTCCTTGCACATGGGGCTCTACTGTGTGGGGGACACCCCTGCGTGACACGGCACTCCTTGCCCACATCAGCACTGCGCATGGGCCAGCTCCACACGGGTCAAGGAGGCCCGGGGTTTGAACCACGGACCTCCCATGTGGTAGACGGACACCCTAACCACTGGGCTAAGTTCGCTTCCCTATCTCTCTTCTTTAGAGCTCTCAGATTCTGAAATCAAATGTTTCCAGTGCTCTAGCAAAATGGTAATTTGGAGGCTAAATTAGTATAAATTATTTCTACTATTAGGTTCTATTTATTATTCTGAATAGTAAAGGGCTCTTAAAGGAATTACTACTGTTTTAAACGTGCTAATGAATCCAAAGTAAATTATTACTGATAGTTATCACTTAGGAAAAAAAGTCTAATGTCTCAGATGTAACATATCCCTTGAATCTGATTAAATGTTGTAGAATTAATGGGGAAAAAAGTCACATTCACAATACCATTACTAGTAGCAATCCACTAACTTTTCTTTTGACTATCAAATATATACATGTGGTAAATATTAATGGGCATAAAATATCAAAGCACATATTTCTTGCCTTCATATTACTTACTATGCTTTTTGCAGATAAACTAATTTGATGCAGTGGAAGTGATTCTTATGTGGTGGATTGGATAAAAATGCTGCATGGTCTTTATAGTTAAGACTTTTGTTCTCAAAAGAGAGACCTTGAAAGAAACTTGGTATGAGCAATTGTCTCAACATTGAATATGTCCAGTGCTTCCTTTTCTTATTCACCTTTTCTCTTGCAGATTGTTTCGATTTTCATAGATAGTGTCATTTTACTCTTATAAAGACTTTTCTTGAGATAAATTCTTCAGCCACTTTTGTACTACTTTCTTTAAAGAATAAGTACATTTTTAATAATTTCAGGCCTCATGGTTCCATATCTATATAAACATAGATATTAAATTGTGATCAGTATTTGAATCGTATCCATCCATCCATCCCTCCAACAAGCATTTACTGAGTGTTACTATGTGATAGGCAGTGTGCTAACACCAGGAGGAATGCCATGTGGAAATGGGCAGCTAGGGCTTCTGCTTTTACCCAGCTTGCAGTCTGGGATGAAGGCTATTGAGTCAACAAGCAATTACATAAAATGTCATAAGTGGGAGTGAATGTGACTGAAGTAGTTGAGCACCTGCCTCCCATGCGGGAGTTCCTAGATTTGATTCCTCGTACCTCCTGAAGAAAACAAATCAAAACAACAAGCAAAGCAAATGAAAAATCCAGCTCAGGGAAGCTGATGTGGCACAGTGGTTGAGTGCTGGCTTCCCACTTAGGAGGTCTGGGTTCACTCCCCAGCCCCTGGTACCTTAAAAAAAAAATGTAGTAAGCATTATGATGGTAACTCAAAATCTATGCAGTATAAACCTTATAATTCACAGTGAAATGCGATTTTACATATTTCACATTACACTGTATAAGTAATAAAGCAAGTCTAACTCTTGATTTACTGTGCAACTTAATGGATGGATGTTATTAACAAGTATTACTTGTGTTAATGGTAATTATTGAGTGCTACTTGCATATTGGTGGTAAACTCACATCTACTCTTATTTTAACAGTTTTCATATTTGTTTATATTACAGATATCTCTTAGACTTGGCTGCAGATTTATAGATCTTCTGCCCTGTGTACAGTCACAGGTAAGTTAAATTTGAAGTCTTTATGTTAGAATGTTTTGATTTTGAATAAGATCAAATACTTTAAAAATTATTTTATTTGTAGTTTATCATACTTTATAATTAAATGTAGCATGTATGTGTACATTGTTTTATTAGGAAAGTTCTTTCTGAATATGTTACAAAAGACATTTGCAGGTAAAATTGCCTATTAGTGGTTACTATAAATGTTTGGGAAGTGCATGCAGGCAACAAAAGGTTTCACATAATTTTAAATATATATATGTTACATTAGTTGAATTACAATTTTTATACCCTGGCAAAATGTTTAAATTTATTTATTTTTTTAGTTTTTTTTTTAATTTGAGAAGTTGTGAGTTAACAAAACATGTTAAAATATGTAAAATACTTGAGTGACTAGTTTTTGTCTATCAAGTTAGAGTAAAAGGATTTCAAAAAGTTGCTTTAGGGAAGCGGACTTGGCCCAGTGCTTAGGGCGTCCGTCTACCACATGGGAGGTCCGTGGTTCAAACCCCGGGCCTCCTTGACCCGTGTGGAGCTGGCCCATGCTCAGTGCTGATGCACGCAAGGAGTGCCGCGGCACGCAGGGGTGTCCCCGGCGTAGAGGAGCCCCTCGCGCAAGGAGTGCACCCGTAAGGAGAGCCGCCCAGCACGAAAGAAAGTACAGCCTGCCCAGGAATGGCGCCGCCCACACTTCCCGTGCGGCTGATGACAACAGAAGCGGACAAAGAAACAAGACGCAGCAAAAAAACACAGAGAACAGACAACCGGGGGAGGGGAGGGGAATTAAATAAATAAATAAATCTAAAAAAAAAAACAACTGATGATAGCACATAATATTGTACTATTAACTAAAGTCCATGGTTTAATTAGGGTTCACTGTGCAGTACAGTTCCATGGATTTTTAAAATTTTATTTTCTTACCATGTATACAACTAACTTTTCCCCTTTTAGTCTTATTCAGATACATGTTTCAGTGCTGTTAATTGCAGTTGCAGTGTTGTGCTACCATCAGCACTATCCATTACTAAACATTTCCATCATTCCAAATAGGAACCCTGTATATTTTAAACCTTAACTTCCCATTGAGCTATGTTTTTTAATCTATAGAGCTAGGCCACTATTTCTATTCCACCCTCACTTTGTAAGCATTTTTAAAGTTAGCCAATAAAATTTACTTGGAATTGATAATCAAAACAGGAGCAGGAATTAGGTAAGTCTGTTTGACAACACAGACTTGAAATATAATTTTCCCTTCACTATGGAAAGCTGAACTCGGATTTATATATGCTTTGGGTTTATTTATAAGTTTATTTTCTCTGTGCTGGAAAATTTGGGTGCAAGTATAGGGTGGGTGTGGTTGAAGAGTTGTTCACTCATCAAGGTAGAATCCAACTCTTTAATATTAACATATAGCAAGAAAAATTCTATATAGTATAATTAAGTATAATATACTTATAATTCTAATACAGCTTCTTATTATATACTAAATGCTAAATATCATACCGAGTTTATCAAGGTATAAAAGAAATTATATACATATTGGATTGTGACATGCTGTGCTTTAGTATTATATACTAAATGCTAAAATTCCTATTAAGCTTATCAAGGCATAAAAGAAATTATATCCATATTGGATATGACATGATTGAAGGTACATTTTGATTTTTTAATATCCTCTTTGCTCATGGATGTGAGAAGTTTCGTGATTAGATATCTGATTTTAACTGAGAGATACATAAATTCCCATGAAGACACAAAGTTGGGCAGCTTGATTTCAGCTACAGATCTAAGGTTTTGAGCGTTTCCCAATAAAAGTCAGTATTAAAGTATTAGTCTAAAGTTTATAATGTTTTAATATATATTTTCTTAAATATATGTTCTGCTTTTGGCAATAATCTGAATTGTTCTGGTGTGTACTAGGTGCTATGGGAAATATAAAGAATAATTGGGGATATCTTCATATTTTTGAAAATTATTGGAGAAAGAAGGTATGCTCCTGGGAAGGTCCATACCTAATGAGCTAGATGTGTTGCCTTACTGAGCTTGAGGCAATCACAGAGGGTAGGTTGTCTTCATTTAGTACCATGGTATTGTTATTTCTATATGGCCAGATAAGACATATTAGTAATTGATGTTAGTAAGCATAGTGTATTGCGGAAGAATGTAACAGAACTATGGGAGAATTTGATTTTTCTGATTAATCCACATTCTGGAAAACCAGAATATAGCCAGACAGTAAACTTTAAAATGTTTCACTAAAGTTCACAAAGATGTTTCTTGGAGGTAAGAGAGTTGAGTTTCAGTTTAAAGATAGTTGACTGTGAGAGCAACTTTTTAAAACATTTTAATTGAAAAGTTTGTCTCCTGCAGATCACCTGCTTTTAATTGAATTATGGAACAATGACAAAGATATTTGTGCTTTCTTCTAATCTGGTGGGAAAAATGACTATAATCCCAGAAAAGGAAAGTTTTGATTCAATTACCCTGTAAGATAAGGCAACAATGAATCTTGTCAGAAGTGTTCAATAAATGTGAACTAAGGATATGAAAGCAATTGAAAAGAAGCCCACTATTTTATTAAAATTTTTTTCATTGTGTAGATCAACATGTCATTTAGTGTTTTCTTTTTTTAGTGTTTTAATAAGAAAACATTTTTAACATTATGGCTGCCTTTAAATAAATGCACATAATACTGTTCTGCCTTAATGTACCCCTAAGTATATAAATCTGTTTTCTTTAAAATGACAATACTGGGAAGTGGATTTTGCCCAATGGATAGGTCATCTGCCTACTACATGGGAGGCCCTGGGCAAACCCAGGGCCTCCTGATCCGTGTGATGAGCTGGCCCACGCATAGTGCTGATGCGCGCAAGGAGTGCTGTGCCACACAGGGGTGTCCCCTGCATAGGGTTGCCCCACACGCAAGGAGTGCGCCCCATAAGGAGAGCTTCCCAGTGCAAAAAAAAAGTGCAGCCTGCCCAGGAGTGGGGCCACACACAGAGAGCTGACACAGCAAGAGGATGCAACAAAACAAGACACAGATTCTGGGTGCTGCTGACAAGAATACAAGCGAACACAGAAGAACCACAGCGAATGGACACAGAGAGTGGAGGGGGGCGGGGCAGGGAAGGGCAGAGAAATTTCAATAAATAAATCTTTAATAAAAAAATGACATTACTATATTACTATAGATTAATAATTATGATGAGACTCTAAACAGGTAGAAGGAAGGAGATGAATATACAAATCAAGACATTTTTTATTATTCAAATGTACAGTACACTTATAGGCCAATCAATGTGGTTTCAGTACAGAAACATGAATGTAAAAACATGTGTTATCAACACAGTTCCGGTTTCAATCATAGTACAAAAGGAATACAAAATTCTTGGAACTGAAAAAATCATTTATAATAGCATGTATATCAAATGGCTTATCATATGCCAGGTAGGACTCTGAGTACTTACATATTAATTTCACATAATCCTCAGAAGAAAACAATGAGGTAGCTGCTATTATGATTCCATTTTAAAAATGGGTAACAAGGCACTGAGAGGTGAAATATGCACATTATTTAATTAGCTTGAGGCCTAATTGAGATTCAAACCTTCCTGGTTCTAGAGTCCTTATGCCTAATCACTAAGTTACCCTGCATTTGTAGTATTTTTGCTATGAAAGTTTGTGCTATTCAGAAAAACAAACAAAACAAACACATGCAAAAAGAAGTAATTTTAAAACAAAGTAAAGTTTTAAACTGACTTCCTGAGTATAGGTAAAGATGTGAAGAAGCTTAGCATTGTGTGCCATTCCCTTCTCTGTATTGAAAGTCTGTGGGTCCTCGCCACTGCTAGTAAGACTGAAAGCCCATAAAGTAGGTACATCTTGTATTATATTAGAAACTGTCATCTTCCATTGATCACATAAATGAGATTAAGCTGTTCCTTGGCTTCAAATGGGCTCACAGATAATACACTTAAAGGAATTTGTGTTTGGGTTTTCTGTTAACACAGGTTATTTTGTTTTGAAGGATGGAAAGGGGGACTAGCCCACCTTCTTTTTTCATGTCCCTATCTTTAAAAATGGCTTGCCCTGCACGCAAGGAGTACATCCCATAAGGAGAGCCACCAGCGCGAAAGAAAGTGCAGCCTGCCCAGGAATGGCGCTGCACCCTCAGAGAGCTGACACAGCAAGATGACACAACAAAAAGAGACACAGATTCCCATGTCACTGACAATAGCAGAAGCGGACAAAAGCACACGCAGCGATTAAACACGGAGAACAGACAACTGGGAGGGGGGGGAGAAATAAATAAAAATAAATCTTAAAAAAAAAAAGAAATTCTACATCTATGTAGAAAAGATTACATTTTTCTGAGTGACTGGAGAATTCTTTTCAATTACTTAACAAAAAAACTTAATCTGTATTATATGATATAATCTATATTAAAGTAGAATTTCTATTTCATGTTTATTATATTTCAGATAATCATGATCTTCAATACCAGACGAAGCATTTACATTTTATAAAATTATAAAGTTCTAGTTTAATATTGTGAAGTATGTTTTTAGTGTTTCAAAACATTCTGGCTAAAGGTTTGTTAATTTTATTCTTTTCAAAGAACCAACTTTTGGTTTTGTTTATTCTCTCTGTTGTTTTTTGTTTGAAATGTTTCATTTATCTCCACAGCAGTCTTTATTTCCTTCCAGCTTCTTTTTACTTAACCTTCTACTTTTGGTTTAGCTTGCTCTTATTATAGTTCTTCCAGTTTTGAGGTTAGGTCTCTGATTTGAAGTCTTTTCCCGACTCCTCCAGATGGTGTTCTCATCTGTTTGCTCATTGTTTGTACTCATTGTCTGCTTGGGTTTTTTTGCTCATTCATTTTTGCTCATCTGCTTGTTTTCTCTTTAGGAGGCATCAGGAACTGAACCCGGGACTTACATGTGGGAGGTGAATGCTCAACTGCTTGAGCCACATCTGTTCTCTGCCCAATTGTTTTTGCTTGTTGTTTGCTCATTGTTTGCTTGTTGTTTGTTTGTCTTCATTAGGAGGCACTGGGAACTGAACCTGGGACCTCCCATGTGGGAGGTGGGTGCTCAACTGCTTGAGCTATATCCACTCCCTTCTTTTTTAATGTAAGCATTTAGTACTATAAGTTTCCCTCTTGGCACTGCCTTTGCTACATCCCTAAGTTGTACTATGTAGTATTTTCATTTTCATTTGCCTCAAGATATTTTCTAATATCCTGATTTCCTCTTTAACCCATTGGTCGTTTAAAAGTATGTTATTGGGGAGGTACATCCACTCCCCATTCATGTTTTATACTTTCTTTTTGATCTTATGAATGGATGTTCAATCAATCATTGAAAGTGGTGTATTAAAATCTCCTACTGTTAATGTAGAAACTTTGCTTTTTCCCTTCAGGTCTGTTGGTATTTGCTTCATATATTTTAGGGCTTTGCTGTTTGGTGTGTATATATTTCTAATTCTTACGTCTTTCTGTTGAATTGTCTCCTTGATATATAATCACAACCTTTGTCTCTCATAACTGTTTTGGACTTAGAAAGTCTATTTTATTCAATATTAGTATAGCTATTTCACCTCTCTTTGTTTACTGCTTTCATAGTATGCTTTTTCCATTCTTTTACCATCAGCCTACTTATATCATTGAATTTAAAGTGAATGGATGCAGACAGCATATAGTTGGATCCTGCTTTTTCATCCTTTCTGCCAATCTCTGACTTTTGACAAGAGTTTAATCCATTTACATTTAAAAAAAAAGATTTATTTCGTTTATTAGTCCCCCTTCCCCCACCTCCATTGTTTTTGTGCTCACTCTCTGCTTTCTGTGTCTTTTTGCCATATGCTCATCTTCTCTTTAGGAGGCACCGGGAACCAAACCTGGGAATTCCCACAGGATAGGGAGGCACTCAATCGCCTGAGCCACCTCTGCTCCCTGCTTTGTTGTCTCTCTTGTTGTGTTTCCTCTTTGTGTTTCTCCGTTGCATTATCTTGTTGCGTCGTCTTGCCACGCCAGCCTGTCACACCAGTTCATTGTCTTGCTTATCTTTACCAGGAGGCACTTAGAATCAAACCAGGGACCTCCTTTGTGGTAGGCAGGAGCTCAGTCACTTGAGCCACATCCATTTCCCTAATCCATTTACATTTAAAGTTACCAGCACTTCAATAGCATGCACATATCCTTTTCCTATACCGTCCTATACCATCCTATACCACTCTGTCCTCCCACCTTTTTTTTCTGTACTTGTTACCACTTATATCTTTTTATATTGTATGTCCAAAATTATAGATTCATCATAACTTTTTGTGTATTTGCATTTTAGCACCTGTAGGAAGAAGTAGAGTTACATATCAAATAATATTGGCATTCATGATTATCATAATGGCTACCTTTACCACAGGTCTTTATTTCTTTGTGCCATGTTGAACCATATTGTCTAATATCCTTTTCTATCAGTTTGAAGAATTCCCCTTAACATTGCTTATAGGGCAGGGCTAGTGGTGATGAACTCCTTCACCTTTTGTTTGTCTGAGAATGCCTTAATCTCACCCTTATTTTTGAAAGAAAGTCTCGCCAGATCCAAAAATTTTGACTGGCAGTTGTTTTCTTGCAGCACTTTAAGAATTTCAACCCACTACCTTTTTGCCTTCATGGTTTTTGGTGAGAAATTGGTACTCAGTCTAATTGGGATTCCCTTGTAGCTTTCAGAACTCTCTTCTTGTTCTTTGCATTCAATAGTGTGATCAGTATATGATAGGATATGTTTTTCTTCTTGTTTATACTATTTGGTGTTCTCTGAGTTTCTTGGATGTGCATATTTATGTCTTTGCTAGTTTGGTAAGTTCTCTGTCATTATTTATTTGAACCTTCCTTCTGCCCCTTTCTTCTCTTTCTGTGACTCCTATAATGTGTATATTAGTGTACTTGTTGGTATCCTATAGCCATCTTAAGTTATTTTCATTATTAATAATTTTCATTTCTGTTCCTCAGCCTGACTCATTTCAAGTGTCTTTTATTCAAGTTCACTGATTTCTTTTTTCTGCCAGCTCCAGTCTGCTCTTGAAACCCAACTGGGTATTTTTCATTTTAGTTATTGTAGTCTTTAACTTCAGTACTGTTTGGTTCCTTTTTTAGATTTTTTATCTTATTTCAAAAGCTCTCATTGCACACTCATCGTTTTCCTGATAGCCTTTAGTTCTTTAGAACTCTTTCATCTCTCTGAACATTTTAAAGATTTTTTTTTATGGTTTTGTTAGGTATATCCACATTCTCATCTTCTTTGTTGATGTTTTGTGATTTTTAATCTCCTGTTTGGGTGGGCCATCAATTCTTGTTTCTTTTTTGGTCTTGTACTCTTGTTGCACATTTTAATATTTTTAATTGTTAGCTGGGTTTATTCCCTGGGATATCTATTTCTTGATTTTGTAATCAGCACATGTAATCTGCCCAAGGAGAATGCATTGTGTAAGATTTTCCCTGTTTTTCTGGGCCTCTGCCTTGTCCTGGATTTTTGATCATTAGTTGTTTTGTAATTCTCCTATTTACAGGAGTTTGGTTGCCCGGTTTCCCAGGAGACAGACATCTCAGACAGGCCTTTGTCCCTGACCCTCTTCCTCTATGGTTTTTAATACTATTTTTTTTGTCTCAAGTTGCTTTTGCCTGGAGGGCAAATTCTGGGAGGAGGGGCATGCTGGAGAGGACTTTCCTAAGTCAGTCTTTCCCAGCCAGAAAGAGACCAGGGGCATAAAAAGGAAACAGACCAACTCCAGCATGCCCTGGAGAGATCAGGAAAGGCTAAAACTATTCTGATGGCTCCCCAAAGCTGAGCTTTCCTGGCCTGCCTAGCAAATGCAGCTCTTCAACCCTACTGACCTTCACCACTCTGAAGAAGTGCAGCATCTTTTATGTCTGCACTGCTACTGCCTCTGTCCTTGGTGGGTGAAAACTATGGCTGCCCTCTGAGCTGGTCCCCAGTGATCTGAAGTCACTGATCAAAAGCTGTGATAAATATCCACCCGTTCCCACCCCTGGTCTTGAGAAGAGGGTTTTTACCTTGCTTTCTGAAAGGAATGAGCTACCAGGGACTGGACCCAGAATAGCTGCTGCAAGAATGGGGGAGGTGGGCACTATAACCACTGCAGGGAGAGAGCAATTTATTATTTTATTTATTTATTTTTCAGCCATAATTTATCAGCCTCTTCTTCCTGCTTTGCCCTGGATGCTGTACAGTTTTTTCCTGGCCTCTGGAATGTTTAAGTAGTTGTTTCAGCCAGTTCCTGCCTGTTTAATAGTTGTATTGGTGGAAGAAGTAAGTCGTGGAGCTCTCTATCCTGCCGTCTTCCCACTAATGAGGCCCATTTATTTATTTTTTTAGAATTTTTTAAAATTAAAAAATATATTTCTATATCAGTGTTACAAGTTAAC
Organism: Dasypus novemcinctus; assembly: GCF_030445035.2. Lineage (NCBI taxonomy): Eukaryota > Metazoa > Chordata > Mammalia > Cingulata > Dasypodidae > Dasypus > Dasypus novemcinctus. The sequence goes on along the minus strand of NC_080686.1, from coordinate 32,970,466 downwards.
ATAAGATAATAAGTACAATAACCATAAATCAGCTTTAGTCAGAGTTACACTCTCCCTTATTTTTGTTCATTCCTCAAACTTGAAGAATTTGGGATGATGTCCACTTTGACTGCTTCAGGCTGAAAAAGGATATAGATATTACAGACCAGAGGAATGGAATTGTTTTGTTTGCAGTTGAAGATAATCCTTCTTTGGGGGATGAGACTGGTCCATCATCATTTTATTAGTTGTCCAGGGTAGGTCTGAAACACTGGAGAATAGGAGTTGGCTGCATATCTGTTCTAGTTTTTAGGGTTCAACTGGCATAGGAATAACCTGAAGGCTTTAAGTCTATGAGAAACATACTTTACAGATAAATTGAAAATTACAAGTTCAAATTTTTAAAAAGTAGAAGAATCATGATTAGGTGATTTATAACTATGAGTATAACTATGTCATATGGTGGAATTAGCTTTTTATGTGTTCCCAGATAAAACCCCCTCCTGCCACCCAGGGTGGGGGTTTGTATTAAGTTCATGAGGCTATGTGGCTTTCCCATAGTGTCTGGTCATCCCTAGGGCCATCAGGAGCACTTTTATTTGAGGCTTTGTTTACTGTGGTAGTTTGTGAAGTCTGGCTGAGATCTGCATAAGTGTAATCTCCAGAATGACCTTCTGACTCAACTTTTGAAATCTCTTAGCCATAAAAACTCATTTTATTTAACATTTCTCACTTTTGATCAAGGTCTTTTTCCGAATGCATCACTGATTAATGCTTTTTTAAAAAAAATTTTGCATTAAAAATTTTTTTTATTGCTACTAACCATGATCTATAGTTTACGTTATGGTTTACACTTTGCACCGTACAATTTTATAGGTTTTGATGAAATGTATAACGACCTGTATCTGTCATTGCAGTGTCATGCAGGACAATGCCAATGTTCCCAAAGTACTCCATGTTACAGCTATTCTTTCTTCCCTCTTCCTTTCCTCTGAACCTCTGGTGACCATCGCCTTTGTATCAGTGTTACAAGTTCTTCCATTACTAGAATAATAATGTTTATTTTAGTCCATAGTTGCATTACCCCCTTGTGTTTGTTCATTCCTCAGTCTTGAGGATTTGGGGATAGTGGTGCCCACTCTGCTTCTGATTGAAAGGGGGCTTAGATCCGATGGGACAGATGGGTGGAACTGTCTTGCTTGTAATTGTAGATACTCTCTGTTTTTTGGGATGGGTGTTGTCCATTCTTCATTCTTTTTTTTAGTTATCCTGAGTAAGTCTGATGAATTGGCGGGTAGGTGTTGGCTATAACTCTGTTGAGATCCACGGCTCAACTGGCATATGAACAGCCAGAAGATTTATGTCTCTGGGACACACATTTAATGGGTATAATGCTAATTAAGGTTCAAATTAAAGGATCATAAGAACCATGTGTAGGAAAATTACGAATGAGTCCAACTCCAGTATATTTGGGGAATAGGTTATCATATATTCCAAGGTAAGGCCCATTGATAGGGTGCCAAATTCCTGAGAATGTCTGTTCTACCTATAGTGACTTGATGTCTCTAAAACTCTCAGGAACCTCCTGCTTGAGGTACTGAGATCCTCCTAAGTTGTGCATAAATGTAACCTCTACAATGACCTCTAGACTCCCTTTGAAATCTCTTAGCCATGAAAACTCATTTGTATTTTATTTTTTTCCCCTTTTTGTCAAAGTCTTTTTTCCAAATGCATCACTAGTTGGTGCTTAGTAATAATCCCATCAGTGCCAGGGAGACTCATCCCTGGACGTTATGCCCTTTGTCATAGAGGAAGATAGTGAGTTTATTTGCAGAGTTTGACTTAGAGCTCACGCTAGAATAACAGGAGGTTTTCAAGAGGTAACTCTTAGACATTAATTATAATTAGGCTTAGTTTCATTATTATTGCAATAAGGTTCATAAAAGCAAACATTAAGATTGAGAGCTTATCTTATTACCCTGTTGTCTTTCATTAGGCAGAGCTTTTATATTCCAGGGCTCTTGGCCATCTTGTTTGAGAAAGTAGTAGGACTTCCTGTGTCAGTTTGAGATTATTTATGAATCCCGAAAAGAGAAAGATTGTGTTTGTAAAGTAATCTCTTCTGTGTATGATACCCTTTGATTATATTAGATTCTGTTGAGGGGCCCTTGATTAAGTTACCTGTGAGATTATGGCTTTATTTTCACCATATCAGTAAGGCATGACTCAGGTTGAGTCTTCATCCCCTTGGTGGGCTTATATAAATAGATACTCAAGAAGACACCAGAGGAGAAAACTTTGTCAATGTGACAGAAAGGCTCAACGGGGTAAGGTCCCAGGGAGACATGAGCCATTCACCTGATAGTTGGCAGTTAATGTAGAAAGCCTGGAAAGACACAAGCCCTATGCCAAGAGAGAGAGGAGGCTCTGAGAGACAAGTCCTATGCGAGCCAACTACATCCGAGACTGGGAAGAAGCTGAGCCCACAGAACCTTGAGGAAGAGGAAGCCCAGGAAGGAGACACCAGGCAGAGATCAGCAACCATCTTACTTCAACATGTGGCAGATGACTTTGACAAGAAAGCAATTTTAAGTTGGACTCGTTACAGCATTGTAACTGTAAGCTTTTCCCCAAATAAATACCCTTTATAAACGCCAAATGATTTCTGGTACTTTGCATCAGCACCCCTTTGCCTGACTAATACAAAATTAATATTCAGTTTTAAGTGCACAAAGATAGGTACATGTACACACAGACAGACACACACACATACAATGAATCTGGTATTATTTCAGAAATCCAGGATACTGGGGTTACTCTGGGCAGGTCATTGCACATCAGAAGTGGATCCCATCTTTTGGAATTAATAATACAACAGACCCACTACCACCTAGTCAAGGCTATTATTAGTGATACTGAAAATCATGGAATTTTTGAGAAAGTTTCCACTTGTGAAAAACAAATTTGGAGATTGTGACCTGCTTCATTTCCTGTAATTAATTAGTAGGAAAGATGGAATCCAGAATCTAGTTTTCTTGTTACCCAAGTAGTTGTTTTGTTGGCAACCTTTTTTGTAGTACTTGATGTATATATGATAATATATCTTTTTAATTTTATTTATTTCTTTCCCCTTCCCCCCCAGTGTCCCCATTGTCTGCTCTCTGTGTCCATTTCCTGCGTGTTCTTCTTTGTCCGCTTCTGTTGTTGTCAGCAGCACGGGAATCTGTGTTTCTTTTTGTTGCATCTTCTTGTGTGTCAGCTCTCCGTGTGTGCAGCGCCATTCCTGGGCAGGCTGAACTTTCTTTAGTGCTGGGTGGCTCTCCTTACGGGGTGCACTCCTTGCACGTGGGGCTCCCCTACGCAGGGACAGCCCTGCGTGGCATGGCACTCCTTGCGCGCATCAGCACTGCGCATGGACCAGCTCCACACGGGTCAAGGAGGCCTGGGGTTTGAACCGTGGACCTCCCATGTGGTAGACCGATGCCCTAACCTCTGGGCCAAGTCTGCTTCCCAATATATCTTTATTAATCTTTAAAATCAATCTTTATGCATCTAGTTGAATATAATGAACTTGAATTAACCTGAACCCTGTACTGAGATGTTCAGTTAAAATAATACTTTCTTCTTTTCCTTTTCATTGCTGTTAAATAGAATCTCACAAAGGAAAGTTAAAAAACAACACATAAGTATATACAGTTAAAAATGTGTTGCGTTTACTATACATTCTGTGTTAGCTCCCATTCCTTGTAAAGTTTCATTGTTTTTTATTGGTATCAAATAGAATAATAGTCCCAAGGACTTAAGCTGTAGAAGACAGATAAATTTATCTTGAGTATATTTACATAAAACAGAAGATTATGGCCACACTTTTTTAGTAGCAAGAGAATTTAATGAAAAGTGAAGGTGCACAGTCGACAGGAGTGCAGGCATGTATATATGAATTGTGCCTGTCTGCTGGAGCTAGGGGTGCTGTTTTATTTTTATTTATTTATTTTAAAGATTTATTTATTTATTTTTCCCCACTCCCTCATTGTTTGCATTCCGTGTGTCCATCTTTGTTTCTTCAGGAGGCACTAGGAACTGAATTCAGGACCTCCCTTGTGGGAGGGAGGTGTCTAATTGCTTAAGCCAACTCCTTTCCATGCTTCGTTGTGTTTCTTATTATGTTTTTTCCTTCTTTGTCTCTTGTTGCATCATCTTGTTGTGTGGGATGCTGCTTTATTAAGACTGGGCTCCCCCACCATCTTCCCTCCAGGTAAACATGAGCTTATAAGCCCTGTAGCAGTTTGATATGGTTATGAATTCCAAAAATAGATACTGGATTATGCTTGTAATCTGATCTGTACCTGGGCATGATTGAGTTATGATTAGGAGTTGAGTCCCCACCCCTTGGTGGGTCGGACTCACAGATAAAAGGCATGGTGAAGAACAGAGTTGAGGGTTTCTGGTGTTGGAGTTTTGATGTTGGAGTTTGATGCTGAACACTTAAGCTGGAGCCCTGGGAAGTCAGCATGCAGAGGAAGGAGAAGCCAGCCCCAGGAAGAAAGGAACCTTGAACCCAGGAACATAAGAACCCAGGAAGCCTGAACCCTCGTAGATGTTGGCAGCCATCTTGCTCCAAACAGATTTTGGTGAGGGAAGTAACTTACGCTTTATGGCCTGGTATCTGTAAGCTCCTACCCCAAATAAATACCCTGTATAAAAGCCAACCAATTTCTGGTATTTAACATCAGCACCCCTTTGACTGACTATTGCAAGCCCCAACATTCTCATTGGTATGCCTTATGTGAAAGAGGGATTGGAAACTACAACTTTTTTACTGGTGGACCCAGAGTGGGAAATGTTCAGGGAAGGGGTTAGTGAAGCATGTGGTGGTCAGGTGATGGATGGGTAGGTTGCCATATTATGAGGAGTGTCTTGAATATTCTCTAATGAACTAAATTTGCTAGTGGCTGTTGGGATAACTATTACTTGTCATCTCATGAACATTATAGTTAATAATACTTTGGTGTACAATGTCCATTTTACTGGTGAAAAAACTGAAATTCCAAGAGATTAATGCTTCTTCAGAATTGATCCTGTGAATAGATACTATGCCTTCGCCTTTTATTTGTGTGCTTTGTGACTATATCTTGCCCTTGTACTGCTGCATGATGTTCAGGGGTGGGACACAGCGAGAGAGTTATATTTCTCTGTTCTTTGAAATCTCTGGTTCTGTTTATGTTGTCACTTTGCTGCTGCAATCCAGGAAAGTCCATTGGTGTGATGATTTTCCTAGTTTGGAGGCTCTTCTGGGAATACAGTCTGGCTACTTATTCTTTATTGATGCTTCCCCCTGATCTACAAGGAGTCACAGCATTCTCTTTTTCTGCATTACCAGCTGCCTATACTCCCTAAGTGTGAATGGGTGTCAAGTCACTATAGCTACACAAAACTCTTTGATATCTGGGATTTCCACCATATATCTTCTCCTAAATGTTAATGACTGGCTCTCAATGCTCATTTAGCATCTTCCTTAGAAGCATCCATAGCCAGGATGGCTGGTATATGCCACTTCTCCCCACATCCTCCTTCTACCCCTTTCATATATCTGTTTCTAATGTAGCATTCTTTCCAGAAACCATGTTGGTCTCTCATTCTTAGTATTTTATATATAGTGGAAAGCCACAAAAGGTGTTTTTATAGTGAATGATATGCAAAACCATTTTTTAGGAATAAGTGTCTCCTAGTTAAGGATAGGATGGTTTCCAGTGAGGAATAACTAATAGGAGAAAGCCCCAAGGCTGCATGGTGTGGAAGTATGGATCCTGGCACTCAGACCTAATTTTGTGATTATTCTTAGTCACATTGTTCTTTTTACCATTTTCTACTAGTCACTGAGGGTGCAGATGTCTCAATTTCTATATCTTTTCCTATCGCCAAGGAAAGAAATCTGGTTTATACAGCACCTAGCTTTGGAATATTTCATGGCTCCTCCCTATCCCCACTCTCCATTGCCTTCATCCATAGTGAAGTAAAAGGCTCAATATTCCTACATCTTGCATCAATTTAGGAAGAATTCTGTATAACGAAACCTGACCCTACAGTTCCACTAATCTGATTCCCTAGAAAACAAATAGATTTTAATTTACCCTTGTTGTGTAGGTAAAAGGGCACTTAGGATTAAAAGCTAGTAATGTTGATTCCCATGGAATAGTGATCATCCTTTGGTTGGTCTAATTCTGGTGCTAACTTTTAACATCCCCATTTATAGGTGAAAAGCTTCAGATGTCCCAATTTTCAAAGGGCTTTAGGTTTCTTCCCTGGCTCTGGCAATGTACATGTATCATTTTGCCCACCGAAGGAAATAATAGGAATCCAGTTTTGGTGCTAGAAGTTATACCTTCTGCTAAGGTCTCCCTAGGAATAGGGCATACTCCTTGAACCCGGAATCATATAAATATTGATACAAAATAGTAAATACTTTGAAAGGTAAGTAACTGTTTGCTTATTTTGATGAGCTGGCTGTAGGCTCACACAGTATTTAGATTCTGGATGTATTTCCAGGAATTTCTTGCTTGCAAGTGCCAGAAATCTAACTCAAACCAATATAAGCAAAAACTGGAATTCATTATCTCACCAAGGCCACAACTAACTTGGTACAGCTGGAATCAGGAATCATATGGCCTAACAATAGAGGGTGGTTTGCCCTTCTTGTAGAGCAGTAGGTAGTTATGGCTAGGGTTTGTGCTCCCTTACCAGTTTGATGATGCATTCCCTCATCAAAGCCACAAATAGTTGAGAATCCACTCTGAAGCATTCATCATGCTAGATCCAGTAGAGATGAGAAAAGATTAATTTTGATCACTTACACCTTATTTGTGTTGGAGTTGATATATAAAAAGGTAGAGTGTAAACAGGTCCAGGCAGAGAGGGATGTATGTACAAAGATCCAGCGGTGAGAGAGCAGAACATTTTTGGTATAATTCATTTAAGTGTAGTTAATGACAGATGCCAAAGAAGTAGTCAGAGATCAGATTGCAGATATTAGTGTGGCCAGATCATCTAAGGACTTTTTGCCATGCTATGCTAAGACATTTTTACTTTAATCCTAAATTCTATGGGGATCCAGTTGAAGCAATCGATGCAGAGAAGTGAAATGATGAAACTTGTATTTTAGAAGGAACATCTTTCACTTGGGCAAATGGACTAGATGGGCAAATGGACTAGAGTCTGACCTGTTTAAAGCTTTTTGAAGTAATCCAGGCAAGAGATGATAAGTGAACTTGAGTGGATGGAGGGTAGTGACAGAGTGGTGAAGATAAGTGGATGAATTTGAGCAGATAGGAATAGTGATAGACTGCTAGGGAATCATACCAGGTCCTACAAAAAACCAGGGTTTTTCTCCTCTGGGCATCTAAGCCCCCTATGATCTTCTTCATTCCATTATCAACAACTAATTAGTAGATTTTCTATATTAATAAAATTATAAATATGGAAATGTTCACAACATTATTTGTGATAGCCACATACACAAAAGTAGATTAGTGGATGCCTAGGGCTGGGGGTGGTGGAAAATGAGAGTGATTGCTAATGACTGTGGGGTTTCATTTTAGGATGGTGAAAATGTTCTAAAATTGATTGTGGTGTTGGTTGTCCAACTCTGAATATATTTAAAAGTATTGAATTTTACACTTTAAATGGGTAAATTGCATGGTATGTGAATTATATATATATATATATATATATATATATTATTGAACTATATCTTTCATACATGAACACACATAAACAATAAGTGTATAGTGAAGATTGGAACTTAAAAAAACATACATAACATCACACAGGGGTCTCATACATCACCCCTCCACCAGCTCTGCTTTGGTGTGAAACATTTGTTACAAACTATACAAGAGCCACGTCAAAATATTACTACCAACTATATTCCTTATCTTACATTTGGTGTATTTTTCCCCTAACCCATACTATTTTTTTTTTTTCAATTATTTTTGTTGCAGCTATTGTGAACTTGCAAAACAATCATACCAATGTGTAGATTTCCCATACAACTCCACACCCTGGTGGAGCATTTGTTACAGATTATGAGATAATATCACTACACTATTACCACCAGTCATGGTCCATAGCATACATTTGGCACACTTTTTCCATACACCTCCGTTGTCAACACAGTATAGCTTGGCATTAATGCAAGAATATTACAGTATTGCTGTTAACCACAGTCTATAGGCCAACCACTTGTAGTTTTCCCATGTTTCTCCATATTCCCATCACCCTGCAATAGTGAGGTACATCTGCTCTAGCTAACAGAAGGACTGTCTTGCATTTGTACCTTTAACCATAATTCTCAACTGCCTCTGGGTTCACTGTGTTATTCAGTCTCTAAATTATTCTTTAGTTTTCTTTCTATTGACATTTTCTTCCCCAGAATACCTTTTTCAGTCACAATCCCATTTATAAACCATTTGTTACTCACTATAATGTGTTACTATCAACTCTATCCATCTCCACACTTTTACAGGCAAGTTAATGAAAACTTCTGTATACATTAAGCATTCATAGTTCTTCTCAACCCTCCTTTTATCTCCCTATAACCTATACTATAGGTTCTAATTCCGTGTGTTTATTATTTGTATTTAGTTCATATTAATGAGACCATGCAATATTTGTCCTTTTGGGTCTGGCTTACTTCGCTTAGTATAATGTCTTCAAAACTCATCCATGTTATCACATATGTTCCAATTTCATTTCTTATTGCAGCATAATATTCCATCGTACATATATACCACATTTTGTTTATCCATTCATTGGTGGATGGACACTTGGGTAGTTTCCATCCTTTTGCAATTGTGAACAATGCTGCTATGAACATTGGTGTACAGATGTCTGTTTGTGTCAAAGTTTTTAGTTCTTGTGGATATATTCCTGTAGAGGAATTGCTGGATCATGTGGCAATTCTATATTTAGCTTCCTGAGGAACTGCCAAACTGTGTCTTCCACAGAGGCTGCACCATTTTACAATCCCACCAACAGTGAGGGAGTGTTCCTGTTTCTCCACATCCTCTCCAGCACTTACTGTTGTCTGTTTTTTTAATAATGGCCATTGTATGTGGTGTTAGATGATATCTTATTGTTGTTTTAATTTGCATTTCCTTAATAGCTAGTGTATGGAACATTTTTTCATGAGCTTTTTGGCCATTTGTATTTCCTCTTTGGAGAAATATCTAGTTCTTTTGCCCATTTTTAAATTGGACTGCTTGCTCTTTTATTGTTGAGTAGAATGGAAATCAAACCCTTATCATAGGAGGTTTCCAAGTATTTTCTTCCATCTACTGGGCTGCCTTTTCACCTTCTTGATGAAGTCCTTTGAATCACAGAAATGTTTAAGTTTGAGGAGGTCCCATTTATCTATGTTTTCTTTGGTTGCTCGTGCTTTTGGTGTAAGGTTTAAGAATCCACCATCTACCACCAGGTCTTGAAGATGTCTCCCTACATTTTCTTCTAGGAGCTTTATTGTACTTCCTTTTATATTTAGGTCTTTGATCCGTTTTGAGTTAATTTTTGTATAAGGTGTGAGGTTGGGGTCTTCTTTCTTTCTTTTGGCTATGGATATCCAGTTCTCCCAGCACCATTTGTTGAATAAACTCTCTGCCCCAACTGGGAGGGCTTGACAGGCTTGTCAAAAATCACTTGGCTGTAGATGTGAGGGTCTGTTTCTGAACCATCAATTCAGTTCCATTGGTCTATATGTCTATCTTTATGCCAATACCATGCTGTTTGGAAGCGAGAGTCCTCCATCTTGACATTTCCTTAAGATATATCTGGTTATTTGGGGCTTCTTACCCTTCCAGATAAATTTGATAATTATGTTTTCCATGTGCTTAAAAAATGCTGGTGGAATTTTTATTGGGATTGCATTGAATCTGTATAACAATTTGGGTAGAATTGACATCTTAATAATATTTAGTCTTCCAGTCCATGAGCATGGAATGTTCTTCCAGTTATTTAGGTCTTTTTTTATTTCTTTTAGCAATGCATTACAGTTTTCTGAATACAAATGCTTTGCATCCTTGGTTAAGTTTATTCCTACATATTTGATTCTTTTAGTTTCTATTGTAAATGGAATTTTTTTTCCTGACTTCCTCCTCAGATGTGCATTATTAGTGTATAGAAACACCACTGATTTTTGTGTATTGCTCTTGTATCCTGACACTCCACTGAAATAATTTATTAGCTCTAGCAGCTCTGTTGTAGATTTTTCGGGATTTTCTTCCTATACAATCATATCATCTGTGAATAGTGGAAGTTTTAATTCTTCCTTTCCAATTTGGATGCCTTTTATTTCTTTTTCTTGTCTAATAGCTCTAGCCAGAACCTCTAGCACTGTATTGAACAACAGTGGTGACAGTGGGCATCCTTGTCTTGTCCCTGATCTCAACGGGAAAGCTTTTAGTTTTTCACCATTGAGTACAATTTTTTAGCTGCGGGTTTTCATATATGGCCTTTATCATGTTGAGAAAATTTCCTTCAATTTCTATGTTTTGTAATATTTTTATCAAAAAAAGGATGCTGTATTTTGTCCAATGCCTTTTCTGCATCAATTGATAAGATCATGTGATTTTTCTTCTTTGATTTATTAATGTGGTGTATTATGCTGATTGACTTTCTTTTGTTGATCCAGCCTTGCATGCCTGGTGTAAAACCCACTTGATCATGATGGATAATTCTATTAATGTGTTCTTTGATTTGATTAGCAAGTATTTTATTGAGGATTTTTGTATCTGTATTCATTAGAGAATGGGTCTGTAATTTTCATTTTTTGGTAATACCTTTATCTGGTTTTGGTATTAGGGTGATACTGGCGTCATAGAATGTGTTTGGTAGCATTCCTTCTTGTTGAATTTTTTGGAAGAGCTTGAGTAAGACTGGTATTAAATAGTCTTTGAATGCCTGGTAGATCTTACCTCTGAAACCATCTGGTCCTGGGCTTTTCATTTTGGGGGAGCCGTTTGATGACTGTTTCAATTTCTTTACTTGTGATTGGTTTATTGAGATCTTCTATTTCTTTTAGTGCCACTGTAGGTTGTTTATACATTCCTAGGAAGTTTTCCATTTCATCTACATTGTCTAGTTTTTTTAGAATAAAGTTGTTCGTGGTATCCTCTTATGATCTCCCTTATTTCTGTGGGGTCAGTAGTAAGGTTCCCTTTTTTATTTTTTATTTCATCGATTTGCATCTTCTCTCTTTTTTTCTTAGTCAGTCTAGCTCTAAGGGTTTTGTTGATTTTGTTAATTTTCTCAAAGAACCAACTTTTGGTTTTATTAATTTTCTCTATTGTTTCTTTGTTCTCAATTTCATTTATTTCTGCTCTGATCTTTGTTATTTCATTCCTTTTACTTGCTTTTGGATTAGTTTGCTGTTCTTTTTCTAGTTCCTCCAGCTGAGTAGTTAGGTCATTGATTTTAGCTCTTTCATCTTTTTTATTGTAAGCATTGAGGGCTATAAATTTCCCTTTCAACATTGCCTTCACAGCATCCCATAGGTTCTGATATGTTGTATTCTCATCGTCATTTGTCTCAAGATATTTATTGATTTTCTCTTGAAATTTGTTCTTTGACCCACTGATTATGTAAGAGTGTGTTGTTTAATCAGCATATATATGTGAATTTTCCCTTTATTTGCCACTTGTTGATTTCCAACTTTACTCCATTATGATCAGAAAAAGTGCTTTGTATAATTTCAATTTTGAATTTATTGAGATCTGTTTTGTGTCCCAACATATGGTCTATCCTGGAGAAAGATCCATGAGCACTTGAAAAGAATGTATATCCTGCTGTTTTGGGGTGCAGTGTTCTGTATATGTTTATTAGGTTTAGTCCACTTATCATATTATTCAAACCCTCTGTTTCTTTATTGATTTTCTGCCCAGATGTTCTATCCAATGCTGAGAATGGTATATTGAAGTCTCCAACTATTATTGTAGAGATGTCTATTTCTCCCTTCAGTTTTGCCAGTGTTTGCCTCATGTATCTTGGGGCATTCTGGTTATGTGCATATATATTTATGATTGTTATTTCATCCTGGTGACTCATCCCTTTTATTAATATGTAATGTCTTTCCTTGTCTCTAATAACAGTTTTGCTTTTAAAGTCTGTATCATCTGATTTAAGTATTGCTACTCCAGCTTTTATTTGGTTACTGCATGCGTGGAATATCTTTTTCCAACCTTTCACTTTCAATTTACTTGTATCCTTGGGTCTAAGGTGAGTCTCTTGTAGACAACATATAGATGGCTTATATTTTCTTATCCATTCTGCCAGTTTGTGTCTTTTGATTGATCCATTAACATTCAATGTTATTACTGTAAAGGCAATTCTTATTTCATCCATTTTGATCTTTGCATTTTGTTTGTCATTTTATATTTGACACTTTTAGTTACTGTTACTGATACAGTTGTCATTTCTAGACTCTCTTCTAGGCCTCTCTCCTGTCTTTTCTTTTCAGGCTGTAAGACTCCCTTCAGTATTTCTTGCAAAGCTGGTCTTTTTGTTATAAACTCTCTCAGTTTCTGTTTATCTGTAAATATTCTAATCTCACCCTCATTTTTAAGAGATAATCTTGCTGTGTATAAAATCCTTGGCTGACAGTTTTTCTCCTGCAGTGTCTTAAATATATCATACCCTGCCTTCTTGCCTCCATGGTTTCTGATGAGAAATCGGCACTTACTCTAATTGGGTATTCCTTATATGTTATGTGTTGCTTCTCTCTTGCTCCTCTCAGAATTCTCTCTTTGTCTCTGACATTTGACATTCTGATTAGTATGTTTCTTGGAGTTGGTCTATTTGGATTTATTCAGATGGGAGTATGTTGTGCTTCTTGGACATGGATATCTTTGTCCTTCACTAGGGTTGGATATCTATGTCCTTCGCTAGAGTTGGGAAATATTCCACCATTATTTCTTCAGATATTCTTTCTGCCCCTTTTCCCTTCTCTCCTCCTTCTGGGACACCCATGACACATATGTTTGCACATCTTGTGCTGTCATTTAGTTCCCTGAGTCCCTGTTCAATTTTTTCATTCTTTTCCTCATCTTATCTTTTCTTTTTTCTTTTTTTTTTTTTTCCATATTTGGAGTCCATGTCTTTGAGTTCACCTATCCTTTCTTCTGCTTCCTTAAATCTGCTGTTTTATGCCTCCATTTTATTTTTAATTTCATTTATTGCACCTTTCATTCCCGTAAGGTCTTCTATTTTTCTATATATGCTTTCAAATTCTTCTTTGTGCTCATACAGTGTCCTCTTAATATCCCTCCTCTTTTGCCATCTCATTGAATTTGTTAAGGAGATTTGTTTGAACATCTAAAATTAGTTGTCTCAACTCCTTTATGTCATCTGCAGACTTATCTTGTTTCTTTAATTGGGCCATCTCTTCCTGTTTCTTGGTATGGATTGTAACTTTTTGTTGGTGTTTCTGCATCTGGCTTGCTAGATGTATTTATTCTGCATGCAGTTTCTCCCTTTAGTTTAGGGATTTCTTATATTTTCTCCCTTGCTGGTTGTGTAGTAGGAGCCAAGGATGTAGTTGGTGCTGTAAGCTATGGAGGCTGAAGCTGCCCACATTGCCCCAGGAATTGATGAAGTTTCTCCCATCTTTCTTCTCGTTGTCCAGAGAGGCTGTGGAGTGGAGACACCAAAACTCCCCTATCCTATTGGGGGTGGATGTGGATTCATAGCAGTAGTCCAGTCCATGCAGGTTGAAGTTCTGCTGTTGCCCAGAAAGGCTGTGGAAAGACAGTGCCCTTCTTTCCTATAGGGGGTGAGGGTGCATACACCTAGTACCCAGCAGAACAGGCTGTGTGGGCCAAAAGCACCTGCAGTTACCCAAAGAGAGTGGGCAAACACAGTCCGTCTCTTGTCCTATTGGGTATGGAAAAGGAGCCACAGGTGCCCAATAGTCAGACTTGTGCAGCCCAAAACTGTTGCACTGAGAGGTTGAGGCAACACCAGCCCCCTCATATCCTGTGGGGGGATAGAGATGGAGATGGGCTCAAAGGCACTCAACAAATCTATGTGGGCTGAAAACTCCTGCCATTGCCCAGAGAGGCTGAGAATACCCAGCTCCTCTCCTATTCTCTTGGGGTACAGGGATGCAGCCCCAGATGTCTGAATATTCAGCCTCTGCCAGCAGAGAGTACTTGCAATTGCCTGGAGAGCCTGGTGCAGGTCCCGGCAGCTACCTTCCTGTTTGAGGTGGGGCTGGAGCCTAGGCTAGGGCAGCAATCTGATCTTGGTGGAAAGAAGCCAGTCCCTAACTTCACTGGATTTCAGTCAGCCAGGTTCCTCCCCCTCATGCCGGGGCGGAGTCAAGATGGCAGCTACCGGACTCTTTCCCACTTGGACACGCTCAGACCCTAGCTGGCTCTACGATTATACTTTAGCCAGCTGAGTCACCTAATCAGTAGCTGAGGTCACTGGACATCTGTTTCTTCCTCCACCATTTATGGGAAATAGAGCATCCAGCTCCAGCCACAAAATACCTCCTTAGGCGGCTTGCGCCCCCAGAGTAGGATGGGCACCAGGCTCTGCCGCATTGTTTCCCAGAGAGGTGGAGCAGGTCCCCCCAGCTTCCTCCCTGCTGGAGGTGGGACTAGGGTTTAGGCTATACCTGGGATCCAACCTGGGTGGAAAGAAGCTGGTCCTTAAAAGCACTGTGATTTTCAGTCAGTGCTACTTCCCCTTCTGCCTGGGGCGGAGTCAGAATAGCGTACACCGGCTTCTTTCTGACCTGGACAGGCTCAAATTTAGTTGTTCCTAAGATTCTACTTCAGCCCGCCGAATTCACTAATCAGTAGCTGAAGTCAGTGCCACACTGTGTTTTCCTCTTGTTTTTATTGGGGGAGATGGAACTTCAACTCCAACCACGGAACAGCTCCCGAGGTGGCTTGCACACCATGGGCACCGACCTCTGTGGCATGGAGTGCCTACTCATGATTCCTCTGTGCAGACGGGTAGTCTACTTCCACTCCGTCAAGGATGTTGCAAGATACTCCTCTGGTCTCCTGGGTCCTCCAAAAGGTGCTTTAGGTAGCTCTGGGTGCCCACCAACTGCCCTGTTTCAGGAGCTGTCTCCAGGAGCTCCTTACTCTGACACCATCTTGGCTCTACCCTGTGAATTATATTTTATTAAAGCTGTTATAAAATTTATTAATATGGAAATAGACACCCTTAATTTATTTGGAAAACGACTGGCTATTAGAATTAGATGTATAGACTGTATCAAGAAATGACAGTGAAAACTCTGATAATTAATAAATCCAAAGAAAAATATTCTTAAAAAGTATGCATGACCTAAAATAGTATTTGTGGGACATTTAGTACATGAGTGAAATATATTTATTTCTCTTTGTAGCCATTAGGATCACTATTGATAGATTTCCAAAGAATAACTTATAAGAGGTAAGGATATAATATATTTTACAAAGATTTTATGTGTAAATATAGCATTTTTGTTTGGTTTGGGTTGGTTTCTTTTTTTGTTTTGTTTTTTTGTCATTTAAAAATTGTCAGCATTAGTTTCATTCTATTGAAAACTTTAGTGTATGTGTGACTTAGTTTCCTAAGGTTGGTTTTTCGTGAAATATCTTGCACACAAATTTTGCCCCTTTTGTTCCATTTTGTTTTCATGCTATCACTGAAACAATTGGGCCAGAGGGGCACTTCTCTGTTTTATTCGAAGAATTGGAGGAAATAAGTTATAAGTACCTGCTTATGATTGAGACTGAGAAATAAAGGGTGAATGAAACAGAAAATGGACAAACCCTCCCAAGTTCTGCCTAGAGAGCATCTTAGAAATGATTTTAAGACAAAGTATTTTGACTTTAGTATTTTTTGTTCTGAAATTATTTTATTTGTAAAATGAGACAGCAAAATATAAGGTGGAATGTTAGTGACTGATAAAAGTATGAAAAAATTTCCAGAAATGTAAAAACGCCATATAGACTTAAATGGCTCCTTTTTCAAAGATATGTCAGAATTTGAGAGAATTGTATTGAGACTAATTATATGTACATACATGTACAAATTGGCATTTACAAACCTTTGCTGCAATATTTTTGCATCTGCTTCTTAGATTCCCTCAATTTGCTATCCTTTAATGTTAATGTAGATGCTGGGGGATTTGTTTTTTTTCTGAGATTTCCTTTCCTCATTTTTTAAATTGCAGTGCTGTTATGGGTCCTGTCCTAAATTTCAGTCTTAATTTCTTTCTCTCTTTTCATTTAATTTAGCGATATCCATTTCATGTTAGTGACCTGACACTGTTTATCTTGGCTGAAGAAATTGGTATTCTCTGAGTGTATTATGAAATTCTTCCCTTAAAGTTAACAGCAAGTGAAAAATGCATCTCTAATAGTTAGGGGGATCATTAATAGAACAATTCTAGATCTTTTCAGTCTTTTCAGCCAATAGTTTTACCTTAAATCTAAGTTGACAAAAAGCTTTTTGCTAAATCTGTGCTATTTTGAGCAAAGCAAGCTTACTTTTTTTGACCAAAGTATTTTTTGCCGTATCACCAACTATGTAGATAACCTTTATGTTTTTTAGAAGTGTTGTCCTTTAAGCATAGGAACAGCCATCTATCAATAAATCTGTAACACAAGCATTTAATGCAATTTTTTTTTTCTTTAGAGAATGTGTAATCTTCTGTTTGTCACATCTGCCTTATCCTAGTGCTTTGAGAGAACTGCCAATTAAAAGAGTCTAGTTCTTTGTGTTGGTGGTCTAATTAATCAGGAAAGGAAAATTTGCTTTTTAAGTCTATGTGAAAACCCTTGCTAATTAGAAACATTAATTCAAATTTTCTTTCATATTTTCTCTGTTGAACTTGTTCTGGTTTGTTTTGTTTAATTAGAGTAATACAACATAAATGCAATCTATTTTAATATATCAAATTCCTACATATAAAAGAGTTTAATTAGGAGTTGATCATTTGTACTGCCAAAAATTCTTCAATTTATAAAAGGATTCAGCAGCATTCTTTTAAATATTAAATTCTTGTATATTGAAAATATATTCTAATTTATATGACTAATTTAGCCTTTTTAGGAATACTATTCTTTTATAAGCTAAACTGCAACTTTTTATTGGGATGTTCCTAAGGACTATATTCCATCCTTAGATGCATTTCCATTACTCCTATTGAATTTATGGTGATGACCTCAATTTCCTGGAAATTTCCCGAGAAAAATAAAAGAGTTTGGTAAGTAAAATTTGACAACTAAAACTAAGACAATTGTAGAAAATGGCCTTATTCGTACTTATTTTTCATCTTTGGATTTCAGTTTGGCTGATAATTTAAAATCATCAGAAGTACAGATTGTATTTTTATTATATTTTATTATATATTATTTTTAATTCTCATGTCATTATATTTGGTTTAGAAATAATAAAACTTACTCTGACACTTCCCTAACCCCGAGTCATAACTGAGAGACAGATATATCAGCGTTTCTGTTGTGAACACTAGCATTTGAGATGAATGGGGTGGGTGAGAACATCTTGAATAATAATAAAGTTCACTTATTAAAATAAAATTGAAGTTGTGAATTTTTATTTACATACAACATGGATTGCTTAGCTTCAAGCTGCTGGTTCGTTTCATAAAGGAATCTTAGAGTCAAAATACATTTTATATTCTAAAAGCAGTGACCTTGGGAGAATTATTTTAGGGAAATTCAATCCTTTTCTAAATATGTAAGTAAGTATTATTTGATCATTTAAGAGTGCATCTGTAATATAAATGTGAAATGGATTTGGGGATAAAGCTAATGTTGAGCAAATTTATGATTGGATAATACCAAAATTGTTCAAAGATGATAAAGTAAAAGAAATTAGTGATTGGTAATGAGTAATTAAAATACTTAAACTTTTGACCCCACTCTCCCTCCAAAAAAACCACAGAACAAAACAAAAAAACCTCTGGAGTTGAGTAAAGAACCTACAGATGGCAAGACTTAGCATAGAGTCAGCCCTAACCCTTCACAGCAGTTATGATCAGATTACACTATACACATTGGGAATTGCAGCTTTTTAATGGGGTAAAGTTGGATTTGAATTGTTTTTCAGGTGCCTATATGTACTAGGGAACCATCAAGCACCAGTAGCCAAGAAATTTCAGCTTTTGAGAAGTTTTTATTGTTGCTTTAGTTAAGTGTTTTACTGACTTTTTTTTTTTTGGTATGATGTAATAAGTTAAAACTGTTGAGACTTAGGTAAACTGTGAAACCCACCAAGTATGTCTGCTGACTGCCTTACACTACTCTTACCATCATTAAAAAAATTAGAGGTGTATTTGGCAGTATATAATAAGTACTCAATTTTTTGTCTACTGAAATCATCTGAAAAGATTTCTAACAATTATTAAAAGCAGTTCACATAGCCATTTAAAACTTATAAGAATGACAAAATTATTTTCTTAGTAAAATGCATAGAGCTACATAGAGTATTTGGTTTGTAATATGTTGTTAGTATTTCTGATTTTGTTAGAGATGAATTTAGTATGGGCATGAAAGATTAATGTTCTTCATTGCAGTATTAAATTTTTACTTTATAAGTGTTTAATAAATAATAGATTGAATAATAAGAATTATTATTTTACACCTTCAAAGAAGATTTTTATTTAGGAAATTAGAAAGTTCTCTTTTAAAATATTAATCTAATATTATGTCCCTTTGCATGATTGTATCAAATAAAAAATAGAAAGTGGAAGGAGAGACAGTAGCTTTTCTTCTTCTCTATATTCTTTCTTCACATGCACGCCCCTTGATCCCACCGTTTGGGCTGATTTGTAATCTGACTCTTGTGACAGATGTTAGGAGGTGGAGCAAAAGGATTCTCTTCTTTTAAACCAATCAGTTAAGAGACTGCTGTATTAAATCTGTGATCAGAAAAAGACTTCATTAGTCTTCTAAAATTACTCTTATCAAAGGGGAAATTTTGGAAGCACACAATAGCATAAACAAAAAAATGTCAGAAAAATTAAGGGACAGGTAGAAGAGACATGAAGATAAATTAGACACTACTAAGGAAGTTTTGGAGGAGGGTGAAGGGTTTTCATGTTGAAGCATGTGTTTTGCTTTGACTGAAAATGTCTTAATTTCTGTAAATATGTCTCCTTCTAAGATGAATCAGAAGAAAATTTTTAAAAAGATGAATCAGTGCATTTTAGCCAGGTCTGCACCTGTAGCAGACTACCAGTGATGAAAGTTTACAGGCAATTTAAAGGTGGGATAAGAAAAACTGAAAAAACTTGATGTTCGCGAGATCCCACAGGTTCTGCCAAGTTTGAACACATTTTTAAATCCCCGCCCCCCAAAAAAAAGGCGTGTTCTTTCAAAACTATTTTTGAAGTGTTTGTAGGTAAATTTACCTAAGTTGGAAATAAGTTGACTCTAGATATGTATTAATACATTTGAATATTTCTTTTATTTAGATAATTAAACATGAATGCAGAATCCATAACATTTTCCAGTTTCCCTTTATATTATATTAGAATCTATGTAATTCTTTTTTTCCTGTGGAAAGCTAAAAGGTTATAGATAGGACTTCCTTCATTAGGTAGTTGATTCATTAGCAAGCAAAGGTCTGACATTTTAATGTGGTTCATATATGTCAAAGGGTGTGTTGGCAAACACATGGACTATGAGTGAATGCACAGGCACATGTGAATGCACAGCAAACGGTCAATTTGGTCATTATAGTTACAGGCATTTCTGTCCATGTCAGTGGTGGCCATGTAGGTACTGTTGCTCATTCTTTGTCCAAAGTTTGGCAGAGCAGACCATTGACATGATTCCAGCTTTACTCTTTAATTTTGGATATGCTAAAATATAAGATCTGGAAAGCATTTAATCATTGTAGTTTCTAAATGGTCAAGTTCACCTCTTAGTAATTTAAAACTTGAAAAGTAGAGTATTTGTTTCCCTAAATATCTTACTTCATTATATCATTTAATTTAAAAAGAAGAAAAAACTCATTTTTTCCATTAAAGAACACAACAGAAAAGAGCATAATGACTGCTTATTATGCAATTCTCACATAAGCGTTACATTTTTTAATTTACAAGGGTACCAATTTCAATCAGTTGAAACAGGCAAAAATTCATATTAATAAGGTTAGTCTCCTTGACAGTACTCTGGTGCTTACCTTGCCCTCATTTCTTTAAGAGTTAGTGAATTTTTTTTCATTATTTTCTCTTTACTGGAAACAGGACTTGGCAAAGCTGCCATTTACCATACTGCCTCTTGCCTTTAATCAGGATTAGAAATGAATGCTTATTTGAAAGATGGCAAAGAGCGAACTCTCCTCCTTGCTCAAAACAGATGCTTGAAAAAGAAAAAAGAAAAAAGAAAAATCTTGTCTGTGTTATTGCTTTTATAATGGGCCAAATATCTTTTCAACATGTATCTTCCCTTTTACTGCATATTAAAAGTTCATTCAGGGAAGTGGACTTGGCCCAATGGATAGGGTGTCTGCCTACCACATGGAGGTCCACGGTTCAAACCCCGGGCCTCCTTGACTGGTGTGGAGCTGGCCCATGTGCAGTGCTGATGCATGCAAGGAGTGTTGTGCCGCACAAGGAGTGCATCCCATAAGGAGAGCTGCCCAGTGCAAAAGAAAAGTGTAGCCTGCCCAAGAATGGCACCACACATACGGAGCTAACACAATAACAGCAAAATGATGCAACAAAAAAAAACACACGTTCCCGGTTTTGCTGATAAGGATAGAAGTGGTCACAGAAGAACACACAGCGAATGGACACAGAGCAGACAATGGGGGGGGGGGGGGATAAATAAAAAAATAAAGCTTTTTTTTTAAAAAGTGCATTCCTAAGTATTTAGCTGCTATTCTGCTTTGGAAGATCCTATAAACCATTGCTCTATTTTAAATAAATACAAGGTAAGTAATTCATCATTATTGATTAATTACCTATAGATATGCATTAAAATAAATTAATTCAAGCATGATTTTGTACGATGTTACTTTATAAACTATGCGAGCACATTTATTTGAACAGTGTTAGTGAATGTTGATTAGACAGATTTTGAAATAGGTTTCTTTGTGTATCAGAAAAATAATTGCAGTTTTCTTGAATGAGAGATGCTTCAATTATTAAATTCAATTTTTGTTGATTTTAAAAGCGGTTGAGGAATGAGGATGGCAGAAGAGACAAACAATTTGCTTTGGTTTTAGTTTTAAAAGAAACGCAGACTTTGGAATAACACTGGATATAATTCCAGGTGTTAGAATTTGATGTCCATCAGTAAGTGTCAGCTGTTCAATATAGTCGATGGTACGATTATCTTCTTTATTTTAGAACAGGAAAAGGCCTTAGGAATCATGTAATTCAGAGACCTGTTGGGGAGTCAGTGTGGCTCAAGTAGTTGAGTGCCTGCATCCCACATGGGAGTCCCCTGGTTCTGTTCCCAGTGTCTCCCCAAAACAAAAACAGACAATAGGCAAACATGAAAAAACAACTCAGGGTCTCTGATGTGGCTCAGTGGTTGATCATGGCTTTCTGCGAGATCCCGGGTTTAATCCCTGACCCCCACTACTTCCCAAAAAAAAGAAAGAAAAAGAAAGAAAAAAAAAAAGACCCACCATAAACTTGAGACCCAGAGGTAGTAAATAATTTGCTGACAGTTCCATAGTTAGTTAGGAGCTGGGCTGGGATGAGAAGCGAGGTCCTCTTTTTCCCAGTTTAGTGACTTTTTTTTATCAAAACCTGCTGCTTTTCATTGGTTGTTATTAGTCGGTTAAAATGGTTTATGTTGAACCTGGCAGAAATCAGTATGAAAGTATCTATTTTCTCTATTGATTGAAGTTGTTAATTGGTTTGTCTTTGTTCCAGTGAAAAACTGGAAATATTCTTTTATCAAAGTTCGCACCTAAGTTGAAGTCACAACTTTGTTCAACATTTTCTCTCCTTTCATTGACTATTTGGGTCCTGCAATTGCTATTTTTGGTTATACTAACCTAGAAAGTTCCTTATGCTTGTAGTGTAGAAGAATAATCAGTAAACCCATGAATGTACCTCTTGACTAGCATTGTATTAGAAATGTTTTTATACATTAAGGTGTGAATCAGTGACATAGTTGTAATTGATCTGTCTAGATTGTTTTTAAAATTAGGAACTCAACTTGGAATAGTATGGTGTTACTAAAAATTTACATTTTTAAAAGCTGTAATAACAAGGAAAAATACTTTTGGGGAAACAAGTAATTGGAAAAGGCAGGTTACAAATTCGTATAACTGAGTAAAAATGTGTGCTTTTGTCAAAGAAATCCTGGTAGCAAATACATCAAAATGTTAACTATCTTCAGATAGTGTGGAAATACTGGTATTTCCCCCTTTTTACTTTTTCCTATTTTCAACATTTTTTCTAATTAACATTTTTCCCATAAAAATATAATAACCTCAAGGGGGGAAAGATCTGTAAATATTTAACCTTACACATAGGCAGTGTTTTTATTCTTGCTTTTTTCTTCCAGTAATTAGTGTTACTTTCTTTAAAAGCTCCAAAATTTGTACAGACTACATGTCTAGTTTTACTTGTTCTAACTCACTTAATATCCAGGTTTTACTTACGTTATAAATCATTTAATACCCATGACGACTCTATGAAGTTGCCATTTCATAGAAGAGGAGCCGGAGGCCTGGAGAGGTAAAATAGTTTTTCTAAGGTAGCAAAGCTAGTAAGCAGTACTGTTAGGATTTGGGCTAGTCTGGCATTAGAGTCCATAATTTTAATCATTACATACTTAGTTACCTAGCGTTTGTATTTTGGTGTAGAAAGAATGACATAGAATGGAAAGATATAGGGGGGGAAATAGATTGTGCCTAATGTAAGATTTTTGCCTACAAACTATTAAATTCTAGTTTCTGTTTGTTGTCAGATTATCATTAAATTTAGAGGGCATAAAGCATAGGATAGATGGTCTACCTGAAATTTACATTTGAGTGGGGGTGGGGTGCTGGGTGACTCTATGATAGTCAGCTGCCCAAGTGTCTGGTACTGAGAGATTCATGCACTGCTGATGGGGAGAGACAGACCTGTATTAAGATAGTGAGTACAAAGAGAAAGTAGTGGTTTAAAATACAAGCTTCTAATGAAGGTCACAAGGGTAGACTCCAGTTGTAGAAATAGTTTTCTAAAGTAGCTGCTTCTGGGAAGCGGATTTGGCCCAACGGTTAGGGTGTCCGCCTACCACATGGGAGGTCCAAGGTTCAAACCCAAGGCTTCCTGACACTTCTGATGCACTGGCCCCCATGCAGTGCTGATGTGCACAAGGAGTGCTGTGCCACGAAGAGGTGTCCCCTGTGTAGGGGAGCCCCATGAGCAAGGAGTTTGCCCTGTAAGGAGAACCACCCTGTGGGAAAAAAGCACAGCCCTGCCCAGGAGTGGCACCACACACACACACAGAGCTGACACAGCAAGATGACGCAACAAAACGAGACACAGATTCCAGGTGTCACTGACACAAGCAGACACAGAAGAACACACAGCAAGTGGACAAAGAGAGGAGGCAACTGGGGGGGGGGAGGGAAGGGGAGAGAAATAAATAAATAAAGTAGCTGCTTCTCTTGTTGGAAACTCTACCTAGCAGGAGTAGCAAAGATTTATTTATGTAGACAGATATTAAAAACCCTGGTAGGCCATCTAGTCAATTGCTAATTAATTCCAAAGCATACTACTTACTTAAAACAGGAAGTCATACAAATAAAAGAATAATATTTTTTAAAAGGGTATATTAAAAGTTTTATTATATTTCTTCTAATTAACAATTCTGCTAATTTCTTTATTCTTTTACAAACCTTTTTATTAGCCCTTTAATAGGGCTGTGTGTACCTACTGCTTATACTTTATGTGATAAATACAATGAATACATTTATGACCTTAAAGAGATTATTATTTAAATATATAATTAAGTATTTAATTGAATATTTATGTAAACCTCTTTCTTATATATTTATATATATATTAGTCAACAACATAATTCCTAACACCCAGCAGAAAGAGACAGCTCTTTATAAGCTCTTCTTTTAGGAAGCAAATATTTTATCATCTGTTGAGAATAGCCTAGTACATCTGTGTTGGACTAATGAATGAGTGCTAGACACTGTCTGCTAGCTCAAAAATTTTCCTAATTTACTTATTACTCATAACAGCTTTGAAAGTATTCTGAGATAGTAGAAATATTCATAATTTATGTGGAGGCTAACGTACAGAGAAGGAAGTAAAATGGCCAGAGGTAGTAGGTAGTGGAACCCAGGTTCAAACACAGACCTTCTGACTCCAAGTCCATTACTCTTGTTGCATAAATATCTACATCACAGGAAAATGTTGATATCGTTAAAAGCTCCAAGGATAGATATTTGTTGTTATGGGTTAAAAAATTGGACTCAATAAAAATGCCATTTCAAAGTTCATCTAACCAGACAATACTTACTGAACATGAGCCACTTACAAAGTTCTATTGAAACTGAGTATTGAACATTATTTTAGTTGCTTTGTGGGATAAAATGAATCCTTTGCCTTTAAGAAGCTTACAATGTAATGAGAGGTTGACATACGCATTCACAAAAAGACCAATGTAGTATTTAATTCATATGTGGCATACATAGGCATTATTTAAATATATTTTTATTGAAGTTTATCATTTGTAAATGAAGATGCATAAGCAATAAATGTACAGTAAAAGCTGTGAACTTACAGAATAAATATGCATAACACCATACAGGGGTCCCATATATCACCCCTCCACCAACACCCTACATTGTTGTGAAGCATTTGTTACAGACTATGAAGAGCATTGTCAAAATATTACTACTAACTATAGTCCTTATCTTACATTAGGTGTATTTTTCCCCCAACCCACCATATTTTTTAAAAATTTATTTTTATCACAGAGGTTGTGAAGTTACAAATACAATCATGCACTTGTGTAGAATCCCCATACAATACCTCTCCACCAACACACCAGATTGACGTGGAATATTGTTACAGGTTATGAAATTATATCACCAGGCTATTATCACCAACCATGGTCCATAGCATGTATGTGGCACACTTTTTCCATATCCCCCCATTATCAACACAGTACCTCTTTGGCATTGATGTAAGAATATTATAGCATTGCTGTTAACCATAGTCCATAGGTCATACCAGTTGTCTTTTTCCCGTGCTTCTCCAATCCTACCCCCCTGCAATAGTGATGTACATCCGCTGTAGCTCACAGAAGTACACTCTTGAATCTGTACCATAAACCACAATTCTCAACCACCTCTGGGTTTACTGTGTTAGTCAGTCCCTAGGTTATTCTCTAGCTTTCTTTCAATTGACAGTTACTTCCTCAGACTACCTTTTCAGCCACAATTCCAGTTATAAACCAGCTGCTACTCAATATAATATGTTACCATCAACTCTATCCATTTCCACACTTTTATAGTCAAGTTAATTAAAACTTCTACATACATGAAACACGCATAGTTCTTCTCAATCCTCCTCTTTCCTCCTGATAACCTATACTCTAGTTTTTAATACCATGCATTTATTCTTCGTATTTGGATACATATTAATGAATCCATGCAATATTTGTCCTTTTGTGTCTGGCTTACTTTGCTTAGCATAATGTTTTCAGGATTCATCCATGTTATCATATGTGTCCCAATTTCATTTCTTCTTACTGCAGCATAGTATTCCATTATATGTATGTATCACATTTTGGTTATCCATTCATTGGTTGATAGACACTTGGGTTGTTTCCATCTTTCAGCAATTGTGAATAATGCCACTGTGAACATCAGTGTGCAGATGTCTGTTCATGACATAGTTTTTAGCTCTTTTGGATATATTCCTAGTAGAGGATTTGATGGGTTGTATGGCAGTTCTGTATTTAGTTTCTTGAGGAACTTCCAAACTGCTGTCCACAGAGGCTGCACCATTTTACAATCCCACCAACAGTGAAGGAGTGTGCCTATTTCTCTACATCCTCTCCAGTACTTATTGTTGTCTGTTATTTTAATAATGGCCATTCGTTATGGTTTTAGATGATATCTCGTTTTGATTTGCATTTCCCTAATAGCTAGTGATATAGATCACTTTTTCAAGTGCTTTTTGGGCATTTCTATTTCTTCTTTGGTGAAATGTGTATTTAAATCTTTTGCTTTCAAATTCTTTATGCTAACCCAGTGTCTTCCTTTTTTTTTTTTTAAAGATTTATTTATTTATTTCTCTTCCCTCCCCCCCCACCCCAGTTGTCTGTTCTCTTTGTCTATTTGCTGCGTCTTCTTTGTCCGTTGTCAGCGGCACGGGAATCTGTGTTTCTTTTTTGTTGCCTCATCTTGTGTCAGCTCTCCGTGTGTGCGGCGCCATTCCTGGGCAGGCTGCACTTTCTTTCGCGCTGGGTGGCTCTCCTTACGGGGCGTACTCCTTGCGGGTGGGGCTCCCCTACGCTGGGGACACCCCTTTGTGGCACGGCACTCTTTGCGCGCATCAGCACTGCACATGGGCCATCTCCACACGGGTCAAGGATGTCCGGGGTTTGAACCACAGACCTCCCATGTGGTAGACAGACGCCCTCACCACTGGGCCAAGTCTCCCGCCACCCAGTGTCTTCTTAATACCCTTAATGGCTTTAGCCATCTCATTGAATTTATTAAGGAGAGTTGTTTGAACATCTGTGATTGGCTCAACTCTTATGTCACCTAGAGGCTTATCTTGTTCCTTTAACTGGGCCGTATCTTCCTATTTCTTGGTATGGATTTGCTTTTTGTTGGTGTCTTTTCATCTGGCTTACTAAACGTATTTATTCTGGGAGCAGTTTCTCCTTTCAGTTTAGGGTTTTCTAGTCTTTCCTCCTTTGCTGGTTGTATAGTAGGAGCCAAGGATGTAGTTGGTTGTGTAAGCTGTGGAGGTTGACGTTGCCCAAGTTGCCCCCAGGAATTGATGAATCTTCTTCCACCTTTCTCCTCTGCCAGGGTTAATGACAGCTGTAATAATCCAAGTTGTACAAGACAAGACTGTCTGTAGTTGCCCAGAGAAACTGATTAAGCTTCACACCCCTCCCTCCCCTACCTGGGGCTGGAATGGAGCTGCAGTTGAGGGCAGAAATTTATGCCATGTGGGTCCAAAATGACCACAGTTGCCCAGGTAGACAGTGTTTCACCAGTCCCCCCTCCCTGTTGGGAGTGGGCATGGACTCTCTGGAAGGCCCAGCAGTCTAATCCATGTGGGCCAAATACACCTGCAGTTACCCTAAGAGGCTGAGGGAATACTGTCCCTTCTGCCTTTTAGGGGGTGGGCACGGAACTGCCCTGTAGGCCACAAGTACCCGCCATTGCCCGGAGAGGCTGAGGAAATGCCAGCCCCCTCCTATCCTTTTGGGTGGTGGGGGTGGATCCACAGATACCTACCAGTCCAGGCCATGCAGGTGAAAAGTGCCTGCTATGACACCAGACCCCTCATCGTATTGGGGGTGGAGGTGGATCCTTAGAGATTCAACAGTCCAGTCCATGCAGGCTGAAAGTGCCTGGCGTTGAGGAAACACAAGCCTCCTCTTATTCTACTGGATGATGGGGATGGATCCACAGGCATCCAGCAGTCCAGACTGTGCAGACCAAAAGTGCCTGCCTTTGCCTGGAAAGGCTGTGGAAACACCAGTTCCCTCCTTTCCTGTTGTGGGGTGGGGGTAGATGCACAAGTACCCATTAGTCCAGGCATTTGGGCCAAAAGCACCTGCAGTTATCCAGAGAGGCTGGACAAACACAGTCCCTCTCTTGTGCTGTTGGAGTGGGGGTGGAGCTACAGGTGCCCAACAGTGGAGTTTGTGCAGGCCAAAGTGCCTGCAGTGCCCTGAGAGGCTGAGGGAACACCAGCCCCTTCCTATCCTATGGGGAGGGGTGGTGGGTAGAGGTACGAATGGACTCGAAGGCGCTCAGCAGTTAGTGTGGGCTGAAAATGCCTGCAGTTGCCCGGACAGGCTGAGGAAACTCAGTTCCTCTCTTATCCTATTGGGATGTGGGGATGCAGCCCCAGGTGTCCGACTATTCTGCTGAAAGCACCCGCAGTTGCCTGGAGAGCCTGGTGTAGGTCTGCCAGCTTCCTCACTGCTGGAGGTGAGGTTGAAGCCTAGGCTAGAGCTGTAGTTCTATCTGGGTGGAAAAAAGCCTGTCCCAAACTTCACTGGATTTTCAGTCAACCAGGCTTCCCCTCATGCCAGGAGCAGAGTCAAAATGGTGGCTACTGGCCTCTTTCCAACTTGGACAGATTCAAACCCTAGCTGTTCCTAGGGTTATACTTTAGCTAGTCAAGTCTACCAATCAGTAGCCGAAATTGGTGGCTAACCTTCTCTTCCTCCCCCATTTATGGGAAATGGAGCTTCTAACTCCAGCCCTGGAATAGCTCCTGAGGTGACTTGCACCACTAGAGTAGGAAGGGCACCAGCCTCTGTGGTGTGGCTTGCAGTTTCCCAGAGAGGTGGCACAGGTTCCCCCAGCTTCCTCCCTGCTGGAGGTGGGGCTGGGGTTTCGGCTAGACCTACAGTCCTATCTGGGTGGGAAGAAACTGGTCCCTATTAGCACTGTGGTTTTCAATCAGTCCTGCTTCCCCTCATGCTGGGGGTGGAGTCAAAATGGTCACTACCGGCTACTTTCAGACTTGGACAGGTTTAAACTTTTCGCTATTTTTAGGATTATACTCTAGCCTGCCAAATTTACTAATCAGCACCTGAAGTTGGTGCCACACCATGTCTTCCTTCCCTATTTTTGGGAACTGGAGTTTCCAGCTCCAGCCACTAGCTCCTGAAGCAGCTGTGCCATGGGTACTGACCTCTGCAGCGTGGATGGCTCTACTCAAGAATGTTCTCTGCAGATGGGCCTTCTCCTCCTTCCATACTTTCTTTTTTTTCTTTTTTTTTTAAGATTTATTTATTTATTTATCTCTCCTTCTCCCCTACCCCGGTTGTTCTCTGCGTCTATTTGCTGCGACTTCTTTGCCCGCTTCTGTTGTCGTCAGCGGCACGGGAATGTGTGTCTCTTTTTGTTGCATCATCTTGCTGTGTCAGCTCTCCATGTGTGCGGCACAATTCCTGGACAGGCTGCACTTTTCTTTCACGCTGGGCGGCTCTCCTTACGGGGCGCACTCCTTGCGCGTGGAGCTCCTCTATACAGGGGACACTCCCGTGTGGCACGGCACTCCTTGCGTGCATCAGCGCTGCGCGTGGGCCAGCTCCACACGGGTCAAGGAGGCTCGGGGTTTGAACCGCGGACCTCCCATGTGGTAGACGGATGCCCTAACCACTGGGCCAAGTCTGCCGCCCTTCCTTCCATACTTTCAAGGATGTTGTGGGATGCCCTTCTGGTCTCCTGGTGCCCCCAAACAGGTGCTTTACATAGCTCTGGGTGATTACTAACTGCCTTGTAGGGTGAGCTGACTCGTGGAGCTCCTTACTCTGCCACCATCTTGACTTAACCCTCTTAGGGTCATTTTTATACATAGGCATTTTATGAGTGTCGTGAGAACTGTCTCCCTCACATGATAGGTATCTAATAACTATCCCTTGGATGAGTGAATGTATAAATCCAAATTAGGATAAATTGGTTAGGGAGGTATTTATGGATGAGATAAGACAATTCAGATTTGGATACCTAGAGAAAAGATGTGGTAGAGAGGGTGGCATTCGTGACAGGAGACAGAGCTTCACCAAAGAGGCAGAGGTGGGAATGGACATGGCTTTGAATGGAGCAGCTTACCAGAGGGAGCCGTTTGTGTATAGGCACAGTGAAAGGCACAATGAAGCCTAGCTTTGAGCCAGGCTCTGAGGTCTAAATGCTAGGTTAAGAAATTACTCTATAAGCTATGTCAGCCATTAAAGCTTTTAATTCCCAGGAGCCAAGGGCATGACATTAGTAAAATTAACTTAAATTTTATGTAGACCAATTTGCTCTTGGTACACAGGATGAATTTGTGGTGAGATGGAGGAAAGGAAACGAAGCAAGGAGAAAAGCGAGAAGACTGTATGTTGGTTTAGGACAGTGGACTGAGTGTCTCTGGAATGTAGAACAAGACTCATCAGAAACTGGCTACTGATTATTTTAGAGAAGGAAAAGTAAAATAAGAAAGGAAAAAAGATTACAAATAGGATAATAGTGTTAAAGTTATTTGAGAACTGTTTTCTTGTAGTGTATTCTGATTGAGAACTGCCACAGCATGTCTTTTTTTTTAATCTGGATTTTAACTGTTTGTCCTTTTTTACCAATTAAAAAATATAACACTTTTTAGACCCCCTTATTTGTGCCATTCTCTTTCTAACTTTCTCAGTGGTAGCCATTATCCTGAATTTGTTGTTTATTGTATCCTTGTTTCCTTTTTTTTCTATTTGTTAATAATATTCAGTGTTATTTTTTATATTTTAAAGCTTATTTAAGTAGTATTACAGTATCCATATTGTTCTGCAATGTGCTTTTTTCACATTTGTTTTTTGAGGTAATTTCTGTGGAGTTGCAAGTCAGTCAAATACTGTGCAATGTTCTATTATATGAACATATCATAATGTATCCATTTTCCTCTTGATGGAGATTTAGGTTGTTTTTTATGATTATCAATATTCCAGCAGTGAACATTTTTGTGCTCATCATCTTGTATACTTATGAGAATTTCTAGTAGAAAGTTAATTGCTGGGTTGTAGGATATGTGGTTTTTAGGTTTACTAAATATAGTCAAATTATTGTCTGGTTTCCATTGCAAACTGCAGTGTAGGTTGACATTAGTACTATAAGATTTTTTCTTTAAGATTTAATGACATATTAAAGGTGTAAAATGGTGTTTCACTGTAGTTTAGTATGCATTTCCTGATTACTGGTGAGATTATACATTGGTCATTCTGGTTCCTTTTTCTGAATTGCGTGTTAATATCTTTTGCCTATTTTTCTATTGGGTTTTATTTTTCTATGAGTTTTTTTTTCTTTAAAAATTTTTAAATTTATGTATACTATTCATACATGAACATACATAAGCTATAAGTATATAGTAAAAGTAGTGAACTTACAAAACCAAACATGGATATCATCCTACAGGCCTCCTATACATCACCCCCACCTTGCATTGTTGTGAAACGTTTGTTACAAACTATGCAAGAGCATTGTCAAAATATTACTGTTTATAGCCCATATCTTAGATTTGGTGCATTTTTCCCCCAACCCACCTATTAACATCATGTTATTAGTATTATATATTGTTACGGTTCATGAAAGAGCAGTCTCATATTTGTTCTGTTAACCGTAGTCTGTCATCCATCACTGGATTCACTGTTTTATATATCCCCATGCTTTGTAAAATCCATTCAAAGTGTGCAGTCAGTGGCACTTGTTTTTATCACAAGGTTGTGCTGTCATCACCTCAGTCAATTTTAGAAAGTTTTCATTATGCCAAAAGGAAACATTCCATACTCTCTTATACCCCCTCTAGAAGTCCCTTAGAATTTATATATCTTCTTTGGCATTGCTGCAAAAATAGTACAATAGTGCTATTAATTATGATCCATAAAGTTACATTAGTTGTACTTTTCCTATGTATCACCATATTCTTAAAATTTTGTAAAAGAAATTTCTTATATTTATACTATTGGTTTAAGCTTTTTTATTTAATTAGAGAAGTTGTGAGCTTATAAAACAGTTATACATAATGTGCAGAATCCCTGTACATCACCCTTCCACCAACACCCTCTGTTGTTGTGGAGTATTTGTTACAGATTATGAAACATGATCATAATGTTGACACTAACTATGGTTCATAGCTTACACTTGGTATATTTTTTCCATACACCCCCTAATGGTAACAATATGTATTGGAATTGTATATTAGTTATAGTTCATAAGAGAACACTCATATTTTTATTGTTAGCCACAGTCTGTCTTTTACCAAATGGTTCACTGTGTTATACAGTCCCATGCTTTCTAATACTATTAGGTTGGGGTTTTTTGTTTTTGTTTTTATTTTTAATAGTTAAATAACTCTTGTGTCCCCTGACCCCTTGTAGTTCCCCAGTCCCTCTTCAAACTTGTATAAACCTATTTAAAATGTGCATATTCAGCATATTGTGAGACCTCTGTTTGCCTCTATAGGCTAATTATGCCTTTGTAACCCACCCACAGCAGTCCCAGTCTCACCCCTATCTGGGCTAAGATTCAAGGGGTAATCCTGGTTTCCTTTTTGCATGTGAGGAGCCAGGATCTCTTCTTTGCCTCTTCCCTCTCCTCTGGGCATATTAATTATCCTGTGAATGTGCTCGATCACTAAAGTTACATGAAAGTTAATATGCTATATACTATATTAGTTAAAGAACCTAGTCAGACACTTGAGTTTGAATCTAAACTCTGATGCTTAACTGTAAAGTGGGGATAATATAAATAGCTACCTTATAAGGTGGCTGTGATGATTAAATGAGGTAATAATGTGTGTAAAGTGCTTTAACACTAGGCTTAGCACATACTAAGCACTCAATAAATATTAGCTATTAAAATTACTTTATTTTGAATCTTTGATGTTTAGGAGGTATTAAATTGTGAGGTACTTGCTAATTTCTTTTATAATTATTTCATAATATCAGCAATATCTACTAAAGCTTTTCCTATTTAACTTTATTGCCATCAGATTCACGTTTGCCATATCTGCTTTCCTCTAGAGTATGTGCATGATTTTGTTTGTCATTTCATCTTTTTTGTAAAAGCATACGATTACAGCTTTGATGAATTACCTTTTATGTAATATGCTGTTTTAACTTTACATCATCATGGAGACCCAGATAGTGTGGCATTTTCCAATTAAATGTCTTCTTTGTTTATTTACCAGTTCATGTTTTCATAATTACTATGATTCTTCTTTATTTTGATAAGCTCTTTGTAAATATTTTTCGTTGTTAGCCATTTTTCAGAAAGACAGAAACTCCATTTGAAAGTCTGTTTCTTAAGGAGTATGTCTTATTGGTTATGTTTAAAGGGAAAGCAAATTGGCCTTCACTATTTTAAAAGTAGGAAATAGCTATCAATGCACTAATGTACTATTTCAGTAATTTTTTAGTTGACTGTATAATTGTGCTTGTGATATATAAAGCTAGAAATTGAGTAGTTAAGTTAGTTTTGTTCCTCATTATTTCTTTTACAGCAAATGATTAAGTATGGCACCTAGCACAGCACTAAACATAAGCAGGCCCTTCAACTTTTTACCTTGTTCATTTAGAATCAAAACTCATTTGGAAGTATCAGAGCAAAGAAATAATATTTTTGAAATGCTGAAGAGTTACTTCTACTCTCTGAGCATATTTTGATAATATTGAAGAAATTGGCTAATTTGACCTTTACTTGATTTTCGTTTGGAAAGTTTTATTAAGGAGGAGGACTTAAGATTCTAACATTATTTCCCGGGAGAAGTGTTGAATGCAAAATGATGATTTAGAGTAGTTGCCTTCTATCACATTTTCTTCTCACTTTATATTTGATTATCTCTCTTACTAATAAGCCTTAGATAAGCTTAACATGCAAATCAGGGACCTGGTGCAGTAAATTTGTTCGTTACTCAATCATTTTAGATCCTTATTTACATTTAGCATGGATACATGTCAATAAGAGGTTGGAAATTGGGTACTGGAGCTAAGATGATATCTTGAGGCTAGAAGT
Organism: Dasypus novemcinctus; assembly: GCF_030445035.2. NCBI lineage: Eukaryota > Metazoa > Chordata > Mammalia > Cingulata > Dasypodidae > Dasypus > Dasypus novemcinctus. Next base: position 32,936,758 of record NC_080686.1, on the reverse strand, counting down.
GTAAATTGGGATGCATTTACGTAGATATATTTGAAACCGTATTTCAGCAGGTGTAATTTGCTAGGAGTGGCTTTTATAGTAAGATGAAAAAGGTAAGGATGTCATTCAAGAAACACTCCTATTTTGAGATTGGTAGAGAAGTGGAGACAACATAGAAAAGGAAGGATGACAGTACAGTGTCATGAAACTAAGTAACAGATTTAGTTCAGAAAGGAGGTGATGGATCACAGGGTCTGTGTTGAAAAATACCTAAGGAAAGTAAAATGAAAATGAGATATGAGAAAAGGGTGACCATATTTCAGTGCTCTGACAGAGGCCAAATTATGTAAGGCTTGAGGGAATGGTGAGAAAATACAGTCTATCCGTGGTTTCCAAGAGGCCTGGTGACCCTATGGCAATATTTGGAAAGGTGAGAGGCAGTTTTGGCTGTCACAATGGTTGGAGCCATGTTCCTTGGCTAAAGTCCAGCAAAGAGGGGAGTCTCTGGCTCTCTAACTGAAATTTCAATAACCTACTCTGTTTTCTAATCCCCCTGAATGTTTTTTTCCCCTTCTTAGCACTTAATCACTGTCTTACACACTATAACTTTTACTTATTTATCTTTTACTATCCCTCTTTATATTGTAAGATCAGGAGAGCAGAGTTTTAAATCTGTTTGGTTCAGTACTATATCCAAGTGACCTAGAACAGTGCCTGACATACCATAAGCATCTTAGTGAATATTTGATGAATAAATGTACGGAAATTGTAGGGATTTGCATATCTGTTATTTCTCTCTCACTGTACTATAAATTTCTTGTGTAGACTGTAACCATCTTTGTAACTTTAACAGTGTCTTCCATATTGTATAATAGATGTATATATTTTTATTTACAGCATTGAGGATTTGGGGACCAACTGATCTGAGTTTGAATATCTGTTCTTAATAATTTGGCCCTAATTTAAACTGCCAGTCCTCTCTAAGTCTCATTTTCCTTCACTTTAACATGGGGATAAACTCAGGATATCATAGGGCTGTTAAGAGGACTGAAGAGAACGTGTCAGTGGCTGGTAGAGTAGCATGGACCTGATAAATAGCAGTTGTCTTGCCATCTTTCTATTATGTAACCATGAGTAAGTTACTTAACCTCATGAGCCTCAGTTTTCTCATCTTAAAGGGGGAAGATTAAGCCAAACTCTTATGGTATTTGTGTGGGACCAATGAGATATCATGTACAAAAGCACCTAGCTAACGTAAATGCCTCTGTACCTGGTGTTCAATAAATATGAGTACTGTCTGTTCTTTTCACGTAGTGGTTAAGAGCACAAACTCTGGGATCAGACTATATGAATTCGGATTCTGACCATCTTATTTGATCTATGACTTGGAAGAAATAATAGTACCAGGCCCATAGAACTGTTGTGAGGAAAGTAGATGTTAATATCAGTTAAAAATTTAGACCAATATGTGGTAAAGGGTCAGTATTAAATGTTTGCTTTTTTAAGAAGTTGTCTTTATTGTTTTTTTATAATTTGTCTTTAGTCTAATATGATGCCTTGTTCATAATGACTGGGGCACTTTTATAATGAAGTTGGCCATGTTTAAGAGGAAAGATAAAACAACAAAATAACATTACTCCTTAATGGTTTGACCTGACTGGGTAGAGTAGCTATAGTCTTGCATCTTTTGTGTACAGCAATGAAAAAGCTACACTTTGGCCCCCATTCTGGTCAAGATTCATTCAGTAACAATGGCAGGGTACTTAGATCTTGTTTTTCAAAAATTTGGGTATTGTCTCTTGCAAATCTACCTGTTTCCCTGCTCCTCCTATTTTGCCAACTGGTTTCAAGGAATGGTTGGGAATATATTTGGAGTAGAAACCTGGGAGAAAGCAGCAAAATTGGAGGGACGGATGGTGAAGAGCTGGTCAATCTAGAAACCTTCCTCTCTTGCTGGGGAAGGTTTTCTTTATACTAGCAAATAGTTTTTCAAACGAAAACTCCAATTTCATACCCCTATTTGTGCTGCTCAGTTTTTCAATCATGTCAGGCATAGACGCTCCCTTTATAAAGAACCAAGGAATCTATTACATATGTCACTGAGGACTTAGCTGGATCTTTACTCATGTCTAAAACAGGTTTATAAAATAAAGGTACAGCTTCAAAGAAACAGATTCCGCTTCCGTTTATGTAGCAAGCGAATGTTTCAAAACATGTTGTATTTGAGTGATATCTTCTTTATATTTTAACAGAGGGTCTCCCGAATGTTCTTTGTGTATAATTCATGGCAACCCCCAATTTCCTCTCTCTTTCTCTTACGGTCATTGCTTGTGCCAACTCCTACTGATCATAGTGATTGCCTCAGGTGCTGTGTGGAGAGGAACTAGGAAGTGATTAAATAGCAGCATTTGCTGTGCAAGGGGAGAGGGAGTAACAACATCAGTGTCTTGTGTGTGCCAGACTTGATGGGTTTTGATGACAGAGTTAGGCCTTGAGAGACTCAAATTTTCATTTTGTGTATGAGAGCTTTTGTCTTTGAATTAGTGTGTATCTATCACTTTATTCCACAGTAAAATAGAAATAAATTAGGAATCACTCGTTTCAGTGTTACTTTATGTGGTTTTCCTGGTTGCTTCAGGTAGAGTTTATAGAGCCAAATTATTCTTGGTTCTCTCATTTCTGAAATAAGTAGATTGCTCTCTAACCTTTTCATTGAGTTCTCTTGCTTAGTTGATCTGCTATTTTGTAAGTTTAACCAAAAAAATGCTCCTAAATTCTGAGGTTGTTCCACTTACTGAACTAGTGATAAATTATACAAGTCACTTGAAAGCTTGGACACACAGCAGGTGTTTGTTACAGACTTGGAAGTGATATTCATTATAGAACGGAGTAGATATCTCATTCCTTAAGGAGTGTGTGTGTGTGCGTGTCTTTTGGTTTCCCTTCTTAGGGGCCAGAGATTACTGCTTGGTCTAACTGCTAAGTTTTTTCTTATGAAACAAAGTTAAGGCTTTCCTATTTTGACACTTAACAAAGAATACTCTTATATTGAGGTAGTAAAGAATGTTAAAAATAGAGGCAAGGCTTCAAAAAGGAGGACTTTTTTTTACTTTTCTTAGCTAAAATATGTATTAGACTTTTTAAGGTTAGGTGTCTTAGCTTACATGTAGTCTCATTATTTCTCACTAAAACTTTTACTACAGATTCCTAACTACTCTCCATAACACTAGCATCATTTCTTGAAGTCCATACCTAGAGGACTTTCTTTAAAAATTAAAATAGTGGAGCAAGTGTAGCTCAGTGGTTGAGTGGGTGCTTCACATGTATGAGGTCCTGGGTTGAATCCCTGGTACCTCCTAAAAAAAAATTTAAAGATCATGTTTTTTTTTTTTTTTTTTTAAGATTTATTTATTTATTTAATTTCCCCCCCTCCCCTGGTTGTCTGTTCTTGGTGTCTATTTGCTGCGTCTTGTTTCTTTGTCCGCTTCTGTTGTCGTTGGCGGCACGGGAAGTGTGGGCGGCGCCATTCCTGGGCAGGCTGCTCTTTCTTTTCACGCTGGGCGGCTTACCTCACGGGCGCACTCCTTGCGCGTGGGGCTCCCCCACGCGGGGGACACCCTTTGCGTGGCACGGCACTCCTTGCGCGCATCAGCGCTGCGCATGGCCAGCTCCACACGGGTCAAGGAGGCCCGGGGTTTGAACCGCGGACCTCCCATATGGTTGACGGACGCCCTAACCACTGGGCCAAAGTCCGTTTCCCTAAAGATCATGTTATTTTGCTCGGACCCTTCATGAGTTCCCAACCCTTCAGAATGAATTTCAGACTCTTTAGCTCTGTAGACAATGTTCATCTAGCCTACCTCTGAGCCTCTTCTCCCACCACCATGTTTCAGGTGCCCTTATGCTATGATTCTAAGGGAATTCTGGTACGCTAAATGAGAAATGTGTTCTCACCCCCCCCACCTTTGTCCCTGTTTTATGTCCAGTTTCACAAACTTGATGCAGTCCTACTCGTCCTTCCATTCTCTGAAGTGTTTCTAGACCTTCCCTTTCAAAGTCGGGCATTCTTCTTTGTTCCCAATACAGCCCAGACCTTGAGATTGCATTTCTGATCACATATACATTTTGATTACTTTTCTGTTTCTTTCTTTCTTTTTTTTTAAGATTTATTTATTTATTTCTCTCCCCTTCCCCCCAACTCCCACCCCAGTTGTCTGTTCTCTGTGTCTATTTGCTGCGTCATCCTCTTTGTCCGCTTCTGTTGTTGTCAGTGGTATGGGAATCTGTGTTTCTTTTTATTGTGTCATCTTGTTGTGTCAGCTCTCTGTGTGTGCGGCGCCATTCCTGGGCAGGCTGCACTTTCTTTCACACTAGGCCACTCTCCTTACGGGGTGCACTCCTTGCGCGTGGGGCTCCCCTACGCAGGGGACACCCCTGCGTGGCAGGGCACTCCTTGCGTGCATCAGCACTGCGCATGGGCCAGCTGCACACGGGTCAGGGAGGCCCGGGGTTTGAACCGCGGACCTCCCATGTGGTAGGCAGACGCCCTAACCACTGGGCCAAGTCCGCCACCTTCTGTTTCTTATTTTTCTATAGTAATGTAAAAAGCATTACTGTAAGCTACGTTTGTGGCAGTTTCAGAAAGGATTTTTATTTTCCTCCAATGATATTTTCCCACTTTTCCTGTAAGTGCCACATTGACTGCAGTTATTACTGTTCTCTCAAAATCAAGGGTAAATAATCTTAATAGTTCAGTATTTTGTGAGGATGAGGAGAATAAAGAGGAAACAGGGCTGGAGTGAGGGGAAGGTGAAAAAATTATCAAACTCATTCAGAAGCATTTAACAAGCAACACTTGAAGTTAAGTCAGAATTGGCTCAGGGTGCTAAGAAGTAGTGATGTACTGTGATACAGGCGTATATACAAACATAAAACACATGTTCCTTCTCACTTTTTGTCACAAGTGCTTGGTGAAATTTGGGATAGATGAATAATTAATCATTTTGCCTCAGAATATAGCTATCCACAGAGAGTAGTTTTTTGCCTAATTCGATTCTGTTCATATAGCCAAATTGATAAATAAAGGAAAACTTTAGGTAAGACCTTAGTTAAGATATGTTGTTAAGAAAAAATATAAAAGCCTCACTATGATATTACCTGTGTAGTGTTCCTTTATGATTCAGTGAGAACAGTGAAGTAGGTTCTTCTAGTCTTCTGATTAGTGTGGTTGTTGCTTTCCCTTGGCTCTATTTGGGATGAGTTCACGCATAGGAGATCCAAGGAATAGAAGAGCCAAAACAGCAAATCTGTTTAACCCGCAAGAATTAAGGGTGGCAAGAAAGCATGTAAGCACCATTAGCCAGTCATGGTCTAGGAATAAGTTACAGCTTTTCTGTTTTATTTGTGAACCCTCTAAGTCTAATCTCTATTTTTGGTTACTATTGACACCTCCTAACAGTTGAAGAGGTTTTCTGCTTAATTAATACATAAATCTTTTTTGTTTTTAAACATGTAGAATGGGCTCTTTAATTTAGTTAATATTTTTCTTCCCCACCCCACTCTGCTGTTTTTGTTGTCTGTGTCCATTTGCTGTGTGATTTTCTGTATCTGTTTCTCTTTTTTGTCTTCTCCTCTTTCTCCTCTACAATTCACCGGGATTCCATCCTGGGGACCTCTGATGTGGAGAGAGGTTCCCTATCAATTGCACCACCTCAGTTCCTGGTCTCTGCTATGGTTCACCTTTACTCTCCCCTTTGTCTCTCTTCTGTTGCGTCATCATCTGGCCGCGTGACTCACTTGTGCAGGCACTCTGCTCACCACACAGACACTTGGCTCGCCACGCAGGCACTCACGCAGGCACTCGGCTCATCGTGCAGGCACTCGGCTTGCCATGAGGGCATGCTTTCTCTTCTTCCTTTTCACCAGGAGGCCCCAGGGATCGAATCCAGGTCGTGCCATATGGTAGGCAGAGGCCCTATCACTTAAACCACATTCACTTCCATATAAATAAATCTTTTTTTTTTTAAGATTTACTTTTTATTTCTTTCTCTCCCCTCCCACCCGCCCCCCCCCCCAGTTGTCTGCCCTCTGTGTCCATTCACTGTGTGTTCTTCTGTGTCCACTTGTATTCTTGCTAGTGGCACCAGGAATCTGTGTCTCTTTTTGGTTGCATCATCTTGCTGCGCCAGCTTTCCGTGTGTGCGGCGCCACTCCTGGACAGGCTGTGCTTTCTTCCTGCGGGACGGCTCTCCTTACGGGGCACACTCCTTGTACATGGGACTCCGCTACGCGGGGGTCACCCCTGCATGGCATGGCACTCCTTGTGCACATCAGCACTGTGCATGGGCCAACTCCTCACACAGGTCAGGAGGCCCTGAGTTTGAACCTTGGACCTCCCATGTGGTAGGTGGACGTGCTATTAGTTAAGCCAAATCCACTTCCCTATAAATAATTCTTAAATTAGGTACCTGAAAAAGTGTTATGTAGAACCGTGGAGTTAGCCAAATCAGTGAATTTTAAGTGGATGACTTTGGGAGTACCAGGACTAGATGACGCTTACGTTCTTTTTAGTCCCCAGATTTTACCAGTCTAGTTTGTCATTCATGCTGCCAGACTTTCACCAGGGAATAATGCCAATCCCAAAGGCCTGGATTAATTGATGAATCTAGTTCTAGAACCTGTAATCTGTTCCTTGAGCTTTAGGCATATTTGGAAACTTAAGGTATATATGGTTTAAACCCTTATAGGCCTTGAATGTAAACTGTATCTCACTTTAAAAACTGAAACATTACTCTGCTAAATCTTTGTTTTGCTCCTCACCAATCTTTGGATTAAGAAATGAACCACAATTATATATAACCACCATACAATGTTAAAGCTAAAAGCAACTTTATAAATCATCTAGTCTAATTTCGTTGTAAATGCTACTACCTTGGTGAGGAGAAAAGTTTAAAATTGCTAATGATAAAATCTGCTCTATCCACTTTCTACACTCATGAAGGGAGTTAACAACTTTACTGATTTTTGCCAGCAGACAGTAGAAGGACATATTTGTTAACAGCAATATATCTTGAAGCATAAGCACAGAATCTGGATCAAGACATTTTACTTAGAAGCATTTGGCAGGAGATAATTATCTTACTGCAATTGATTTGATCAGGGAATATATAACATTTTGCTCATGCCCAGGAATTGGCCAAGAAATCATTTGTAAAAAACTTCATTTCAACTAATAAAGGACACCTGGTGTTAATTTTAGAGTGGCTGCAGCCTCATGCAGCCTATATGGAAATGACCTATAAGATAACGAAAGGTTTAATGACTTTGTTCACAAAAAGAGGACAAATTTTCTTAAATGGATTTCACAAAACTGCCCCCCTGCAGTCTTTATGCTAGTGTTTTAAAAATAGTTTTCTTTTATATCTACTTTCATTGCATTGATTTCATATGGTGCCCTGAGCTGATTACTAATTTTAGTTTTATGTGCATAAGTAAAATATTTACGGTAGCAGTTAAAATCCTGATGGCTTTTTAAAAGTTATTTAAAAACGGAATTATTTCAAAAATTCTGAATTGTGCTTTGGCTTTTTATTATGAGTTGTTAGTATATGTACTGGGATTTTAAATTTTTTATTTTATTTTCTTAATCTCTGAAACATTTATTTTCTGAATGAATTTCTTTGCTCAGGTCTTTGTAGAAGTTTATGTCCAGTGATACTTCTCTAATCATTTAAGCTCTGTCATTTGTTAGCATTTTCTTCCAGAGTGGCCGTGGTTCGGAATTAGAATTGTCAGATTCTGAGAAATGGGAATTTCTCATATAGATATTGTTTATATGACAGTAATAATTCTGTCCCTCTTCTCTATTGTAGTTGTATCTGCAACAGTTCTTGGTTATCCTATGTATTAAAAAATGTAACTTTGGCCTGGTTTATTCATAAATAATGTAGTTTGTATAAAATGATTTTGTGAGATTAAAACTCCTTGTCTTTATCTCCTGGGATTAAAGTAATTATTCTTTTAAAAATCTACCATGTTTTCCATTTTTGAAACCAAGAAATGTTAAATGTACTTTCATTTGTTGATTTTAGATGAACATGATTCTATCTTTCTTTTATTCTCAAAGAATAGTATTGTCATTGTGTTTGCATTTCAGTATGGGGTTCTTCTGGTTCCCACTCCTTACCCTGTCTTTCTTTCCACCTTTCAACTTGCCGCAAACTCTTACAGTTAAGCTTCTTCTCACAGTTGTTTGCTTGATGGATTAAAAAAGTTTTTTTCTTTTTTTGAGAATTTTTATTGTGGTAACATATACATCCCAGTATATGATATATATATGCATTTTATCTCTTTCATGGGTGCAATTCAGTGGAATTAATTAAATTTACAATATTGTGACACTATCCATTACCAAAACGTTTTCATCACCCCAGGCAGAAACCCTGTACCTTTAAAGCAATAATGTACTCCCCTCCATTGACAGCCCCCACAGAACCTGTAACTACTTTCTGTTTCTATAAATTTGCATGTTTCAGATATTGCATGTAAGTGGACTCATTCAGTGCTTGTCTATTTTTTTTTTTTTTTTTTTTTTTTTTTTTTTTTTTTTTTTTTTTTTTTTTTTTTGAGTAGGCAAGTAATTTATTCAGGTAGGGAGGGATGAGAAATGGGAGAAAATAACTTATCAGGGGACCTGTGTAGAGAGGAAGGGGGTGAGAAGTCATAAAGCAGACTGATTTCAAACTACAATTCCCATGATAGATTATAAATACCCAAGTTTTACTTGCATGGCCACATGGCAGAGGGAAAATGGTGAAAATGTTGTACAGAGGGCATGACAGAGGGCCACAGTTGAGAGCATATTCAGGCCTCACATCTGCTTTTTGAGCTGTTCATTATTCCACCCCTTTTCTTTTTTTTTTTTTAATTTTTTTATTTTTTATTGACTTTGTAATAATATTACATTAAAAATATATATGTGAGGTCCCATTCAACCCCACCCCCCCACCCCCCCCTCTCCCCCCCCCCCCAACAACACTCGTTCCCATCATCATGACACATCCATTGGATTTGGTAAGTACATCTTTGGGCACCTCTGCACCTCATATACATTGGTTCACATCATGGCCCATACTCTCCTCTATTCCATCATGTAGGCCCTGTGAGGATTTACAATGTCCGGTGATTACCTCTGAAGCACCATCCAGGGCAGCTCCATGTCCCGAAGACGCCTCCACCTCTCATCTCTTCCTGCCTTTCCCCATACCCTTTGTCCATTATGTCCACTTTTCCCAATCCAATGCCACCTCTTCTATGTGGACACTGGATTGGTTGTGTCCATTAGTGCTTGTCTATTTATGCCTAGCTTATTTCACTCTACACGATCTCTTCATGGCCCATCCATGTTGTCGCATATATCAGCACTTCATTCCTTTTTACTTCTCAGTAAAATTTCATTATGTGGATATACCACATTTTGTTTATCCATTCATTTGCTGATGGATTCTTGGGTTGCTTCCACCTTTAGGCTATTGTGAATAATGCTGCTATCAACACTAGTGTACAAATATTTGTTCAAGTGAAAAACAGTTTTTAATATGAAACAAGTCATGATCAAAAATGAAGTAGGCATGTAATGTAATCTACCACTGGTCTTTGGGGACCTATTCCTGGGGACATTAAAAAAGAAAAAACTCTGTCAGGCGCTGTGCTGGTATTTTCATATATGTGTTTTGAGAATTGGTGGTCAGAAATAGTTGTTTTCCTGGGTTCGAAGGACCTTTTAATTGTTTCTTTTGTAAGATTGTTTTGTCCATCGGATTTTTTTTTCTTTGAAATAAACTACTTAATGAGGATATATTCTTAATAGTGTATTTTGATTTTTTTTAAAAAGCGCGCTATGTGTGTTTTATAAAATACAGAATTAATTCACAGCATGTGGATAGGTATAATGACTCCAAAATGTTCATTATAAGCCAGTTTTATCAGATTATACCACTGAGGGAAAGCTCAAGAAGAAGATCAAGACAGCGCATGTTTCCTGCACACTGTCCCACATCATATTGAAGTTCTTTGAGAAGTGTTCATGGCCAATGTGCTACATCCTAGTGAAAGAAGAACTGTGCAGAGAGTGTTTGCGCCGAGTGGTTATTTTTAGTAGCAATCTAGAAATTGTATTTTCGATTTAGAATATACCTTTTTATTTATTGTGGTTATTTCAAAAAGTAAATAATTTTAGACATATACGAGTGCATTTGTACAGTGCATGTGTGTGTGTGTGTGAGCGAGAGAGAGGGGAGAGGGAGAGAGAGACTCTGAATCTGAGACTGACAGAGAGCATGAGAAGGGGGAAAAAGACATCCTCTTAATAGCAGGAGTGGGTAGTGGCTTACTCACTCTATTATCATAAAGCTCTGCTAATGTAGCTTCAGGGTCATGTGACTGCAGAAAAGGCTATTATCTCAATGAAAAGGAAACTGCTTTTTAGAACAAGCAATAGAATAGAAGCAGGGGGAATTTTCGAGTGTTCCACCATGCTGGATTGTCAAAGGGGGATCTGTCTGATCAGCAGCTAAAACAGGATTTGTGTGGCTAGTTTGTCAGCTATCGTCAGAAACAAATGATGGAGGAGATAAGCAGCCCGGTGCTCAGCATGTGCTTAGGTTTACATCAAGACTTACTGTTGATTTGGTTTAATAGAGTAGATTTATCTTTGAGGCAATAAATTTATTGCTAATAGTGGGTGGGTTTTTTTCGTTTTGAGGAGTGATATATTTTTATTTATATCAGTGACTGAAAATAAAGAGAAACTGCCCAGATCTGATATGAACTGCGGAGGCTGTGGACAATTACAAGGTGAGTTTCAGAAGTGCTCTGACTTAATATTTGGTGATGTTCATGGAATTCTGTGTGCTTGAGGATTGGATGTGCCTGTTGAAGGGAGAACTGAGCATGACAACAGGCAGTGATAAGTGTTCTCAGGAGCAAATAGATACCTCACAACTCAAATTGGTTTCTCGTATCTTTTGTATTTATTTAGTGATGAAAGGTTTACCTCCAATTTCTTTATATGTGGCAAATTCAGTTTCATGCTTATTTTAGGAAATATTTTGGAAAACATTTTCTAAAATTAAGATTAACAATCTGGTGCAAATCTCAGTCATTAAGGAATGAATATAAATATAAGGTTTATATTTGTATTTTTTTATTTCTTTCAGTATCCTTTTGTACAGGCTTAAAATGGACTTTACAGTGACATTTGAAGTTATTTAATATTTGATCAGGTGGTAATAAATAAAGGTTTCTTTTTGGGGGTCCTTGAATGAATGATTTTTTTACTGTTAGTACCTAACTTTCTCAGATTTTATTATAACCTCATGCTACTCTGTGCAGAAAGCTAAATGACATTCAGTTAATCTTCAGACTATCTTGTCTACTTTTGCTCATTCTAATGCTATTAATTCTCTTAGCAGCCTGTCCCTTTCTTTTAACCTTGGAAGATGTAGTATGTAAAAATTTGGGATTGGTGGAAGATAGCCATGAGATTTCTCTGAAAATGATTAACTATTACACAATATGTACCGAAGAATGAACTTGATCATTTGTTCTTCATTTAACTTCCAGAACAAATATTCTCAATTTAAAAAAAAAAAAGAGTTGGCGAGTGTGCATGAGTGTGTTTGTTTCCAGTCTTATGACTTGGGAAGTGAACCAAATTGAAAATGTTTTCCTTTTGAAATTGAAGTGGGGGAGGTAGGAAATCTATCAGATTTTCTACCTGATATATTTATGCAATATATAGACAGGTGGTAGAGAATTATTTTATTGCCATCTTTTCCAGTAAGATATGGTCAAAGCAGCTCAAACATAATGTTTAATTGTACTAAGTACAGAAGACTCTCCTTCTGTGAACCAAATCTTAGCATAATAGAATTTAATAAATTATTACTCTTGCTAATTAATGGGATTTTCCTTTAAAAGAAAAAAACCCCAAAAACACAAAACATAGCACCTTACTTACCAAATGCAATGGATGTGTCATGATGATGGGAATGAGTGTTGCAGGGGGGGGAGTGGTGGGGTTGAATGGGACCTCATATATATATTTTTTAATGTAATATTTTTACAAAATCAATTAAAAAAAAAAAAACATAGCACCTTAGTCTATTTTCAGAAAAAGACAGGTTAGTTCAAATAATCAGTTAAGTAACTATGGCTTTTATTATTCTGTATTTTTTCTTGAATGATTTTTCTATATTCTTGTATGTAGTCTAAGTAATAATACAGAGTTACATACTGGTTTCAGCCCTAAAACATCATATATTAAATTTTCTGAATAATAAAAAATTTAAAGGCTGATTGTTTGGGTTTTTTTTTATTTTCCTTTTGTTGCTTTTGCTTTTCAATTTTATTTTCTTACCTTATGTAAAACCTTTGAATGATTCCAGGATTTTAAAATAATTCATGATGTTTTTATTGAGCACCTACTGTGTCTAGACACTGTGAAACCCTATTGGAAAACAGAGGCCAAAAGGTATTTAATCCAACAAGAGAACTTAAAACTGATATTGGAACCCAGCCTCAAAAGTATAATTAAATATTTCTTATGGGACTTTTAAATGTATAAAAGGAATTTTGCATAAAACTTACTTGGGTATTCATGAGGTACTGATGACTTTGTGGATGACTTTTTACACAGTCAGCTTTGGGTGGTAGTTTTAATTGTCTATGTCTGTGCCAGTTCATGTTAACTTTGTATCATGACTGAAATAAGTTTATTTACAGCCTCCTAAAACTAGCAGAGTTTTGGTTTTTGATAGCGGTGTTTTCATCCTAGCACATCAAGTGTCCATCCTTTACAATTTTTAGGTACTATACATGGTTACTATATTCTATTACCTAAAAATGTCTACGTTTGGAGGTTGAGGAGTGAGGAAAACCCCCAATCTTATTACTAAAGTTAAAAGAAAGTTTTGAGGTCAGGTCAGTGTCTAAACAAGCCAGATGACTAGCTTGCAAATCCTGCTTCACTTCAGAATTCCAACCACATTAATTAACCCCAGATATTATAATCCGGTCTGATCTTGTTAGACTAAGGGGGTTTGCTTCTTGGAGTGATTTTTAATTTGTAGGAATGATAGGGTATGGAAAGATGGAATTGAAATTGATATTAGTTTTCATTGTTGTAAACCTTTAGTGAAATGTGTTTATAGAACCTTTTTTTTTTTTTTTTTTTTTTTTTTGAGAAAGTAACGGTTTGGGAGGGTTTAGCCAGGATTAAACACAGTTAGATACAGTTTAATTCTGTGGAAACCAAGAGGATATAAAAATTCATGAAATTCAGTGAAAGAGTTTGTATAGCAGCCAGGAAAGTTTTTCAGGGTACCTCTTACAGGATTTACTCTAAAAATTATCACTCTGAAATGCTGAGAAAGGTGTAAAATAAATTGGCTTACCAATTACTCATGAATGCTGTAGTCCTTAACATTAAGAGGTAAGAGTTGGCATTTGATGCTATGAAAACTATTTGCAGCTGTGATTCTCTTTTATGAAGTATAACATATACATACCTTTATTTTAATTCTGAAGAAAACATAATTATCAATTTTTAGATTTTTTAAAAAAAGATTTATTTATTTTTATTTATCTCTACCTCTCCCAACCCCCCATTGTTTGCTCTCTTTGTCCATTCACTACGTGTTCTTCTGTGTCCGCTTGCGTTTTTGTCAACAGCACGGGGAATCTGTGTCTCTTTTTGTTGCATCATCTCACTGCGTTAGCTCTCCGTGTGTGGCGCTAGTCCTGGGCAGACTGCACTTTTTTCACGCAGGGCGGCTCTCCTTGAGGGGCGCACTCCTTGCATGTGGGGCTCCCCTATTCAGGGAACACCCCTGTGTGGCACGGCACTCCTTGTGCGCATCAGCACTGTGCATGGGCCAGCTCACCACATCGGTCAGGAGGCCCTGGCTTTGAACCCTGGACTTCCCATGTGGTAAGCGGATGCTCTATCAGTTGAACCAAATCTGCTTCCCAATTTTTAGATTTTATTAATGATTTTTGAGAACAGCCAAATACTGTAATCTTGACTTTGGGGGATCATTTATTTCTTCTTAAAAAGATTAGTCAAGTAGAAGAAATTTGTTGAGGTAGAACTAGATGTTTGCTTTCCTAATTTTAGATGGCAAATCAAATTGTATTAAATTAATTGGCTAGAATAAGAGTTATGAAAGATCACATGAGCCTTAAATTTAAATTATATATTTTGCTTAGTTTCTGTAAATCTTTAGGCTTTAATCTAAATTAATGATAAATATGTTGACACTTCATCAATAACATACTCTAAGAACTTTATTTTTAATTGGATAGTAACTGACCTTTCCATATTATGCTTTTCTGTTTTAGAATATTAAATGTAAAAATGTCTATTTTTATATGTCATTTTTACATATCCATATTAAAGATAATATTTTGTGGGCTTTGACTTTAGTTTTCCCCTCTCTTTGGTGAGGAAAATGATATCAGCACAACAATTTACAGGGGTGCTAACTATTGTTAACCGTAAACTTAACCTTTATATAGTACTTACTATGTGCCAGGCACTGTTCTGAGGACCTCTCACATATGTTAATCCTTTTAGTTGTCACAACAACATTGGTTGTGCTATCATATTCCTATTTTACAGTTAAAGAATCTGTGACACAGAGTAATTTGTCCTTGGTCATAACTGATCAGTAGTGTAGTGGGATCCCAACCCAGGCAGTCTGGCTCTAGGTATATATATATACAAGGTTCAAATGGTGCTGTTATTGGAGTGGTTGATTTTTTCTAGAATGAGGATAGGATGAATATAGGGTATTCTCACAGTTGAGATTAAAAGGATTTTGTTCTTTAATATTCGTACTTTTAATAAACTTTTATTTCCATTCCATTCTAGCTATGTTAAGACTAAAGCATCATTTAAATGGTGTTTTGCTTGCATTTAAAAGGAACATAAATCCCTGAAAATTAACTCACAGTACAGAAACCCTGCTCGCTCTATAAGAAAGAGATAGGAGGTGAGTACTAATATGGGAAGCAGAGACTGGTATGAGAGATGAACTGTGAATTGCCATGAAATTAGTTTTTTCTATTGGGGGGGGTCTTGTAGTTATGGGATCTAAGAAGGTATGTTGCACATTTTCTTACTTAACTCCTTCTCCTTTTTTAGCAAATGGAGACCACACTGATTCCAAGGTCCTTTACTCACTGCATTGCTATGAAGTTGCTTTTAGGTATAAAAACCACAGAGAATCCAAATTAATGTTTTCAGCTATTGAGCACACCCTGTAGAAAGCATTGACTTAATTTCCTGTAAATCATTTTACATCCATGCAAAGTTCCCTAGAAGGAGTTCCTGTCCACATAGTATTTTAGATAGGCATCCCTGATACTTCATCAAAATTTAATGGTTAACAGTATAGTTTTTCTGAGGTGATATCACTCTGATGAGTACTCATATGAGAAAAAGGCTTTACCCAATAAATCGTTGACATTGGATCCTTGGAAATGAGTGGGAAAGTAAAGTATGGATATAAGTTTATCATTTGCCACCCCCTTTTCTGATGTAGCCCTCTACAAGTTGGTTTATTTCTAAAAAGGTATAATTTTATACCTTCTTTCATCTATTTAGTAACTATTTATTATAAAATTTTATTTCTTAGTAATGGAGAAGAATAACTGTCTCAGTGAATGGGTGCAGGATTGATCACTTAGTAGAGACATCGAAGGTTAAGCTAATTCTTAAAACAATGGTAGGATAATCACCAGGCAGAGAAGCTACTAGTATCAAGTGACTTTTGAACATTTGAAATGTGGCTAGTCTGAATTGAGTTGTGCTGCAAGTGCAAAATACACCTAGATTTTGAAGACATGGTATGGAAAGAAAACATTAAAATATCTTGTTAATTTTTAGAAAATATTGATTGCATGATGAAATGACATTTTTAATATAATGAATTAAGATGTATTGCTAAAATTAATTTCACCTGTTTTTTTGGACTTTTTTTTTTAATGAGGCTTTTAGACAATTAGTGGCTCAAATTATATTTCCCTTGTATAGCACTACTCTGAGCAATGTACAGCATGTGTAAAGGAAGATGGCATTGAGTAGTAGTATTTCTTGTATATGATACTTTTGTGCCAGGCACTCTACAAGACACCAGACAGTACGGAAGGGGCAACAGTGTCTCATGATATTTATGGTATCTTCTGTATAAGGAGCTGGGAAAAAAGCTGCCTCCTAACAGCAGATTATGGGTCATTAGGAAGATTGTGGGTGTGAATTATTCAGTCCTCAAGACAGTGTGATAAAATCTCTTTCTATATGACATTTACCAAGAAGATCTATTGGACTCTGGGTTTTGTGTGTCCTAACATCTAAAATTAGAGAAATGATTTAAGTTCTCTGATGTTCTACTTTACTAAGTTTCTTGAGTTCAGTCTTTCATTTAGATCTGTAAGAGAAATAGGCAATTATTATGAGGCATAAAAGCAAATGTTTCCCAGGAGTAGAGGCTCTGGACTGCAGGTATTGTGATGATCAGAGGCACAGTTAGGCTCGTGGAAAATGTGGAAGACCTGGTATAGTCCTGAATGTCTGAACTAAATAAGTTTAGTATAGTTTTGTGGTTCAATTAATGCATTGTATTCTGAATTGGTTATAGTTGGTACCTGGAGGTGGTAGGACTGGATAGTGGTCTGAGAACTATAAATGAACAGAAACACAAATAAGCATATCATAGTGACTTAAGTATTAGAAAGGAAATTCAGGGAAAGCGAAAGTTCGCACTTCCTTGGAGTTGCTGAGAGAAGGGAAGAAAAAATCTAATTTGTTCATATAATAGCATTGTAAGATCATCAACTTTTGGTTCCTGTATGGGAGTTTCACTTCATCATTGGAAAGTCAGCAACATGTGGTAATGCTGACCATATCTGGCAATTTTCTCTAAACTGTCCTTCCCTCTCATGATATTACAACTGAAGTTCTCCAGGGACATATACTGCACAAACTTCAAGGATGACATTTTTTCTAATAACGTTTCACTTAGACCAATCTTGTGCTGTTGTAGAGAATGCTCATGTTATGCTTTGAGGTCTTTATTTAATGACTTTTATTAGGAAACATGGAATTGTGGGAAAAGCATGGGATTTATTTACAGAGCTTGGTTTAAGCCTAGTTCCATTACTTAGGAGCTTTCAGATCTTGGTTAAGCTGGTTAACTCCTGAGTATGTTTTTTCCCCCCTCTTTAAAATAGGAGACATTCTCTGCTTCATAGAACTGAAACATTAGTAAAATAATACGGCACTTAATACAGTGTCCAACAGTTAATTCTAATAATGACTGAACACCCTATATATTATTTTTTCTTTTTCAAACTGTACACTTTTTGACAGTGTGGCTTCTTGTTACCTTCAGCTCTTAAGTTTACTTTGTGTATTTTCTCACCCATGTATGTTTCATCTTCCCAAGTGGCTTAAAATATACATGCACATACGTACATATATATCCCCACTTATTTAAATAAGTCCTTAGTATCTGTTCACTTTGAATTGCCCACATACCTCTTAGTATTAGTCTTTGGAGCAACAATGTAATTCATGTTTGTTTGGCCCTTAAGGAATTTGAGAAGAGTTTTGCATGTTCCTTCAAATTCAGATGTTCCTGGTTTAGAGACTTTGGGCTGGTTCAGCAACTCTTTTGAAATGTATGTAAAGTATCACGAGTATTTTCCCCCCAGGAAAGTGACTATAACTTTTGTCAGTTTCTCAAAAAATTCTGAGACACTGCCTCCCTCTCTAAGCGTTAGAGTCACAGGAGTGATGTCTTTTCTAGCCAGATTTCTTTATTCCCTCTCCAGACTAGATAGCCTCATCACTCTCATTTGTTAAAACCTTGATCGCAGACTGTTCATTTTGAGTATGCTCAAGTTTGCAAAGATACCTTTGAATAGCATCAGGATGCTATTCAGCCCTTTTGAAACTAACTACCTTGGGTATAAAACTTTGTACTGCAGATTTTTTTTTTTTTTTTTTAAGATTTATTTATTTAATCCCCCCCCCCCCCTCGGTTGTCTGTTCCGTGTCTATTTGCTGCGTCTTGTTTCTTTGTCCGCTTCTGTTGTCGTCAGCGGCACCATTCCTGGGCAGGCTGCACTTTCTTTCCCGCTGGGCGGCTCTGGCTCTCCGTACGGGACGCACTCCTTGCGCGTGGGGCTCCCCTACACGGGGGACACCCCTGCATGGCATGGCACTCCTTGCGCGTATCAGCACTGTGCATGGGCCAGCTCCACAAGGGTCAAGGAGGCCTGGGGTTTGAACCGTGGACCTCCCATGTGGTAGACGGACACCCTAACCACTGGGCCAAGTCCGTTTCCCTCTACTGCAGATTTTTAATTGTGCTTTCTTCCTTGCAATCTAGGAGTACATTTGTTATATCATCTTATTTTATTTTTAGCATTAAGTCATTTACTTGATTCATATTAACCTAAAATCCCATTTTATTTTCACCTAAATGACCATCATCTTGATTTTCCCAATCTAGAACTTTATACAGTTTATACATTTTTTTTTCTGTTTCATTGTCCTTGTAATAGTTATTGTGATGGTTATGAAGACTGTGTAGTCACAAGCTAAAACTTTGCTAAATTTTAAAAGATAAAAAATACAAATTTTGAAATATCATAGGTGAAATTACTGGAAGAAATACGTGCTTATGGAGATGAGATATACAAGTAACAAGAAAGTTGAGGACCCATGTGCTAAAGGGATGTCTTGGAGAGTAACATCATATCAGGCTAAGAGGAAGTGTATTGAAAGTAGAGAGTGCAGTCTCTGAAGTTAGACTGGATTCAAGCCTTGCATCTATCACCTGTTGGCCATGTGCCACCTTGGTCATGATATTTGACTTTTCTGTGCCTTGGGGAACTACAGTTATTTCACAGAGCTGTTGAAAGGATTAAATAAGGTACTACAGATATAATAATATAGCATAGTAAATGTTCGATGATGTTACCTATTTTGGTGTAATAGCCCTTGAACACTATGGAAATTTGTAAAGCAACTCAATTTATTCACTGTACATTGATTAAATACTTGCATGCCAGGGATTTTGATAAGAGCCTAGGGGAAAAAAAGATGAAAAAATATTTAGTTTCTGCACGTTAAGGATCTTAAATTTTAATAAGGAAACAAAATAAGATAATTATGGTATGCATTTTTAATGATAGAATTATATATAGGTTTTGGAAGACAGAGGAGAATTGCTTGATCCTGGGGGGAGTGTCATCTGAGCTAGGTCTTCAAAGACATGTTGGAATTAGTTGGTGAAAGGGGAAGATATGTGCTTTTTTCCATAGCCATACAATGAAAAATAAATGAGGTCAGAAATAGTATGTAGTAGGTGAGGAACCGAGTGCAGTTTGCATTACCTGAGTAAGCAAAAAAGAACAGGAAATGAGGCAGCAGAGATGGCAAGGGCTAGAATATAAGGCACCTTATATGACACTTGAGAGAGCATACACTTCCTCTTGGAGCAAATAGGGGCCACTAAAGAATTTTAAGCAGGGAAATTATCCGGAGGTAGAGAGACCTGTGGTGGTATAATCTAGGTGAGAGATTGTGAAGAGCAGTCATCATTAGCATAGTGAAGAGAGAGAAACTTGAGAATAGTCTCCTTCTTGATGATTTAAGGAAGAGAATTTAGAGGTTTAAAGATGATGTTCATTGGATGGAAGGTCTTGAAGGTGGTGCTATTTTGGGGAGAGTAGAAGAAATGGATGCATTCAATTTTGTGTATAGATACCCAACAGGCAGCTGGATTTTTAAATTGAAAGTTTTGAGAGGTTAAAGCTAGAAAGAGATATTTGAGGAATCATGAGAATAGGTGATTATCACCAGGGAAAATATAAAGCAGCAGTTCTTATTCCTAGTTGAATAGTAGAATTTCCTGGAGAACGTTTAACAAAAATACACGTGGTCTAATCTTACCACTAAAAACTCTAATTAATGAGTCTGAAGGGGTATCCTGGCTTTTTATTGCATTTTTTAAAAGCTCCCCCCAGATGACTTTTAAAGTGCAGCCATGTTGAGAAACTCTGGTATAGATTAATCTAATCTCTGGTATAGATTAGTCTAATCTTGAGGGTATATGGAGTGGTATTAGTGGGTTAGTGACTTCTTAGGAGAATTGTGTGCAATAATTTGTATGTATGTATTGACATTCTTTTTCACCAATCAGGTTTTCAAAGGCAGTTCATAACCTCTAAAAGTGGAATTTAAGAATTACTGGAGACCCTAATTTAAAAATGCATAAAAGATGTGAATAGACATTTCTGCAAAGAAGATATCCAAATGGTTAAATAAACACATGCGAAGATGCTAAACATCATTAATTGTTAGGGAAATTCACATCAAACCCACAGTGATATACTAATTCACATGTAGTAGGATGGCTATAATCCAAAAAAACAGAAAATAACAAGTGTTGGCAAAAATGTGGAAAAATTGGGATATCTCATTGCTGGTAGGAATGTAAAATGATGCAGCTGCATTGAAAAAGTTTGGCTGACCTCCCAAGAATAAACATAGAGTTATTATATGAGTCATCCAATTCCACGCCTAGGTATCTACACAGAAGAATTGAAACTAAATATCTCCACAAAAACTTGTACACAAAAATTCATAGCAGTATTGTTCATAATAGTCAAAAGTGATAGGAATCCAAATGTCCATCAACTGATAAATGGATAAACAAAATGTAATATATCCATACAGTGGAATATTATTTAACCAGGAAAAGAAATCAAGTATTGATACATGCTTCAACATGGAAGAACCTTGAAAACATTATGCTCAGTGAAAGAAGTCAAACACCAAAGACCACATATTATATATTTCTATTTATATATTTATATGAAATACCTAGAATCGGCAAATCCATAGAAACAGAAAATAGATTAATGGTTGCCTAAGTAGCTGGGTTTTGTAGGGTGGCGGTGGTTTGTAGAATGAGAAGTGAGTGCTTAATGGGTATGGGATTTCCTTTTTTGTGGGATGAAAATGTTTTGGAACTAGATAATGGTGATGGTTGTGCAACTTTAAAAACTACTGAATTGCGTACTTCAAAAAGGAGAATTTTTTGGCATATATATTATACCTCAATAAAGTTATTGAAAAACAAAAGATTACTGAAGAGAGAATTGGGCTGAAATGGAGGAAGAAGATCACATAAAAGAAGTATAAAAAGAATAACTAGAGAGTTAAGACTATAGCGTATGACATGCTGGAAGTCACAGGATAGATTCAAGGAGGAATCACTGGGGAACTGATCACCAGTGACAAACATAGCAGAAAATTTCAATATCATATGTTGACGTTTCTTTAGCTTTGCCATATAAATTCATGATGACCAGTGAGAACAGATGTAATGGAATGATGGGTGAAGAAACATAATTTTTTTGGTTTGAGGAGTAAATGGAAAGGAATAGGAATAGACCAGACCTATATTCCCTTAGTGAATCTCAAAATTCAATGAAGTCTGAAAAATGAAAGGATTTGTACTTCATTTTGCAGTATAAAACCTGGCCTGAATGGATATTAAACTATCTTAATCTTTATTTGTCCTACTTATTGGGAATATTCATATATTTACTGCTTAAATATTAATGAACTTGATTACATAATGCTTTCCCAGTTCCCTCTGAGGATGTTATAGTTTATGCCACCTATTACTGTAACAAAATTTAATATATATACCTGAATTCCAAAATATATGGATATATTTTAGATAAGGGATCACAGACTTGTGCTCTTTGGACAGGTCTGAATGTGAAGGGAAGGTGTGAGCTTGGATGGTGAGTGATGCAGACTTGAGGATTTTTTTTTTTTGAGTGACCTAAATGACTTAAGTATGCTATTGGTTAAGGTACAGAGGAAGAGGTTGAAAATCTGTTAAAGCGAGTCTATAATCGTTAGAGCAAGGTCTCAGAGAAGGTGGGGAAGGGGGGATAGGAAATAGGGTTGAATCAAGGGCAGAGTGGATACTGTTTACGGGAGGAGGGCTCATGTATCCTCTGAGACACCAGGAGTGATGGCAGAGATAGGGGTGGATATGTTTATAAGTGGGAGGAAGGGAAGTTGAGTAAAATCAGATCTAACGACTTGAATATTCTTTGAAGTATAAGGTAAGGCCATTTGCTGATAGTATGTTTATTTTACTAAAGAGCGTGGTAAAAGCTGGAAGTAATTGTTGAGGGTAAATAGAAGGAGCTGACCCGAGAAGAAGTGAAAAGATTGACAGGCAGGATTGTACTCCTAGGGGAGTTGGAGACCCTTAATGTCTGTGGGGCCGTTCTTCATGCCTGTGGTTTCCCCCATCAGTGCTCATTTTCCTGTTTAGTAGGAGTAGAAAGGGTGGACTGCTGCAGTCATCTTGGGATGAAGTTTTAAAGAAAGAACTTTAAGATAGGTGAGACATGAAAGTTCAAAGAGTACAGAGGATGCTTGGGAGAGGTCTGTGCTAGGTAGGGAAGGAAAAGAGATGGGAAAATGAGTCAAGGGACTAGAGTTCTTTATACAACAAAGAACAGTTATTGTGGAGGGAGACACTGAGAAAGCTAGTGTGATAGGAGTTTGTGGGCAAAAAGTAGCAGTCAGGCATCTTGAGATTTCAGAGAGGGATTAATATTGGGTGATAAAAGATGATGATCATGGGAGGTAACGGCTGAAATAAAGTGGAGGCGAACATTGTTGGAGTTGAGCTGGACAATGATAACAAACTGTGAGTATAGTTTTTAGATAGTTCATCCACCAAGACTATGGAATCATTCAGGATAATGACCAAATATGGTGCTGAGAGGAAGAACTAATCAGTTGCCAGAATCTTTAATTTTAGGAGTAACTATCAGATTGGTAAATTTCAGAGACAGGCAAGTAGAGAAGGGGGCATTATATGGCATTAGTTTCAAAGCAGAGATTTTTCTACAAGGCCACCTTTGTAATGGATTGATGGCCTAGTAGCTGCTTCACGGCATGAATAGAGTATGATCCTACCTCCTGTTCTTGGTATGTATATAAAGAGAGAACCAGTAGTCTACTGTTAAGGACTAAAGGGGAAGTGGTGGCCTGTCAGGCAAGTAAAGAAAGAGCAATATTCCTTTACTGAGTAAAGGATGTAGGAGAAATTTATTTAGTACAGAATAAGGACTTCAGAAAGTACAAGAGAAAGATTTAGTGTGGAGTAGAATGATTACAGGCTGGGTTAAGAGAGAGTCACAGTACAGCATGGGAATAAGATATGTATGGGAATGACCAAATTTGAGAGAAGTTCCTTTTGTACCAGATACAGACAATATTATGGTGAAAGGATTGTGAGGAATTTTCCTTTTTTTAATATGTTTTTGTATTTGTTCATATCTTTTTAATAACATTAGAATAAAGAATGTCATCATGCTAGTTTAGACCCATTATTCTGGACTACTACTATTAAGGTTTTTTTAAATTAATCTTGTCATCAAATATTTTAGCCAATATTTGTGTCATCTGATAAACATGCATTTATTCAAGTTATTCATTTTTTTAAAAATGTGACTGGAGACTTCTGTTTGGTATTTAATAATAAGTTAATTAACACCAAGAGTAGTTATTCTACCAGACTTGACTCTAATTCATCATCATCATTCAGTCCAGTAGTTCCAAATGCAGCTCGTCTTTCCAATCAGTGCTGGGCAGGCAGACTTCAATTGATCACCTGGGCTGCTTGTTATAAATGTAGATTCTTAAGTCATTCTTTGAGGAATTCCGATTGATTTGGTCTGGAGCCAGGGAATCTGTATTTTTAAAAACTCATTGGGTGGGAAGCCGATGTGGCTCAAGTGGTTGAGCTCCTGCCTACCACATAGCATGTATGTGGTTCGGTTCCTGGTACCTCCTAAAGAAGACAGCAAGCTGGCACAACAAGATGATGTAACAAGAGACTCAAGCAGAAAAACATAATGAGAGACCCAACAAAACAGGGAGCAGAGGTTCCCAGTGCCTCCTAAAGAAGACTAGCAAGACACACATGTTAACTGATGGCGATGGGCAGGCATGGCAGGCCGACGCAACAAGATGGTACAACAAGAGACACAGGAGGGAAAACCTAATGAGAAACACAGCAAAGCAGGGAATGTGGGTGGTTCAAGCGATTAGGCGCCTCCCTCCCACATCGGATGTCCTAGGTTCAGTTCCCAGTTCCTCCTAAAGAAACAAAGAAGACCAACAGACATAGCAAGTGCAAACAACTAGGTGTTGGGAAGAAATAAATAGAACAAATCTTTAAAAAAATAAAATTTAGAGGAGACACAGAATTTGTAAGAACTAAAGATGTTCAAATAAAGCTCAATCAATTCAAGGAGATGAGGAAAATATAACTAAAGATATTGAAAAGAAACTGGGTTCATAAAGATGATTTTGAAAGTATGAAAAGAAAAGTAATAGAAATTATGGTAATGAAAGGCATAATAGAAGAGACTAAAAATACACTAGAGGCATACAACAGTACATTTTAATAGGCGGAAGAAGGGACCTGTAAACTAGAAGGCAGGACATTCAGATCTTACCAACAGAAGATTAGATAGAAAAAATAATAGGAAAACAATTGATTTGTGTCTCAGGGGTTTGAGTGATAGCATGAAGCACACAACATACATGTCGTAGGTGTTCCAGAAGGAGATAAGAAGGAAAAAGGGGCAGAAAGACTATTTGAGGAAATAATGGCTGAAAATTTCCCCATTCTTGTGAAAGACGTAAATATACATGTCTAAGAAGTACAACATATTCTAAACAGAAGAAATCCTAATAGAGCTATTTTGAGACACATACTAATCAGAATGTCAGATGCCAAAGGTAAAAGAGAGAATCTTGAAATTAGCAAGAGGGAGGCGGATTTGGCCGAATGGATAGGGCATCTGCCTGCCACACGGGAGGTCCAAGGTTCAAACCCCGGGCGTCCTGACCCATGTGATGAGCTGGCCCATGAGCAGTGCTAATGCGCACAAGGAGTGCACCCCGAAAGGAGAGCTGCCCAAAAGTGCAGCCTGCCCAGGAATGGTGCTGCACACATGGAGAGCTGATGCAGCAAGATGACACAACAAAACGAGACATAGATTCCAGGTGCCACTGACAAGAATACAAGCGGACACAGAAGAACACACATTGAATGGACACAGAGAGCAGATAACTGGGCAACTGAGGAGGAGGGCACAGGAAGGGGAGAGAAGTAAATAAAAAATCTTAAAAAAAAAAAAAAGAGGAAGTAGCAAGAGAAAAAGCAGTTCATCACAGACTAGGGAATCACAGTAAGATATAGTGCCAATTTCTCATCAGAAACCTAGAGGTGAGAAGGCGTTGATTTGATATGTTCAGGTTACTGAAAGAGAAAAGCTGCCAGCCAAAACTCTTATCTGGTAAAACTTCCTTCTAAATAAGGGAGTGTTTAAAATATTCATGAACAGAAACAGAGAGTTCATCAGCAAAAGACCTGCCCTACAATTATAAAAGTGAATTCCACAGGTTGAAAGGAAAAGACAGGAGAGAGAGGCTTCAAGAAGAGAACAGAAATGAAGATTATTAATAAGGGTAAAAAAAGAAAGACAAGGGAAGCAGATTTGGCTCAATTGATAGAGTGTCTCCCTACCATATGGGAGGACCAGGGTTCAAACCCAGGGCCTACTGACATGTGTGGGAACTGGCCCACGCACAGCGCTGATGCGTGCAAGGAGTGCCACTGGCCCACGCACAGCGCTGATGCGTGCAAGGAGTGCCATGACATGCAGGGGTGTCCCCCACATAGGGGAGCCCCACACACAAGGAGTGCACCCCCGCAAGGAGAGCTGCCCCACTCGAAGAAAGCCCAGCCTGCCCAGGAGTGGCGCCGCACACATGGAGAGCTGACACAGCAAGATGATGCAACAAAAAAAGACACAGCTTCCCAGTGCTGCTGACAAGAATCCAACTGGGCACAGAAGAACACACTGTGAATGGACACAGAGAGCAGACAACAGGGGGTGGGAGAGAACTAAATAAATAGTTTTTAAAAAGTGATAGAATTAAGAAATGACATGTAAAAACCAAAGGATAAAATAGTTGAAGTAAGTACTGCCTTTGCAGTAACCCTGAATGTTAAACTCCCCAATCAAAAGACACAGACTGGCAGAATGGATAAAAAAGCATGATCTACCTATATATGCTGTCTACAAGAGACTCACCGTAGACCAAAATAAGTTGAAAATGAAAGGTTGGAAAAAGATATTCCATGCAAACAATAATGGAAAAAGAGCTGGGGTAGCTGTGCTAATATTGGACAAAATAGACTTTAAATGCAAAGCTGTTATAAGAGACAAGGACACTATATATTAACAAAAGAGGCAGTCCACCTTGAAGTAAGAATCATAAATATTTATGCACCTAACCAAAATGCACCAAATACATGAGATGCATGCATTTGGCACTGGCAAAACTGAAGGGAGAAATAGACACCTCTACAGTAACAGTTGGAGACTTCAATACACCACTTCTCATCAATACATAGAACATCCATACAGAGGAACAATAAGGAAATATAGAACTTGAATAATATGGTTAATGAACTAGACTTAACTAGCCTATACAGAGCATTGCATCCCATAACAGCATGATATAGTTTCTTCTCAAGTGCACATCTATCGTCTTATCTCAAGCGCACATCTACCACATGTTGGGTCACAAAACAAGTCTCAATAAATTTATAAAGTTTGAAATTATAAAAAGCATTTTCTCAGAACAAAATTGAATGAAGTTGGAAATCATTAACAGGGAGAGAATGCAAAAATCAGGAATATATGGAACTTAAGCAACATACTATTAAATAATCAATGGGTCTAAGAAGAAATTACAAGTGAAATCAGTAAATATCTCGGAATGAATGAAAATGAGAACACAACATATCAAAACTTATAAGGTGCAATGAAGTCAGTGCTGAGAGGGAAGTTTATAGTCCTAAATACCTGAATTAAAAAAAAAAAAAAAAAGAGCTAAATCAAAGATCTAACTGCATAACTGGAAGAACTAGAAAAAAAACGGCAAACTAATCCCAAAGCAAGTAGAAGGTGTGAAACAACAAAAATTATAGCAGAAATAAATTGAGAATTAAAAAACAGTAGAGAGAATTAATAAAACCAAATGTTGGTTCTTTGAGAAGAGAAATAAAATTAAGAAACCCTTAACTAGTCTAGAATTGTTATATACCCAGAAGAACAAACTAGTGACATGAATAGACACTTGCACACCGATGTTCATAATGGCATCATTCACAGTGGCTTAAAGGTGGAAGCAATCCAAGTGTCCATCAACTAATGAATGGATAAATAAAATATGGTAAATACATTGGGTGGAATATTATTCAGCTGTAAGAAGAATGAAGTCCTGATGCATGGGACAACATGGATGAACCTTGAGGACATTACGTTGAGTGAAATAAATCAGACACAAAAGGACAAATATTGAATAATCTCACTGATATGAACTAATTGTAATTATAATAAGCAAACCCATAGGGTTAGAATCTAGAATATAGATTACTAGGAAATAGAATGGGGGTAGAGAATGGGGAGCTGGTGCTTGATTTGTGCAGAATTTCTATTTAGGTTGATTGTAAATGTTTGGAAATGAACAGAGGTGATGGTAGCACATTATTGTAAGCATAATTAGCCATGCTGAATTGTGCATTTTGAAAGGGAAAGTTTGGGGTCGTGTATGTTCCTAGAAGGAGAGCTAGAGGATAAAAGATAGGACTGTGTAACAGTGAACCCTGTGGTAGACGATGACTGTGGTTAATAGAACAAATATAAGAACATTCTTTCATGAACTATAACAAACGTACATCACTAGTATAAAGTAATAATAGGGTGGTATATGGGGAAAATACACCTAATGTAAGCTATGGACTATAATTAACAGAAATGTGTTAAGATTCTTTCATAAACTTAAAAGTACTGCAAAGTGTCAACAGTAGAGGGCTATATGGGAATGTACTTTTTACATGACTTTTATGTAAATCTACAACTATAATACAATAATTTTTTTTAAGTATTAAGCTAAGTGAAAGAAACCAGAAACAAATTACTACAGATGGTATGATTCCATTTGTTTAAAATGTGAATGTAAATAAATCTATAAAACAGAATTAGATAAATGGATTAGTAGGGCTGGGGAAGGATAGAGAGATTGGCGTTTTTCTTTTTGGAGTAATGAGAAAGTCCTAAAACTGATTGTGGTGATGAATGCACAACTCTGTGATTATACTAAAAGCCCATTGTACACCTTGGATGGATTGTATGTTATATTAATATATCTCAATAAAACTGCTTTTTAAAAAAGTAAAGTAAGCTTCCTTAAATAATGAAATTCTTGCTCTAATTTCTTTAGCAAAAGAATCAAGAAAGTGCTTTTTCGATGAATGTTCTTGGGAAGTTATATTTGTTCGTAATATTGTCCACTGTGTTTTTTAAATACTTGCAAGCCACTCCTTTACCTATTCCACAATTTTGCCAGGTTATCAGCATAAGGTTTAACAGCTTGTTTTGTTATCATTGTTTTTAATAACAACTTTATTGAGAAATAATTCACATACTTTAAAATTCACCCTTTTAAAGCATACAATTCAGTGATTTTTAGTCTGTTCACAAGTTGTGCAACTATTACCACTCTCTAATTTCAGAACATTTTCTTCAACTCAAAAAGAAACCTTGCACTTATTAGCATTCACTCCCTGTTCTCCTCTCCCCCAACCCCTGGCAACCACTAATCTACTTTGTTTCTATGGATTTTTCTTTTCTGGACATTTCACATAAATTGAATTATGCAATAGGCAACCTTTTGTAATATCCTATTAGCTAGCCTCTTCTCCCTACACTGCCAGAAATGTCATTTTTATCACTCTCATGCTACTCTTTCTAGCTGTGATTTTACCAGTTTCTACTCAAGACTTTTCATTGTACTTGTGGTTTATTAACAGGAATTCATTCTAACATTTCATTTTCTATATATCTAGTGAATGAATAAAATGTACTCTGCCTTATCTCTCCCTTTGCTTCTCTTTCAGAGAGGAGAATAATTGCTATGAATTAATCAGATTTCAGGTCACTGATGATCTATAAAATTTATCTTCTGAAGGTTAGGACAGTGGTTCTTAAACTTCATTGTGTGCTGGAATCAGAGGGAAAACTTGTTAAAAGAGCGTGCTGGTTCCCCTACTCCCATCCCCATCCTCCCTTCCAGAATTTCTGATTCAGTAATACTGGCTGGGGCCAGTAGGTATGGATTTCTGATAGGTTCCTAGGTGACACTTTGAGGACCATAGGTCTAGGACAGCAGGCTGAGGGTACAACCAGCACCAAAACCAGGGCCTGACCGCTCTATTTGAGGGGAAAAGGTTGGGCAAGGAGGGAAGGATCTTGAGTCCCTTGACCATACTAACCCTTCAGTTTCTTTCCAACAGCTTTATAGCCTAGGCTTGCTCTTTGTAAACTGGGCCAATTTTACAACCCAAGGGCATTTCCACTGTCCTCATGACCATCCCATCTTCATTAGGAAAATTCTTCCCACTCCTCAAAGCCCAACTGAGAACTTCATGAAACCTCTGCTCAATCTCCCCAAAGGTAAATACACACATACTTCCTTCTGTTTTAGTGACTTTCCATATTTATTTCTTCAACCAAATCTTTCATTTTTTGATTGTTATGTCTTTACTCAGTAATTGTATTGCAGTGTCTAGGGAACAGTGATTTGCCCCTAGTAGGGCAAGAATTGTCGGTATAGTTGAATTGAACAGCACAAAGAAGCCAATGAAAATAAATTTTAACATTTTAAGTTAAAATTTGACTTAAGTGTTGACTCCATTTTTAATACCAAAAAGATTTGTATTAATTAGAAACTTAATCTTATATAAAACTTAATTGTCCAGGGCCTAAATGCGTTTTTTCCATAAGTAATAATCCCTGCTCTTTGTTTTGAAACATTTCAAAAGAAAACACTAAAACCAAACTAAAGAAATTTTATATGATGTGTAGTGATGGCTTTGAGAGCTAGCTTAGTTTTCTTCACATTGTTGCAGTGCAACTGAAACCAGGGTTTGAATTTCAGCTTACTGAATTATTCCATTGATTTTGGTACCAGACAAAAGGAATATTTTATATAGTTAGCTGTCTCTCAGATCTCAAGAAGCAATTATTGTAATTTCTTCGAAGTGTCATTGTCTGCATATTACTGGGCAGTTATGGTTAAATAAGGTGTAGTAGACCTACAGATCTTTATCCATAGGTGTAGGTTTTGCAAAATAATAGTTCTTTATTCTCAGTGCAAATAAGGTTTTAGAGCCTAAAATAATAAAGTAATGAACAACACACTCTAAAACAGGAGGAGTTTGTTTTACTATTTTCAGTGCCTATTGTAGACAACCCTTACTTTTGTCTATTAAATTATTATTGTAAAGCACTTTAAGCTCATTTGGGTTTAAATTTGTATTAACTACCTAAGAGGTAGTTTGAAACTACCATTCTTGAGTCAGGTTATATCCTTTCAGTTCCACAAAGCCAATGGCTCTCTCTCTGGATTTCTAAAGGGAGCAAACCCTTCACTTAACAGTTTGCTGGGGCAACTCTGCTTTTCACAAAGTCTATCAAAACTGTATGGAAGCAGATGTGGCTTAAGGAGTTGAGCACTTGCTTCCCACATGGGAGGTCCCGGGTTCCTTCCCCAGTGCTTCCTAAAACACACACACACACACGCAAACACACACACACGCAAACAAAGGAAAAAAACGAACTCAAGGGAACCGGTGTGGCTCAGTGGTTGAGCGCTGCTTCTCGCATATGCAGTCCCAGGTTCAATCCTCAGACAGGTAACCTCAAAACAACCAACCAAACAAACAAACATTATAGGGCTCCTTGAGCCCTAGATCTAATATCCCTAGGTAAGAGACTTGAACTCCACTGTACAATAGCAATATTATTAATATGATTGTACTGCTGCTTACAGATGTCCCAAATTTTAAACTCAAGCTGAACAATAAATCTCCCAGAATGTGTTCCAGTAGTTTTGATGACTACCAAAAATTCAGTGGTTGAGAGAAAGGGGGAAAAATGGTTAGTGTTTTGGCTTATATTTTCAGGTCCCAGGTTATTTTTGAATTCTTTTCTAATAACTGAATTCTTATAAATAACTTTCTAAATTCTAGTAATTCTTAGTACATCTTTCTGTAGGTGTGTGTTATTTGCAAATAAATGTGTTTCATTTGGCTTATTTTTATAAGACTAAATTGGGTGTTTTTGGAGGGGGGTGTCTGTTGATCCAGAGCTGCCTTTTTTATTTTTAATAGCAACCATAGCCTCATAGAAAATCTGTTTAAAATTATTGTAATATATGACCCACAGAAAGTTTGTAGTAATTTGTATGGTGGAAAAAAGAATCAGAAGTCCTTCTAACCCAGGTTTTTCTTCCTTCCTCATTTTCTAATTTTATTAGAAGAGTGGTAGAGAACAGAGAAAGGGCTTTAAAAGATTATTTCAGAAAAATGCTTCTCATACATCTTTTCCTCCAGGAAGGAAACATAACTTTCTAAAAGAGCAGTAAGTATGTTCCTTATTCCTTCTCTAACCACAAGCCCTTTTTTAGTGGGGCTTCATAAAAGTATTGCCCCTACTTTGTTTTCCTGTTTGGTTGGAAATAAGGAAATCACAAGACAGTAGAAGTTAAATGAGTAGAGATGAAGAGAAGGAAATAAAGATGCAATGTTCCGTCTCTGGCATCCAGAAATTGTGGGGCAGCAGAGCAGGACTGCCTGGAGGGAAGTGGGTGCCCTGGACACCCCTGGGTGTGGGGCAGCTAATCATGATAGAGGAGAAGTTTTATTTTCAGCCTGTGGACCACAGACAAGAGGAAAAGGAGGAAACCTTTAATTCTCCCTAGTGGTATCTGAGAAGCAGAGAGAATATTTCAGCTAAACTTGAAGTATAGGTAAGATTTTTATGAGAAAGAAGAAAAATATCTGTGACCTTTCCTGGAAAGCTCTTGTGATTTTGGTATTTTTATTGTTGTAAAAGAGTTATATCAGTATAAGAGAAAATACGAGAAAGTTCATAAAGTTAAGGAGAATAGGATATAAGATTGACTCCAAAATAACTTAAGCTGTTATATGGCTTAGGGTGATAGATTTGGAGAAACGTAAGTTGGTTATAATATAGTTTTAGTAGTTAGGAAATTGTTACAGAACTATCCTTCAGTTTAACAAAGTAAATAGTTTATACTTTAAATTTCATTGCTAATACCTGGAAAATTGTACCAAATTTCTCATTTTCTTCATTTAGGCAGTCTTTGTGCCATTTAATTTAGTGTAGATTTATCTTGTTTTATGCTATAACTCTTCTTGAAAATATGCATGTAAACAATTTGTAAGTTTATAATTTATATTCCAGAGAGCTGATTATTCAAAAGAATTCCTGATTGGGTAGCTTATTGTTTTTGTTCCTTCTATCAGCACAACCAGTTTCCTCCTACCTTTCCTCTCTCATTTTCTTTTTCTGTCTTTGTCTGTCTGTCTGTCTCTCTTTGTCTTTCTTCCCCACCTCCCTCCCTTCCTTCTCATAAAAATCTGAATGATGTATTAATGAAAGGAAATTTGGAAAATAAGAAAAGTAAGTCACTCATAATACCACCCAGATACTTTAACTGCTAATATTTTGGTGAATTTTCCCATTTTTCTTCTGTAAATTAATTTTTCTACTCAGACTGTAACTGCCATCAGTATATTTAGATTTTATTTCACTTCGATTTTATCTAAACATTTTATGCTATTAAATTCAAATAATGATAATATCTAACTTATATTAAATAAAACCTGAGAAGTACCAGTGACCATTTAACAAACACTTTACATTCCTTACTCTCAACAGTGCTATAAAGGTATGTATTATCATTTCTCCCATTTTTGATAGAGGGAACCAAGACACAATGAGGTTAATTAAACAACTCGTGCCAGGTCACATTATATGTGGCATTCCAGGGATTCCAAATCAGGGTTAACACAGTATTATACAACTTTTCATAAATTTTTCTTTGGTGGTTGCCAAAATTATGAATCTTGGAGTTCTGTTTTAAAGATTTCTGCTCAGATGTCACCCTATCAGGCAGGACTGCCCTGAGCATTTCTGTGAAATAATAGTTCTCACACTGTGAGAGATAGATATATGATATATACACGTACCCCCAATTAGAATATAAGCCCCATGGACAAAGAGACTTGGTCTGGTTTGTTCATTTTCATATCTCCCAATGCCTAGAATCAAACTTGGCACATGCTAGGTATTCAATGATATTTGTTAAATGATTCAATGACCTTCACATTCAGATTAGCTTTTATGCAAATTCTGATTTTCTTAATCAGCCTCCATTGGATTGATTGACTGGAATAACCAAGTCATCAGAATTCCCTCTGTTGGTCACCAGGATGGATGCTGCAACTGAGTGCTTCAGGCTTTTGTGGGCATCTCCAGTTCACACTTTGTTCCCATCAGTGACACTATGTGACTACCAAGAGCCAGCTTCTTGTTCCCAGACTGGTTTATGCCAGTTGTACTTGTTATTGTGATAACACAGTTTAGTTAAATGTTATATAATTGATTGAGCATGGGTTTGAATAGACAGAATTGTTTCTAAGAAAGCTAAGGTGAATGCTTTGAAAAACTGAATATCAAATGGACAAAAATTGCTGCCAAATAGGTGTGGACAACATATTTATAAAACACTGGGATCTGGAAGTGTTCTGTATTGAGATTTCTTTTAAGTGTATTTAAGTTCTCTATTTTGTTTTTTGATTTTTTGATGATGCAAATCTGTATTTATTGGCATGGAAAGAAATTCACAGAATAGTGTTAAATGTCAAAAAGTTAGGTAGCACTGCCGCCACCATTGCCATCAGTCTCAAGACTTCTGTTCACTCTATTTTAAAGAAACAAAAATTAGAAACAGTTGACAGTGCCTTAATTCTAGGTATGATTTATGCAAGAGAGACAATGTGTAGCTCCAGTGGTGACTGACAGGTAAATATATATATGCTTAAAGTTAAATTGAAACGAAGTGATTAAAGTAGTATTTCTTTTTCTCCTATTGCCCTTGATAACTGATTTTTTAAAATTTACCAATTATCTTTTCTTATTGTGAAGGGAAAGAAGGGTTTACTCATTTACTGTTTTGAATGAAACTTGGGGTTCTTGGCATACCAGAAAAAATTCTAGCTGGTTTTCACTAGTACTTCCTTTCTCTTCAGGAAAGTCTTTGTTCATTCACTGAGGCATGATTTCCTTTCTGCCCTAGAATGTGAGCTTCAGGAGGACAGGGACCATTATCTGTTTTATTCACTGATAGTCTTCAGTTCTACAACAGTGCCTGCTGGCACGTTTGATTATTTGCTAAATGGGTGGATGAATGATCTTAAATTATGGTCCTGTTTTATACAAAGAAGTGTTTTGCATTTTGCAATGAAAACTACACTTTTAGCAAGAGGAAAATTCCAATGATATGTTCCCTACACATTCCCTATTTTCTAAATTAAAATATACTGCTTTCTGTAATATACCTACATTTATAAGTTTCTCTCTTCAATGAAAATTAGTATTTAGAGTATGTTAATGTTCACATCATAGTGGTTAAGAATTTAGGAGCTGTCTGTTTTTGCTTATGAGCTCTGAAAATTTCTAACTGGGTGACCTTGTTCAAGTTACTTATCTCTTCTGTACCTTAGTTTCCTCATCTGTAAAATGGGGATAATCATAGGTTATAAAATTATAAGAACTGGCAAATACTTAGAGAATACGTGCTAAGACAGTGAACACTCAGTAAATGATTGTTATTATAATTAATACTATATTTGACTCCCGACCTGTCACTTACTTTATGTGACTTGGACAAATTACTTATAGAAACAGGTCAGAATGGTTAAATTATGTGAGCAGTAATTATTAATATAAATATATCTCAAAATGTGGGCTTTAAGGAAAAATACCTAACTTAAAATATGCTTTCAATAAGTGTTAGCCAAAAAAGTACATATTATGTATGCTATAGAAAGGCCTTCTGTTTATTTATCTAAAAATTTTTAAAAAGGAAGAATGTGTAGACTATCTTGGCCTTGTCATTTCAGCAGGTTTTCCTTATAAATTTTGTGAGTTCTTTTTTTTTTTTTCTCTTTAACTTATAAACTTGAAGTAGCTTTCAGAATACAAAAAAATTGAATTTAATTTGGGACATGATATAAAACTCAAACATAAGCACTACATTGTAGTTCTTAGTTCAAAAACTTTTGTCCAGAATGCTAAGTCTTTTGTGGAACCTTGTTTTCAGAATATCAAATAAAAACTTAAGTACACTCTGCTAGAGGGAGTGGCAGAGGATGCTTATATTATGTAAGAAATGTAGCTTCTTCCAGTGATATTTTCTCATCTGAGACCTTAAAACCTAATGTTGCTGTACCTGGTCATATTAGCACCAGCTAATGTTGGATTTATAAGTGGCCCAGTGAGTAATTATATTAAGGAATTTAGCCTATGAGATTTCAAAAAAGTAGAAGCC
Organism: Dasypus novemcinctus; assembly: GCF_030445035.2. Lineage (NCBI taxonomy): Eukaryota > Metazoa > Chordata > Mammalia > Cingulata > Dasypodidae > Dasypus > Dasypus novemcinctus. Next base: position 32,901,105 of record NC_080686.1, on the reverse strand, counting down.
ATCTTATGCCACTGATATCAGACTAGATATCCCCTCTTCCCCCTATTGGTACTGATAGTTTAGAACAGCTCTCTGCTACTTATAGCTTCTGCACTGCTACTTATAGCTTTGCTAAGATATGGCTTTCAAAGAGATCCTTTGCTTCTTTCTGAGAGAGGTAGATGATGGAGATACTATAGCAAAATATTATATAAACAATGAACATGAATTTTAGCCATTTATTTGGTTGTTACAGCATGTGTTAAAAGAGCTGCTACTGCCCATTTGCAGCCTAATGTGTTTATTACAGTCTCCCAATGGCATCTTGAAGTGTCTTTCAGCTAAAAAATTCATGAGTGTTATTGGCTTTCAGTCAGAAAATGGAATATGTCTTCTAGTTACTGTCTAATATACCGCTTTAAGGCCATTATACAAAAGTAAACCTAAGAGTAGAGCATATTGAGAAGTAAGGAATTTTTAGCTTAAAACATTTGTTTATAACCTCTTATTTTGTTCCATGGACTAAGAAACAGCAAGAGAAGGTAGGTGCTGAAACCATTTTCCTCAGAGAAGAATAGTTATAAGATATGTTATGTTACCTTCTTTAATCCTGTACCCAACTGTGAACTACCAGTGTTTTAGCATTGGAAAATGGTGTCCTAATAATGGTAATCTGTGTTTGGTTTATTTAAAAAGTCAAGTGCATAGTATGTTGCTCTAAACTTATTGAAGTTGAACTGAGAATTTATTTCTAAATAAGATGTCTCTTATTCTCGATTTATATATAGTAAGTCCCCTAAACTCTGCAACTTATGAATTAATTTTATGAGTCTGAATCTGTATATACAGACTATAATATGTGAGATAAACTAAAATTTTACTGTATGAAAACCAAAAAGCAATATAGTGGTATATAAAAATGAGGTTTTTTTTTTTTTTTTTTTTTTTTTCCTGTGGCTCTGATTATCTATTGTTTTTTTTTTTTCTTTTCTTTTTTTTTTTATTGACTTTGTAATAATATTACATTAAAAATATATATGTGAGGTCCCATTCATCCCCACCCCCCCCCCTCCCTCTCCCCCCCCAACAACACTCGTTCCCATCATCATGACATATCCATCGGATTTGGTAAGTACATCTTTGGGCACCTCTGCACCTCATAGACAATGGTCCACATCATGGTCCATACTCGCCTCCATTCCATCCAGTGGGCCCTGTGAGGATTTACAATGTCCAGTGATTACCTCTGAGGCACCATCCAGGGCAGCTCCATGACCCAAAGACGCCTCCACCTCTCATCTCTTCCTGCCTTTCCCCACACCCATCGTCCACCATGTCCACTTTTCCCAATCCAATGCCACCTCTTCTTTGTGGACATTGGATTGGTAGTGTCCATTGCACCTCTATGTCAAGAGGAGGCTCAGATTCCACATGGATGCTGGATGCAATCCTCCCATTTTCGGTTGTAATCACTCTAGTCTCCATGGTGTGGTGATTGTCCTTCTTCAACTCCATCTTAGCTGAGTGTGGTAAGTCCAATAAATCAGATTGTAGGTGCTGGAGTCTGTTGAGGCTCAGGACCTGGTTATCACATTGTCGGTCCAGAGATTCAAATCCCCTAAATCTATCTTAAACCCCAACGTTAACTGCACCTCTATCACATTAGCATGAAAGCCTTATGAAGGGAGATCCCATCTGAGTCCAGATTCATCACACATAAACACCGTTTCCAAAGAGGGGCCATCTGCCCTGGTAGTCAACCCCATCGGCCATGACCATAACTCTCATGGGTCTCTTTAGCCTTCATAGGAACCAATATCTGGGGGTTGTATCTGCTTTATCTGTCTCTCTGACTCTGCTCAGTTGTGCATGAGGGCAATCCTTCTGCCAGCCTCCAGACTCTTTTTTAGAAACTCGTAGCCATATAAACTCATTTCTCCTTTCCATTTCCCCCTTACTTTAGGTCAAACAGCATTTTAAAGTCATGTTATTTTATGTAGACATTGATATTCTGCTGATCCGCATTGAATCTTCCATATAAGGTCCTTTTCCAGTTGCATCATCAGTTGGTATTTGATAGTGGTCCCTCGTTGCCAGGGAGGCTCATCCCCGGGTGTCATGTCCCACGCTGGAGGGAAGGCATTGCATTTACATGCTGAGTTTGGCTTCGAGACTGGCCCCATTTGAGTAACATGAAGGCTGACAGGAGGAAATTCCCAGGCACAATGTTGCTCTATGCCTTGTTCTTATTTTAGGTTTATCAGCTCACAAACATAGTCATTAGCATCAGGGGCTCACTGTTGAACCCTCACTTCCTCCCGGTCCCCTCCGCTGTACCTGGGAGACTGTCGCTGTTCCCCTGGGGACCACGACAGAGCACCACTGGCCAGAAACCCAGTACCCCCCCTGCTGTGGTTTTTAATTGTTGCCGCTATGAGTATATCCAATCATTGCCATGCACCCTGGACATATGTTCTGTACAGCTCCCTGTCAGCCATATATCACTTGTCATTGGTATCCCATACCAGTATCTCTCCATTGCCATTGTTGAAACACTCTGTGATCCAGAACTCCCCGAAATTTGAGGCCCAATATAATGTCGTGGTCCCTTACTAGGGAATGGCATATAGCGATGGGTTTAACGGATAGATAAAGAACTTGGATAAAGTTAGATAAAGAACTTAAGGAATGTTGACTTGAAAAAATTCCACATCTTATCCTTTTTTTTCCCCCCCCCCCCCCCTAATTATTCAGCATTTCTTCATAGGCGTCCTAGACCACAGCAATGCATATATATAATATACAGCATTCCCATACATCCACCATATAACCTTTTTCCTTCTACATCGATACTCTTACACCCTATTCATATCATATTTACTTAAGGTGATGTACAGAGTCTGAGATATTAGATTTCTAACAAGGTAATATCTGTGCTTACATTATGGTGCATACTTTAGGATACACAGTTCTTTACATTTTTAGTTATCCTATGTTTTACAATATGGTTTACATTATCAGTCTGTCATCTCCTATATGTTATGGTGTAATATTACATGTTTTATATCCGTCCTTGTGTACTCTCAAGAAACTCCTCTCTTTCCCCCCATTTACTTTGGTTCCACACATTTAACGTCCATTTTCCCTTCCACCTTGGTGCCCACAGTGACAGCCAACCTCCGTTTCCTGAGGAACCACTTCCAGAGATAGATGGAATAGTGTTCAGGGCCTAATTTGCTCAACTGCCCCAATGCCCCGGGAGCCACCCTTTCTCTCGAGGGATAGAGTTCCCTCTATTTGGTGGCATTAGTCCTCCCCAGGATGTGGGTCCACCCCCACTCTCACTACTTGGGATTCTACCCCATGGTGTCACCCACTCTGGCAGAATGAGCATTTAGACATTCCCCAGGAACTCGTCCTGCATCAGACCCTCCTCTCCGCGCATTCTAAACAGGTAGCCCTCTTTATTACATTTTGTTATGATTTCTCGGCATTTTACTCTCCACCACCTCCTGTCCCTCTCCTATGTTGGTATGCTACCCCTCCCTCCCCCCTAAAAATGAGGTTTAAAGGTATTCTTATGATCTAGTAAAAAGAATATCAATAGTTGGGGGAAAATAACATACCATTTTACTAGCTAAAGTAATTTTATTTCTGAAATATAGTATGGTGTACTTTATCTCTATGTTAAATCCATTACTTGTTTTGCCAGAGGGAAGAAAAAATGAATTCCTCCATGCTCTAATCTCTCCATTTAATAAATCTGCATAGTTCTGGTTCTCCGTTGTTTTTGTTTTTGTTGGTTGGTTGGTTTGTTTTAAGGAGGTACCAGGGATTGAACCTGTGACCTCGTATATGGTAAGCAGGCAGTAGAACACAGAGCCATACCTACTCCCCCTAGTTCTGATTTATACACACTTGTGATGCTGCTTCTTTGTTCCTGTGATTCAACGATATATCCATGCTTACTTTGTGTAGCTGTGGTCTTGCCAAAATAATGTTCGTTTGGGGTAATGTTGTCCAGTTAACCCTGTTTGGAAAGAGGTATTTCCCTGCTCTGTCAATTTGATTTCTTTGCCTCTTTATCATCTTACCAACTTCCAGAGTTTGGCCCACTCTGTTCTCTACACGCCTAAAAGCACATTTTGCTTATTTAAGTATAGATACTGTGTTTTCTTAGGCTTATCAGTCTGACCCAGAATTTTGCTTTTGTAAAATAAAGGAATCCCTCATGGTACACAGTATGCTTTAAGGGAGAAACTGTTTCAAGTTTAGAATGAGCAAATATTTTCATTGCTGATAAATAGTGAATGCAGCTTTAACTGTTGAGGTGGGCACCTGAGCAACGAAGGAGGGGCTCTAAAAGATTATCCTTTCACTGTTTGGTAAAATAGAAATGGAAACATTTTTAAGTAAAGATTTACGTACAACAGCCATTCTAAGGTCCACGGGATGGAGGATTAGAGTGGACTTACTGATATTCTATTCATGAACTATTGTGATTAGTAATCGAAGAAAATGTGGCATTAGTGTGGAGAAAGTGGCCATGGTGGCTGCTGGGGGTAGGGAGTGGGAGGAAGAGATGAGATGTGGAGGCGTTTTCGGGACTTGGAGTTGTCCTGGGTGGTGCTGCAGGAACAGTTACCGGACATTGTATGTCCTCCCATGGCCCACTGAGTGGACTGTGGGAGAGTGTGGGCTATGATGTAGACCATTGACCATGAGGTGCAGTGGTGCTCAGAGATGTATTCCCCAAATGCAGTGAATGTCTCATGATGATTGAGGAGGTTGTTTTGGGGGGGAAGAGTGGGGTGAGGAGGGTGGGGGGTATATGGGGACCTCATATTTTTTGAATGTAACATTAAAAAAATAAAGAAAAAAAAAGATTTACGTACAATTTTTTTGTAACTTGATCCACACCCACCCCATGTAGATCTTGGCCCAGATTGTGGTGTTTTTATAATTATCATCATCATCATTTTCATTATTATTCTTTTAGCAGGTATACATTTGCAGAAAAATAATGCAGAAATACAGAGTTCCCATATGTGCACTTTTTTTAAAAAGGTTTATTTTATGTATTTATTCCCCTGCACCCCCCCCCCCCCATTGTTAGCACTCACTGTCAGCTCTCTGTGTCTGTTCATTGTGTGCTCTCTGTATCTGCTTGTCTACTTTTTAGGAGGCATGAGCCATCAAATCCAGGACCCTGCTGTGCACCCAATCTCTTGAGCCACCTCCACTCCCTGCTTGTTGTGTCTCCTATTGTGCTTTCTCATTTTGTCTTCTCATTGCATCATCTTGTCATATCAGCTAGCGAGTTGCTCTTGCTCTTCTTCTTTAGGAGGCCCTGGGAACTGAACCCAGGCCCTCTCCCCCCACTCATGTGATAGGCAGGTGCCCAACTCCTTGAGCCACATCTGCTTACCTGTACACTTTTTGTTTTAAGATTTTTTATTTATTTCTTTCCCCTTCCCCCCCCCCCCCCCCCAATTGTCTGCTCTCCATGTCCATTCACTGTGTGTTCTTGTGTGTCCGCTTGTATTCTTGTCAGCAGCACCCGGAATCTGTGTCTCTTTTTGTTACATCATCTTGCTCCGTCAGCTCTCCATGTGTGCGGTGCCACTCCTGGGCAGGCTGCACTTTTTTTGCACAGGGCACACTCCTTGCGTGTGGGGCTCTCCTACGCGGGGGACACCCCTGCATGGCATGGCACTCCTTGTGCACATCAGCACTGTGAATGGGCCAGCTCACCACACGGGTCAGGAGGTCCTGGGTTTGAATCTTGGACCTCCCGTGTGGTAGGCAGATGCCCTTTCCATTTGGTCAAATCCGCTTACCCCGTACACTTTTTAATATTGATTGAGTACTTCTTGGAATTAAACCGTTTGTGAAGAATTAGATTTAAGATTACACAACCGTTTCATCTCTTGAAAAGAAACTTCATAGAGAACATAGAAGACCTTGGAAGGTATAAAAAAGTCTTTTTGATCTCCTGTCTTCCTTGTGCAGGCATTGGTAAGTTGTATAAGCAGCTATTTGGATGGCATTTCTGACTTGGGAAATTTTCTTGTAAATTTGTTCTTATGATACTGAATTTCAGAGAGAACCTAACTTTATAAAATACTCCTGGGGGCCAGTGATAGAGCTCCAATGTTCACATTCATTTGTTTGGATTTCAGCAGCAATATTATTTTTATTTATTCTGGAACTGAATTTGTTTGGCATATAATAAATCTGACAGCTTAATATGCCTTTTGGGAAGATGGTCTGTACTGGTAAAAGAAGAAATGCCCTTTATCTTTTACCCTAGGCCTGGATGATTAGCTGCATTAAATGGTATTTTAAGCAACTTTTGTATCTTCTAAGTGTTGTTAATGAATTATACTTGAGAAGAGTACCTCTTTAAGTTGTGATGAGTTTAACATTTTACTTTGATTTCTGTTATTATGCTAAGGATTTAATTAGCATTGTTCACCCTTCCCAGAATATTTACTTTTAAAAATAAAACATTAAATTTTGCTGATGTAACTTCTTCCTCTACTATCTAGCTTATCACAAATTGATATCAAAGGGTAGAAGGAGGATGTACTGTCATAGTAGAAACAGAGACTATTGTTTTGTTATTGATAACAAGAACAGATAAAATTGAAACTTCTTTCACAGTCTTGTCCTTTCACAATCCCCCAACATCTGGCAGAAACGGGCTTACTCTCAATGACTGTAATTACCATCAGTAACTGCCCATGAGTTTACTCATGTCATTTTCAGTTTTTGTGATTTACATTGAACAATCTCAGAACTGAGAGGAATTTTAATTTCATGTGAATGTTGGGAACATGTACAACTTTCAAGAAACTATTAATTTAGGGCTGATTACAAAATAAACCTTTAATTCCCCCCTTCGTTTTTTTCCCCATCTCCATATTCCACTTCCAGTTTTAGCTCTATCTACAAAAACGCATTAAAACTCATCCATCCATCCAGTTTATTTATTTTAGATGATTTTTCTATGAGTAAATATACACTAGAACTAAGTCATATATCCATCTTTATTTATCTATCTCTAGTTTTTATTTCCATCACTTCTACCTTCCCCTCAGTTTGAGTAGGGAAAAAAATGAATACACCTAGTCCCACTACAATTTCTGTTTTGAAATATCAACATTTGCTACCAGCAGATTCTCTTTGGGCACTGAGAATTTTAGTAAGACAAAGTCGTCTACAGTAGAACAGGACGATTCTCTTAGTATGCATCTCAGTAATCATTTTCACTATCATTTACTTAATTCACCCATTAAAGAGCAGGCATAAATTCACATCTTCTCAAGGATTCCATCTGCAGCTGGACCAGGGGGCTAGGCAGGAGAGGAGGGAGGGAGTTGGCTGCCTGTCACCATCTTCTCTGTCTCTTTCCATCCCTGCTCTAACCTTAACTTCTCTTTCCTTTCCCCACCCCATCTCAGTATCTGTTTCTTTTGTTTCCTTGGGTGATTACGAGTGATTCAGATGAGGGAACCTTGAGGGTTGGCACTTCGTTGTGATGGTAGCCTAATGGGAGCCCACCTGAGTGCGGCTTGGTCCTGTCCTGCTGTCTTACTGCCGCCCAGCAAGAATACATTTCGTTTTACCTTGACTTTACAAATGTCTCTGTATTCCCTTACCTTAAATTTTTTTTTTCCCTTTGGTGGTTTGCAGGTTGATTGGAAGTGTGTTGTACTGGGGAGACATAACCCAGGAAACGTGTTTGGAAAAGAGGACATATGGGGCTGACACAGAAAATTAAGGAAGCAAGTATGTTTATAAAGCTATGTTTAGATTTTTAGGAAATGCGTTTAAGGTACCGTCACATAATAATAAAAGGGAAAATTTGGCACAAAAATAACTTATTTCAAGGGGAAATTAATGGTGTTCAGAAGCTACAAATAGAGCGGTTAGTAAGCCAGCCTTGAGTGGGTACAAGTAAAATATAAACAACCTGCTCAAGTGGTTTTACTATACTTAAACCAGAAAATGTTAGCTCCTTGCTATACTTGTTGCCCATCAGGTCCACTTGTTGAAATATATCAATGCTGTCCCTTCATGCAAAGTTATAATTATTAATATTCATATTCTGGGGAATGTAAATGTAGATGGCTCTAGTGCTAATGTTTTAAATCCCCACACTGGGTATATTTGATTCTATGTAAAAGTCATTTATTGAAATTGTCATTGAAAAACTTGCCATTTCATCTCTGTGGTGGTACTCTATGTTTCAATATACATGCTGCTTACATTGGGGAGAAAATAGCCATTTTTGTTAGCAAGACTTATTGCAAATACTATATAGAGGGCATTTTGCAATATACAGAGGATTATATTTGATGATAAATTTTTATACTTAAATTTTTATGACTTGTAGAAATTTGATTCCAGGGTGAAAATTCCCTGGTCATTTATTGAAGGTTTACTTAAAGTTGATCTGTAATTTTTTAAAATTACATGCTTATGAGTGAAACCATGGGTATTGTGGTTCAGGGAGAAATACTGAAAGTTAATGTTTATAAGTTGTCTGAGAATAGTTCTGGTATTTAGATTTTTTGTTTCATCTTCTGTTTCCTTATGCCTCCTATAATGTTTCGGTTAGTAGTGATGAAAAATTTTTGAAGTAGATAATGGTGTTAGTTGCACAACATTGTGAATATAATTAAGTGAATATAATTAATGTCACTGGATTTACCTTGAAAATAGTTAAAATGGCAAGTTTTATGTTATATATTACCACAATAATTTTTTATAAAGAGTAGGAGTTATATAAACCTGTATTTAAATCCCAGTTCTGCCATTCATTATTCCTCTCAATAACCCTGTACTGTAGGTGCTAATGATTCTCCCCATTTTACAGATGAGGTAATTAAGTCATGAGAAGAAAAGGAATTTCTTAAGATCAGGCAACTAAACAAGTGGTGGACTTTGAACCGTAGTACTGGCCCGTAGCTACTCTGCTATATTGCCTCTCATAGTCTGTATTAAAAAGATTAAATTGTATTTGAAAATTGTTTGGTATATAGTAAATTTTAAATAGTAACTAAATACAGATTTTACTTATTATCAGGCCAACTTTTTTACCACAGTGTAGGACCTTGGGACTTTGTTACATTGCTCCTGCCAGCAGGAGACTCCAGCATCAGATTCTCAGAATTGTACCCTCTCTTGTGACCCCTTGAATTGGAGGTGCAATTGGTACAGTCTTCCTCAACTGATAATGTTTCTTCATCCTGGTTACACATGACTTTCCAAAAAAAAATTTTGACTCCTCTGTTCCCTTGGATCAGACTAGTGGGTCAGAAGACTCTAGTGAAACTGAGACTCAGCTTCCTATATTATGCAGTTAAGCAGTTGGGCAATCTGATTGGTATGTGTCTTAGGTGTTATTTTCTTTAGCCCACCTTCCTCTTTGTTCTTGTTCTTGATGAACCTGTTGCTCTTTCTTATGTCCTTGGTCTTCTGCTGATTTGCCCTTCCTCTGATTTTTCTTGTCTGGAGAGGGAGAAAACCTCTACAGAAAGCAGAGGAGAGAGAAGCTGATTTTTGGAGCTCTGAAAGATTTTTAAATTTTGCCTAAATCCTTGGGAGCTGCATTTTTTTGTCTTGTTTTGTCTTTTTTCTTTTGCTAAGTAGTTATTAAACACCTTGAGTAATGATGGTCTATGGTTTCCTCAGAACTTCTGTTAGTTTTTATTTAGTTCTTTCAGAACTTAAACCTCTATCTCTTATTCTTTGCATATTTAAGTATTATTTGATTCTACTAATAAGGACCATTGTGAGAACAACTGATTCTCTTATTTGTCCTTTTGTTTTCTTACTGAAAGGAATTCAGCCAGCAGGAAACAGTAATATTCCCTGAATTTGGGGCTTATATTTTAAGACCTTTGGTGATAGCTAGAATCAGCCGGAGGGGGGCGGGTCAGAGTCAGCACTGAGTCCAGGGGTGACAGGATGTGAGAGAGGAAGCTGCTGTGTTGTGTGTAGGCAAGCTAACTGCCCTGGAGAGAGGGGCACGAAAGAGGGTCAGAGTCTGCTGTGAACACCGAGCAGGACGATCCCCCTTTGAGGAGCATTGTGTCCAGAGGCCTGGGGTGGGAAGAGGGCTCCGGACTTGGAGGTTCCAAATCCACCTGGCTAAATTTGAAACTATTCAACTTAGTGAGGTGGCACTGCCTCTTTCCTAGGCTGGCTGTCATGGGTGAACTATTGCAGCACAGGTTTCAAGACAAACTGAGAGAAGCCCCTTATAACACCTGTGATTTCCACATGGTGCAAACGTTGCTCCTGAAACTGTAGGCTGGCAGTATAAATCCTGAGCTAACAGATTTTAATTCATGGTGAAGTTGAAATGCAACTCTGGTTTAAAAGGGTCTGGATTCAATGAGGTAGGCTTGTTTGTTTTTTAAGTTTTAGTCTTTATATTTGCTTAAGCTTTAAGCAGGTAAAAAAAATTTTTAATTTTAAAAATTCAGCCTTTTCAGTAGAGGTTGTAAATGCATAACAATCCAGTGTGTTAATTATTGTTAAATTTCTGAGTGAAGTTAAAAGTTCTTTTTATTGTTGGTACATTGATTAGACAGATTTCACTTTTCACTTTTTTTTCTCTTTTCTGTCTTAGTTGCTGATATGTGTTCAAGATGAGTGGGATGGGAGAAAATACCTCTGACCCATCCAGGGCAGAGACAAGAAAGCGCAAAGAATATCCTGACCAGCTTGGACCCAGGTTAGATTCATGCTGAGAAAAAGAATTGTCTGTGAAACCTACATGTATGCTTCTTTGATACTTAAGGGTTGATTTTACTCCTGATCCAAGTATTTTACTTTTGGTTTTTCTACTTGACAGTTACACCGTTAAATATCTATGTATTTGGCTTATATTTTGACTATGTTAATCAATTTTAGATTTTATTATTCTTTATAAGATGAAAGGTACATACCTCTTCTGGTGCCCCCCGTTTATAATTGACGTTTAAACCCAGGTTATTATTATTTATCCTTGAGCTTTTTATATTCTGTTTTCTTTTATATCACAGAATGTTATAAACAAGAAGATCCCATAGTAAAAAGATTTGCTTTTATACTGAGTTTATTTTTATTGTTTTGCTTTTGAGTAGAGGACAAAAATGGTCGCTCTTCAGTGAATACAAATAGTTTTAAAACAAGTTACATCTTATATATTCTTGGTGGACGTGTAAATTGTTATAACATCCATGCAAGGTAATTTAGCAGTATCTATTAAACGTGTTTATACATGCATATGCTATTTGAACTAGCAATTCCACTTTCAAGAATTTGCCTACAGTATCCTTTCACACATGTAAAATGATGAATGTATGTGAGGTTATTCATTACATCATTGAGTAAATTAGAAAAAACCTAAATGTCTGTCGGAAAGTGTTTAAACAAATTAATGCACATTAATGTGTAGCTGTGAAAAGAATGAGGACACTCTTTATGGGTTGATATGGGAAAAATATTGTTAATAATATTGTTACAGAGAGAAGTGAGATGTAGAAAACTGTGTGTAGAGTGCTACCATTCCAGAGACTAATAGAAGTTGTTACCAATTTTGGGGGATGAGAACTAGGCGATAGGGATCAAAGATAGAAGAGAGACTTTTCACTCTTTCGATTTTTAAAAATTGTATGAATTATTCAAAATTTAAATAGAAAAAGCAACTTCTGTCTAATGGCCAGTAAAACAATCAGACTGGAAAACAATAGGGAAGAGGGCTAGGAAAAGTCATCTAGAGAGAAAGAGGGGAAGAAAGGGCAAAGAAGCCAATATTTTATATTCCCTTTTCCCCTTCTAGTTGCCAAGCAAAACAGCAAGCCTGTTAAGCCTCCTCATCTCATACCCCCAGCTCCTGTGTGTTAACTTTAGGTTCCCTACTACTTCCTGCTAAACCAAAACCTTCTGCCTATCAAGGAGACCTACTTCAGGAGACAGTCTGGTAAATGGAAACCGTTGCAGTGGGAGAAACTGTTCTCTTACTTAGTGGTTGTGCTGGTACCTTACTGGGGTCAACATATCTCCAGCCCTCTCCCTGGTGCTGTTATAGCTCCCCTTTCTCACCTATTTGTCATTTATTTATTATCTGGCTAGTTGGGGGCCAACTGACCTCTCCTAAACATTCTAACTACTCTTTCCCTTTCCCTGTACTTAATATAGTGGAAACTGGGGATAAAAATGAGACATACAAGACCCAAATTCCGGTCCCTGCAATGCCAGTAACTCAGTGAATGATCTTGGACAAATCATGTAACCACTGTAAAATGGAGAAGACATTGTGTTTATTTTAGGTTTATTAGATTACAGATAAATTTAATACTTAGTGTTGACTATATGGAAGTTTATTACAAATTCCCAGAATTTGGAAATTAAGAAAAGCTACCTCTTCATACAGTTTGCTTTTCTCACTTATTGTATTTAGAAAATAATTGCATGCTATTATTATTAGCAAAAGAAACTTTTTCATTTGCTCTTTTATTACATTAAAAAGATGCTTTATCTTTTTCCCTTCCATTAACTTTTTAAAACTTTTGTTGAACTTGAACCGGTTGTTTATATTTTGCATGTCATTCAGCTTGGACAGTTAACAATTACCCAGGGTTAGTTTCGCTTTTGTTTCTGGCTGTATTTATTTTCCTGTGGTTTTTTGTATTATCTTAAAAGGTTGTTTGGTTTGATTACTAATGTCCAAAGAAGGGTATGAAATTATGAAGACTTGTTTTCACTTTTTTTCCTGCTCAACCAAAAATCATTGAATTTTGTTTATTCCTGTTACAACTAGGTTAACTTCCCTTTCTTCTTTTACTAATCTTAAAATAAAATTGAAAATTTTTCATAAAAGGAACCTCCCTTCCTTTCTAAATCATTCCTTTAGTTATTCAACAATAATAGGATGCCCGCTTGTGCCAAGTACTACCTTAAGCACAGAGAAGAGCAAAAGGAAGACAATAAGAATGTTGAACCAATGATCAAAGTAAATATGTAATTACAAGTGGGATAAGTCTGATTAAAGAAAAATATGCATCAAACTTTTTGTTTGGTTATCTTTCTCAGAATATCTTTCAAATTCATAGTAAAAATGTGTTTCTTTTTAGCCCCAAAAGAAGCACTGAGAGACGTAATCGTGAACAGGAAAATAAGTATATAGAAGAACTTGCAGAGCTGATTTTTGCAAATTTTAATGACATAGACAACTTTAACTTCAAACCTGACAAATGTGCAATCTTAAAAGAAACTGTGAAGCAAATTCGTCAGATCAAAGAACAAGGTAAGAATACTGAATAAATATTTTATGGAGTTTAGTTTCTGGTTTTGTTTTTTTCCCCTATGTGTGAGAAGTCCCCTCAGAGTCCTTTTAATTCATTTCTTATGCTTAAATTATTGATGAGGAGATGATATCACAGGGCAAGATGAATGTAAGTATCACTTGCAATGGTTTATAAATAGGCTCTATATAAAATAGAATCATTCCCTAAGGACAGAAGAGACAGAGGTGAGTCAGGGTGATAAAACTTTTCATCTAGTAAAACTAAATTAGGTACCCACTTATTCTCCTCTCCCCCTAACCTTATAGTTTTTCATAGTTTGCACAGCAAGTGACTGCATAATTTGCAAGTAAGGAACCAGCTGAAGATGGAAACCAGAAGTGAGGAAGTGAGCCACCTCTTGTTTCAGCTAGTCAGCAAATTTGATTAAGTTTGAACCACAACTGGCCAGCCACTAGATTAGAATTTCATATCCTGAATGACAACAGATTTGAAAGGCTCTGACTTCTTCTAGTCAGAATTCTTTTGTGAAGTTGAAACAGAGAAAAACAGCTTTCTTCCTGAGTTTTCTTTTTTTTTCTGACATCATTTTCTGTCTCTCTTGTCTAACATTTTGCATACAGAAAAAAATTTAAATATTATTTTTAAAAACATATTTGACGTGGTAATACCAAAAATAGTCTTTATTAGGTATGTATGACCGGTGTCTCAGTGCTCACAGCCAATATATGCTCTTGAAGTATGTGTCTACTGCTTTCCTTCAGCTCGAGGGGGATTATTATCTCTTGTAATCTGGTTTTTTTTAGTTACTTAAAACTTTTATTTTTTACAAAAGAAGTATGACTGCAAAATAATTGAAGATTTTTAAAAAGTTTTTTCCTTAATTTGCACTACAAACATGCAGTTTTGTACAAGAATTTTGTTTCTTAATTAGTGACTTGTAACCAAAATGTTCCCAATGCTTCAACACAGTTTTCTTTTGTTTCAGAACTTTATATTTTACCTTGAATTTAGCAGAATTTTGGATGAGCAACAAGACTAATTTTATGTATATTTACTGAGGCTTTTGAAGCCTGAGGGAGACTTTTTTCATGAATTGCCACTCTTAGGAACCCTGACAATCAAGGCAGGAGACCTATTTTATTTCCAAGTCCTTGGAGATAATAAAACTCCAGTGGTCATTCAACCCTGAGGGCAAAGAATTTCACTAGGCAGCAATTTAGTTTACACCTGGAATCATGAGAGAGAGCAGGGTCACCAATACCAGTAGGACAGGAGACAGGGATGTCCCACATCTGCTTTTCCCTAGACTATAGGGGCAGAAGCTGTTATAAAATAACCATAAGCAAAGGCAAGGGGTGAGGCTAGGCTTGAAGTAACCATAAACAAAGGTAAGGTTAGTTTAGAATTCACACTTACAATAATAGGTTCAGGCTAAATTCACCCAGTTATAATTTCAGTTATTATCTTTCTGCTGTTTTATAATATAAATGCATCTATAAATGATCTTAACTCTTAGTTATACAGTTTTCATTAAGTTTTGACCTTAAGGTGAATTGGATACCTTTATTAATTAAGTTACTAGAATTTTATTAGTAACAATTCTGTGAAGTTCTGTCTTTTCCTAGTAATGGAACAAATTCTCATCTACAAGTTATGCATTTAATTCACCAGCAAGAGAGTACTGGCATTTAAAGATTCATTTTTAAACTACCTTTCACCATGAATTCTTAGGCGCCAGCAACTGACAAAAGCCAAACAGATTTTAAAGTGGAGGTTTATCCCCTTCACCTCCCCCCATCCAGGCAGTCGAGTGCACAGCTATCAAATAGGAATGCAGCTTATGAATAGAAAGTGTGGCCTGAGGAAAGGGGCAAGCTGCTTCCCCCCTTTCCAGCTTTCCGCCAAAAGAACCTATTCAAATTTGGCACCCCTTCCAGGGACCCAGCCACCTTGACTGGGGCCAGCCCCAACAAACCCGGGTGCATGGTGCGAACAGGGACGACCCCCAAACTCCAGTAAAGGGGCAGACCAGAGACGAGACAGCGGAGATTGCAAACATCCAGACTCCACAGTTTTGCCCCATAATCAATTCACCCCCTTGCCAATCGCAAGGAAGGGTTCCAGCTCAACCAAATTCCACCACTTTCCATACCCACACAACTCCAACACCAGCATTGAGCTGACACAGACGGAAGCACAAAGGTTACTAATCTGACAGAAGTTCTATATATATCTTTTTCAACACGACTGTCCCCACAGCCATCAGAAACCCTAGAAAGAGAGAACACTTAATATTAATATCTGATATAAAGCACATTTATTCACAGTTCAGCACCGTAACAAAAGATTCCAACTAGACCTTTTTCACTACTTAGCTTTATACCCAGACCAAGCTTTACTATAGAAAAGCTAATTCATTTTCCTGTAATCAAGTTTTTCAAAATCCAAACCAATTTCCAGGACATTAGGACTTGAACCTATAAACATCCTTTCCCATCATAATGAAGCCTCCACTCTCTCAGCGGAGATAAGACCAGTACTAGATTCTAACATGCAGTTAGATAAACCCAAAACACCAGGCTTTTTCCCTTTTTTTCCTCCTTTTTCCAGACCTAGAGAGAACGACTTCCCCCCAAATTTCTGGAGGTACTAGGGTTCTCTCGGGAGGTGATCGGCCTCCCTCTCTAGCAGTTAAAGAGAGGGTTCTCCTGACTGTGCTCCCCTGGGGAGTATTACCTTCTTCCATGTTTAGAGTTCTTTTTCATTCCCAAAATTTTCCTTCAGACCTTCCATTGTCCTCGATTTTTGTTGGGAAGACTCCAGTGGAGCCCACATCTTTTCTGGTTTAAATTTAATACAGGAGTGCCCAGATGATTGAGGTTGACCCAAGTCCCCCCGGCTTCCTTGGGGATCAGGAAGGGGCAGCAAAATGTTACCATCTCTGGCCTTTGTTTGCAATCCCGAACGAGCCCCCATTGATGTTGTAGAAATCTAGAGAGGTTCAATTATTTGCATATAGAAAGGCCAGGACTCAGGAATGATTTTGAGAAGAAAAAATGATTTATTGATGGCCGGCCCGACCCAGGAGCTTTCTGTTTCAAACCCGAGCCATAATCTGCTTTGGAATGCATCTTCTTAGATTTCATATTTTCAGTCTGCCTTTTTTATAATGTTCAAATGAGGCTAATCTAGAAAAATATTTCCTTGTCTTCACAGATATATGAGCCTGAAACTATCTGCTTCTGTCATAAAATCCTAGCTATCTATTAGCATGTTATTGTCATAGCATTTTCCATTTTCATGCATATCCTGTTGTGCTATATTCTATGTGAAAGAGTTTTACAAATACATTTCTGTCTTCCAAGCACTAAAATTTATACGGATAGTATAGATAATAGCATAATTTCTAATACCAGCCCACTCTGAAATATCAATTTTTATTTCCAGGTTTCTCCATGAAAACTATATCATCATAACATTTAACTAGTGGGTTTTCTTCTCTCAATGCCTAGCTTAGTCTCCTTTCATTTGTCTCTTTCTCTTTCTTTTTCCTTTGGAGTTCACTAGTTTGTATCAATTATCAAAAACTTAGTTTTAATCTGAGTTTTGACATTTTCTTTATTTGGCATCAGAAATGCATAAAATAATATTCCTAGAGCTCTTAGGAAAGTTAATTTTTTAAGTTTTTATAATACTTTGTAGTTGCTGTGTTTCTAGTTGGTGATATCATTGTAGTGAAGACATCATTAAGCTTTTTGGTTCAGGTTTCTAAAGATTTTGATTGATATGATTTTGGGAACGATGTTAATGTAATATAGTATATTCACATTTAAAATAATTACATATATATTTTACCACTATTAAGGTCTTGCACAACTTCTTAAAGTTTTTCAAAGCCTTGGTAATTCCCCCTTCAACCCATAAAACATGTAAAGATGTGTCATGCTGGGACTGTGCCATACCTTAACTTTACTTATATTGCTAAGGCTGCATACCACAACCACCCAAGAAGCAATAATAATAAACACCCTATCTTATCTTAGTCATACGATAATGTTCCTACTAATTCAAAAAGCGGTGTGTTTTGAAAAGGAAGCAAAAGTTAAATACCAGAAGAAAAAATAAAAAGCATGAATATACAAGTAATCTAATGTTTTCAGAACATTATTTATTTAATAAATTGTTTTTTAAAAAGAACATGGTCTTTAAGTCAGACAAAAGCTAGATATGAATCCTAGTTATAGAAATGATTCCTGGTTCTGCTGTGTATGAGCTTTCTGAACCTGAGTCTCTGAGTTTCAGTTTCCTTTTCTAGGGTGTAGTGATAGCACCTAGGTTGTACAGTTGTTGAAGAAATTATGAGCCATGTAAATGTGCCAAACAAGTACCTTTCAAAACAAGTGTTCAGTGGATATCAGTTTTCTTTCCTATATTAAGCACAAAAGCACCTTCTTTTCATTACCAGTGTTAAGATCTTCAGATTGTGAGTTCTTTCTTCTGGCGGGAAATGACCAAAAAAGGTGGCGTGTGGTTTTAGTACCTTCCTTAAGGGTCATTTGAAGAAAGTAAAATTTTTCTTGTTCCAGAGAACTCTGAACAACCTGTGTATACCACTCTACCAGACAGCTCTGTTTGGGCCAGTTTTACTCTCTCAGCTGCTGACAGCCAGCAGAGGTTCAAGAGCAACACATCAGGCATGTCTAAACTCATCTCTCCCACTCTTGCTGCCTCATTCCCCATTAGTCTCCCTACCAATCAGCATAAATAAATCCAAACTACTGTCTTACAACGTTATCGAACTTAATTTCTATTTCAGTCACAGGTGTCAACCTGAGTAAAATTAGTTTGGGAGCTTAGAAGAAAGAATTAGGAAACCTCATCAGCATGGTGGACTCAAGTCTGCCTCTCTCGTTGGCTGTTCCTCAAGTTCCTATAGGCTTTGTAAATGAAGGGAGAAAAGACAGGATTTTTTTTTTCTCTTTATTTTTTTAATGTTACATTAAAAAAATATGAGGTCCCATATACCCCCCAACCCCCTCACCCCACTCCTCCCCGCATAACAACAACCTCCTCCATCATCACGAGACATCCGTTGCATTTGGTGAATACATCTCTGAGCACCACTGCACCTCATGGTCAGTGGTCCACACCATAGCCCACACTCTCCCAACAGTCCACCCAGTGGGCCATGGGAGGACATACAATGTCTGGTAACTGTGTCTGCAGCACTACCCAGGACAACTCCAAGTCCCGAAAATGTCCCCACATCTCATCTCTTCCTCCCATTCCCTACCCCCAGCAGCCACCATGGCCACTTTCTCCACACCAATGCCACATTTTCTTCAATTAATAATCACAATAGTTAATGAATAGAATATCAGTAAGTCCACTCTAATCCATACTCTATTCCTCCATCCTGTGGACCTTGGGATGGTTGTGTCCAATCTACATCTATATCAAGAGGGGGCTTAGATTCCACATGGATGCTGCATGCAATTCTCCAAGACATGATAATTTAAATGGCCTAAAAGAAAGAAATTTGAAGAGAGAATTACCACTACTTAAAGTAGTAAGCATTGTCCTGTATATAGCACTTTCTGAGGCACATGCTTGGTAGATGGTAGCCTCCCAAGAGCATTCACAATGAAATGGCCATATAGAAACAGAGCAAGTGTACACCAGAGTTCGATGCTAATAGTGTGATCTCCCTTTAAGTATGAAATTCTATACAGAATGATGTTTTTTTCTTTGACCCATATTCATAGATCCTTGAGTAATAAAATAACAAAAAGATCTCTTCTTTGAGAGTTTTTAGAACCAGCTAAGACTGTTCATGGAAAATACATGGTGATTCCTATATTCTTATAAAAAATAAAATTGAAGTATAAAAGGACTAAAACATTTAGGGGAATTTTAAAAAGTAGTGTCTTTCTATTGCCTTGCTATGTGTTTAAAGTGATATTTCCTCTATTACACTTAAAGTAGCCATGTCTTTGATAGGCTTTGTTAAAATAGTGATTTAAAACATTTTATTATTTAGAAACCATTTGCCACCTCATTTGAAGCTTCTTTAGTACAATGCATTTGAATATGGGCAAACTTTCAATGTTATTTTTCTAAAAGTATTATTAGTAAATAGCTGCATTGAAAAAGTATATTTCAGAAGTCTCTATTTTGTACAAGCTAAATTGGGAGGGGGAGGCTTGCATGACTAACTGGACCGGGCAACCTAAAAGAGCCTAATGTTTCCTCATGTGATAATTCTAGTGATAGATTTTTTTTTTTAGTTACTTTTTTTTACTTACTGAAGTTGTGGATTGACAGAAAAATAATAAAATGCAAAGTTTCCATATACTATTCTATTATTACTATTAATAGTAATTACTATTATTACTATCTTGCATTAAGTGAGTTACATTTGCTACATTTATTGAAAGAACATTTTTATTACTGTATTATTAACTATAGTGCCCCATTTACAATAAGGTTCACTGTCTTGTACAGTCCTATGTTTTGTTTTGTTTTTTAATTTTTAATTTAGTATACCTAAAATTTCTCCTTTTAATCATATTCACTTACATAACTCAGTGCTGTTAATTACATCCACCGTGTTGCAAACTACCACCAATTCTGATATATATTTTTGGGATGAGAACATTGAGAACGTGTGGATTTCCCCTACCATTGAGGACAACAGTAAAAAATCTTAAAGAAGTGTTTTAAGAGAGGGTAAAGGGCTGTGGTGTGCTGTAGTCTGCTTGTATTGGGTCATAAGGGCCAATTGTTAAATTTTCAGGAATTTTGCAAGCCAGTTGGTTAAACACAGTCATTATTAAAAATTATATATTACAATTAAATAAATTATTTTTTAAAAGGTAAAGAAAACTAAAAATTCATCCTTTCCCAATTATTTTACTGCATTTTGCCATTCTCTGTGTCCTCAAGGCTGTTTGTAGCTTTAATCTATATGGTAGAAATACTTGCAGAGCAGATGTAGCTCAGTGACTGAGTGCCTCCTTTGCATGTATGAGGTCCTGGGTTCAATCCGCAGTACCTCTTAAGCAATTAATTAATTAATTAAATACAATATTTGCTACTGTGCATTTCTTCTTAGCTTCACATTCAGTGATATCACATTGGTAGATGGAAATTGGCCATGGCCAGAGAATTTGTACCACGGAGAAAATGTTAATAATTAACACCTCAGTGCCCAGTACATTGTAACTAGTACAAAAAAGTAAATATTCTTCCAGTATTTGAAAAATGTTAACCAGTTCAACAAAAAAGTCTGTTGTAAATTGACACGCAAGTGGATTTCCACATAACAATGTAAAACTTCACTGTTTCACCGTTGTCTTACTTGTTATCATAATTGAAAATTTAGTCAACATGTATGTTGGAACTGTACTTTTTCAACGTTGTAATCATGAGTTTACTAGGATTTAAGAGTTTGGCAAAGTTGAAAACGGAAGCATTCTGTGAGAAACAATTGGCTATGTGGAATTTGCAATAGAGTATTGTATTATTTGTTATCTTTAATAAATTGTGTGATCCATCCATCCTTTATTCCTGTCAAATTTATAATAAATTTATTTATTTTACTTTTTATTTATTTCTCTCCCATTCCCCCCTCCCGCCTGCCCCGTTATCTGCTCTCTGTGTCCATTCGCTGTGTGTTCTTCTTTGTCCACTTGATTCCTGGTGTTTCTTTTTTGTTGCATCATCTTGCTGCATCAGCTCTCCGTGTGTACAGCACCGCTCCTGGGCAGGCTGCACTTCTTTCGTGCAGGGCAGCTCTCCTTGAGGGGCACATTCCTTGTGCGTGGGGCTCCCCTACTTGGGGGACACCCCTGCCTGGCACAGCACTCCTTGCACACATCAGCATTGCACGTGGGCCAGCTCACCACACGGGTCAGGAGGCCCTGGGTTTGAACCCTGGACCTCCTTTGTGGTAGGCGGATGCTCTATCAGTTGAGCCAAATCCACTTCCCTATAATACATTTATGATGCATACTTTTTAATTTCCCCAAAGTTGTGTTTTAAACATTTCCCAGTACACCATTAGTAGTGGTGACAGTACATTTATATTTGTAAAGGTAGGTGAGTCAATAGAAATTTATAAATGAAATTATTTAAAATTCAACTTAATAGTAATGGACATGATGTAACATTGTGCTTTTCCTTCCTGTTTCCCTCCTCCCCACCCCCCCCAATTTAAATATCTAAAGTTCTTATGATGCAAAGTCAATTATTCATACCTAGGCCTGAACAAATAGCTTTTATCACTAAAAATGAGAAAAAGAACCCTGATGTTGGATCAGTTCTAGGGGTAAGTTATCTGTAAATCAACCTGAAGAGAATGGACTTGATTTAAAATCATATGAACCCAATATCTGGCTTCATCTCTGGGCCTTTTTTCCCTAATTTCTAAAAAGGTGATAATAGCCCTTCATAAAGTTCTTGTGAATATTACTTTGATAATGTTTATAAATTGCTTAGCCTAGGAAGAATTAATAAACAGTTTTACCAATCTTATTATTTTTTTCTTACATCTGCACGTGGTGGCATCAACTAATAAACCTAAGTTTTCTTTCTCAATCTTGACTCAGTGTTGATAACGAAACAAGTGATTTTCACATATTTTATAATTTTGAGCCTTAATATTCTTACAATGTTGATTCTTTTTATTTTAATGCAGAAATAAGTAAGCAGAAACAATCAAAACCATTCAGAGACAGAAACTAGAAATGTATTAATATTATTTGGTATCACTATACCTTGACTCCTCCTACCAGGTCTCATGCTTCTGTTGGACCTTAACTGCTCCCTGCTTGTCCGTAGTTACCTGAGTGACATTTCTAAGAATCTTGCTTTAATGAAAATGTAAAGAGGGCAAAAGTCTTGGCAGTTTTTATTTCGCCTTTATTTACCTCAATGTAGGAAAGAATCTGGCCTCAACTTACTCTTGAATATCTGAAATTTGTTTTGTTGGTATGTATGTAGAAAGAAACAAAATGCTATTTATTTGATGGTATAACTTATGATCAGCAGTATATTGATATTGCAGGTTTTAATGAAAATAAAATATTTTTATACCAGTAGTATGCATGTAATTCATTTTAATACACTGTCTTTTGGGTAAATGGCTCATATTATTAATGAAATTAAAATTCCAGGGAATGGAATTACCCTGGTCTTTCTAGGATCCATGTTTATTTTATTTTGTATTATTTAAGTATATGGCAGTTTTTTTTTTAACAGCTTTCAGATGAGGATTTAAAGAATCTAATTTTCATTGTAATGCCTTATGGTTGTAACAGTGTATGACATTGAGTGCTCAATAGAGTGGGCTTCACCACTCCAGCTCCTCCAGATTAGGGAATGAACAGTTGACTAAAGTAGACATTATTATTGTCTTACAGACTTATTATTCTAGCAATGGCGGGACTTTTGTCATTGATATAGAGGCAGTGGCCTCTAGAGATTCTGAGGGGAGGGAAAGGGAAGAATAGGTGTAATATGGGGGCATTTTCAGGACATTGGAATTGTCCTGCATGACATTGCAATGATGGATACAGGCCATTATACGTTTTGTCAAAACCTATAAAATCGTGCAGGGCAGAGTGTAAACTATAATGTAGACTGTGCTCCCTGGTTAGTAGCAGTGCTTCAGTATGGGTTCATCAGATGTAACAAATATACCATACAAATGTATGAAAGATGTTGTTAATGTGGGAAAATGTGGAAGGGGGAGGGATGCAGCATGTGGGAATCCCTGATATTGTTGATGTAACATTTATGTAATCTAAAGCTTCATTTTTTAAAAAGGCTTAAATTGGCTTCTCTACTCTAATAGATAGCATCTTTTGTTTTCTTGAAAAGAAATTAATTCTGATATCCCACTATTATATTCATTTCATTCACGATGAAATATTCATTCACTAAAAATTTTGTATTGAGTAAAAACGATATTTAAGGCGTAGTATTATACTCTATGGGGGAATCCAGTGATCAGTAAGTACATGGTTCTTTTCCTTTGAGTTTTCACTCAATTGGGTGAAATGAGCCTGTAAGCAACTACCTATAATGTAAGATAAAATTAAATAAGTAATAGAGGCATAAGAAATGAACTATGAGACTGTAGGCAAAAGTGGGACTGAGTGTGATTAAAGAAACTAGAGTAGACTTCTAAGGAAGAGAGTAAATTTGAACTGAGCCTTGCTGTAAAAGTAAGATTTTAATATGAGAAAGTGGGTGGGATGGAGGAGGCATTCCAAACATTTAGTAGAGGAGCCTGAGCAAAGGCAAGCACCCTCAGTGGTACAGTGTGTGAATAACACATCAGGCTGCTTAGCTACAGAGTAAGATCTGTTGAAGCATTTATTTGAATTTGAATATCAGAAATGCAGATCAGATCCACATAAATGGAGGGCTTTAAATATCACATGAACATATATATGTTAATGTTACAAGATGTTAATAGTAGAGTAATATTTGGGCAAAAATTTTCTCAAAGCAAACTATGGACTGTAGGGAATAGTAATGTATTAATATTCTTCCATCAGTGGTTAAAAAAAAGGAAGTATGCTAAGTGAAGGAAACTAGACACAAAATACTGCATAGTGTGTGACTCCATTTATACAAAATGTAAATACAAATAAATTTATATGGAAATAGATTAGCAGTTCCATAGGGCAGGGAAACGAGAGAGGAGTAGGAGTGTATCTTTTTGGAGTAATGAAAATACTCTATAATACTGATTGCAGTTATGAAAGCACAACTCTGCATTTATACCAAATGCCACTGATGGGTTGTATGGTTTATATATACATTTCAATAAAGTTGATTTTTTTAAAAAATGTTCTGGGGAAGTGGATATGGCTCAAGCGATTGAGCTCCTGCCTCCCACTTCAGAGCTCCTGGGTTCAGTTCCCAGTGCCTCCTTAAAGAAGTCAAACAAACAGTGAGCAGACATTGAGCAAAAACAATCAACAGACATCAAGCAAAAACAACGAGCAGAGAGTGGATGTGGCTCAAGCAGTTGAGCACTGGCCTCCCACATGGGAGGTCCTGGGTTCGGTTTCCAATACCTCCTAAAGAAGAAACAAGCAGACAATGAGAAAGGAAGAAAAAAAAAAGCAGATGAGGGAGCCATCTCAGGGAAGGGAGGTGATATCCTGACTGCAGAGATACCACCTGTGGGTATTTGGGCTTTATTCTGTAGATAAAGCACTGTAAGAATTTGAAGGTGATATGAAATGAGAGGCCCCTCACCATGTCTAGCAGAGTTAAAGCCATCTACCCTGGTCTGTAGACTCTAGAGGTACTTTTTACTTGGATGGGAGACTTTTTTTTTTTCCTTTTTTAAAGCTTCTGATTCCTGGCTTGGGACCACATAACTTTAAAAACAAAACTTAGTTTGTTGCTAGAAAAATATATAATGTCTCATTCATCTATTACAAGAATTTAAAAAACAATTTTCATTCCATTTTTAAAACCTGAGGGCCTAGAAGGAGCTGACAGTACAGGAGGAAATGAGGGAGAAAATGGCAATGAGAGACCCACGAAGACATAACGAGAGCCTGGCACAGACAGAGAAAGATGGGAAACATAAGAACATGTGTTCAAATAAAAAGAGAAGTTTTGTAATGTAAAATCTTATTTTATAATGTTTTATGACATTGTCACTGGTGACTTACGGCATTGTCCTATTTCACAATAACAGGCAGATTTACAGATAAGTGTATTTGAGTCATCTCAGTGTTAGCCCTTACCTTCTGTTTCAACCTGACCTAGGTTTATGAACATGAACCCAAATGTTTCCTGACGGTTCAGCACTCAAAGCTTGCACTGCAGCTACTCAAAGGGAAGAATCAGTATGCCACCTGCCTTACCTCTTCTGATGGGTCTTAAAAATAGTTGTTTCTGCCACTGTGCCTAAGGGAATGATATTGGCCCATTCCTCCCTGTGAATCTGCCAAAGATAGTTCCTAAAACCTCCTTGGGGAGCCATGTTCTTCCTTCTCCCCAACTGCAGTGACTACCAGTAGACTATGACAACGTCTAAAAGGAGAACCCCCAACGTGGCATAGAAGTCGTTCTCTGATCTGCTCACAGTTCTGCCATGTTCTCCCATGTTCCAGCCCACAAACTCCTTGCACTTGCATCACCTCCCCCACAGCAAAGGAGGCACACACACATGCACAGTTGCTTGCCTCTGTGTCTTCTGCCTGGAATGGCTCTCTCTCCTTCACCTAGCAAACAACTCTTCTTTAATACTCAGGTTGATTCGTCCTCCAAAAGTTTTGTATACTAACTAACCAAACTCCTCTCCCACTTCCCCAGGCGCAATTATGTTCTATGTTTCTCTGTGCCAGTTACAATCTGCATGTATTTAATGATATCGATTACAGTTCCCTAGTATCCTCCCTCTTCCCTAACAGGTAGTGTGTTCTTTAAAGACAACAGCAGTCTTTTCTTTGTTTGCACAGGATCTGTCTGAGACAGGTGCTGGCATGTAGAATATAATAAATAGTTGCTGGCAAAAAAAGCAGTCAACAGACAAATGAAAAGAATGAAAGATGGCTATTCCTGTTTCTGTTTTTTGTATAGAACTCTTAAAATGACTGGATTTGGTGTCTGGTATGCTTCAATCCTCCCATCTACTCAAGCTCTATTCTAGATTATGTCCTCCTGTCTGGTCCTGATCCAAAATTGAATGCCTATATTTTGATGTAGCGTAAAATTGATATTTTCCTTCAGTAGTAAACACTCAGCACTTCTGCCTCCTTTTCCTATAGTTGACACTAACTTCCTAGAAATTCCTTCTCACCTGCCCCCATCATGGGCACTCTTTGACTGGAAAATGTATACTCTTACCTAACCTATGGCTTAAAGGTATACCTTGACAATGGTCTAGATAAATTTATGCTCAAAAAATGTACTCTGGTTTGCGTATCAAGGTCAGTATAATTTTAGTGTAGATAAAATTTCTCAAAATGTTCAGGTTTTTCGTTTGACAAAGGACTAGTGATAGCAGAAGAAACAACATGTTCTAAGACATCCATGTTCTTAGACAAGATATTATAGGTGTCCATGTGTTCCTTTCACTAGTGGAGAATAATATCCCTCATCCCTGCTGTCCCACCCCATTGTATCTTACTGCATACTTGTACTGAAAATACATTTTCTCAGATATACCTGCCCTTTTCATCTTATCTTTCTGGCAGATTGTCTTATCATTCAAAAACCTAGCTTGGCAGCAGCAATTACATCCTTTATAAATACTGGTTGCCAGTCTCCCCACACCATGAGTTAATTAGTTGTTTGTTGCTTCTTCTGTATGTTATGCATATTGTTGAAGTACAATTGTTTGCTTATGTGTCTTCCCTAAAATCTGAGTACTTGGGGAGTAGAGCCTATTTTTATTCATTCTTACTACAGAAAGTAGCACAAAACCTGGCATATAATAAATGTTCAAGGAGCATTTCTTGAATTAAATCTAATCCTTGGCAATAGGCTCTAGCAATATTTAGCTCCACGCTATCTAGGAGGCAATTTTTTTTTCTTTTTTTTGGTAAAGACTTATTTTTTATTTATTTCTCTCCCCTTCCCTCCTCCCCTCCCCCCCTCCCCCCCCCCCAGTTGTCTGCTCTCTGTGTCCATTCGCTGTGTGTTCTTCTGTGACTACTTCTATCCTTACCAGTGGCACCAGGAATCTGTGTTTCTTTTTTTTGTTGCGGCAGCTCTCCATGTGTGCAGCACCATTCCTGGGTAGGCTGCACTTTCTTTTGCGCTGGGCAGCTCTCCTTATGGGACGCACTTCTTGCATGTGGGGCTCCCCTACGTGGGGGACACCCCTGAGTGGGACAGCACTCCTTGCGCGCTTCAGCACTGTGCGTGGGCCAGCTCCACACTGGTCAAGGAGGCCCGGGGTTTGAACCGTGGACCTCCCATGTGGTAGGCAGACGCCCTAACCACTGGGCCAAGTCTGCTTCCCTGATGGCTTTTAATCAACATATTCTATCAGATTAGAATGTATAACAAATAGAAAGCGAGTTCATACTCTATATTCATGCTGTACAGAATTACTGAACATATTGTTTTGGAACAACTTATAGCTAAGATTTTGTCGGATATGCTTATATTTCAATGAACTAAAGTTTGCATATAATTTACTTTTCTTGAATGATGTAATTTTTGAGAAATGAGTTAAGTATTTGGGCATATTTTGTAATAGAAGGGATAAGAGTTTCCAATTGCATTTTAGTCTTTTCACTATATGTGCATATGTATAATCTGTTCACTTAATGATTAGAAATAGGTAGTTTTTATTGATTTATATATAGTAATCTAAATGTAACAGTTTAAAAAGATACAAGGGCACAAATACCTCTAATTATTCTTTTTTTTATTGTTATTCTCTGCTTTATGTTTAAAGAACATTTTTCTCAGGTTTTTTTCTTTTTTAAATACATGAGTAAGAACAATTCCTTTTCCCAACCAGTTTTACTGGTAGAACAAGGAAGTGACTGTTTTTGTGGACTTCAGGTTTGAATTTAGTTTGCAGACCAAGATAGGTTATATGATAAATTATTATACAAGGACCAATTTTAATTGGGCCTTTCGAGAAGACCATTTTAAAGACATAAGAATCTGACACCCCATATTGCAGCACAGAACACCTTCACAGTTAAGTATCTATCATGTATTGCTGAAAGTGACCATAAGCCAAGAATTTAGGAAGGCAATTCTGAAGTGCAGGGAAGAGAATCCCTTGAGACAAAAATGAAGTCAGTCAGAAAATGAGAGAAAACCACAAATGGCATTAAGATCTCCCTTTTAGCCATCTTGCATCATTTCAGCCATTTCTCATGTTTCCCCTAAAGAATGTTCCCCTAAAGCCTTTTACTACATTAGAGTTCCTTATGTAAGTTATAGGGAAAGAAGAGGTATAGAGTATGACCCTCATAGATCGCACCTGTCATCTGTTTATTAATAATTTTGGGACAGGCAAATAAAAATACTTGTATGTGTCATTTCCCAGTTCTTTCCTTGTCTTGTTTCTGTTGTGGTTTTTTTGTTTGTTTGTTTTTGTTTTTTTAAAGATATATTTCTTTCTCTCCCCTTCCCCTACCCCACCCCGGTTGTCTGTTCTCTGTGTCTATGTGCTGCGTTTTCTTTGTCCGCTTCTGTTGTTGTCAGTGGCACGGGAATCTGGGTTTCTTTTTGTTGCATCATCTTGTTGTGTCAGCTCTCCGTGTGTGCAGCACCATTCCTGGGCAGGCTGCACTTTCTTTTGCTCTGGGCAGCTCTCCTTACAGGGCGCACTCCTTGCGCATGGGGCTCCCCTACGCGGGGACACCCCTGAGTGGCACGGCACTCCTTGTGCGCATCAGCACTGCACGTGGGCCAGCTCCACACGGGTCAAGGAGGCCCGGGGTTTGAACCGCGGACCTCCCATGTGGTAGATGGACGCCATAACCACTGGGTCAAGTCTGCCGCCTGTTGTTGTTTTTGAAATATTTTAGTTCATCTCTCTTTGGTAATAAGTTTAAAGTGTTCATTTTTTTGTCCTCTTCTTCTTCACCTCCATGATTTTGAAATAACTCAAGGAAAATAATTATTGTGTTCTCCATCTCAGCTTTGTTGATAAAAAAGGTAGACTCTCACAGCTTATGTTTTCCCATTTGTACAAAGTCCATTAATAATTGACCTTCTACAGTTCTGCACTTTGTGATTATAGTTGTTATTTCAGCTTTTATTCCACTGCTAGTTTTATCCATATATCA
This sequence comes from Dasypus novemcinctus, assembly GCF_030445035.2. Taxonomy (NCBI): domain Eukaryota; kingdom Metazoa; phylum Chordata; class Mammalia; order Cingulata; family Dasypodidae; genus Dasypus; species Dasypus novemcinctus. The sequence goes on along the minus strand of NC_080686.1, from coordinate 32,872,028 downwards.
GATCTTGAATCATTTTGTTACAGGTTTTCTAAGAATGGGACAATAGCGGATAATTCATAGAATACAAGAATTGCTGTTCTACTTACAATTGGTTAAATAGATTTCGGATACCAATTACCTTTAATTCGAGAATTGATTTTGATTTGACTTTTTAAAATGAGATGTTTAAATATTTTTACAAACAGGTTGAACATTTATTTACCAAGGTTTAAAGTACCCCTTTGTCATATTTAGAAAATACTCAGTGCATGAGTGAGCATGTGACTTGGCTGCTGCCATCCTGGAGTGAAGAGTCTAGTGGAAAGCCAGGCCAAGGATAAGTTGAGAGCTACGCAAAATGTATCTCTGGAGTAAGGCTGGCGTGTTCTGGGAAGTGTATAATTTTGCTTGGAGCTCATGGAAGGTGCTCTCTGACAGTTCAGCTGGAAATAGAAAAATAAGCCAGGACCCATAACGTTAAGCTCTAATAATATTTTTTAAAGTATATGTAATATACATATACATTATACATCTGTATTAGTCTGCCAAAGGGGTGCAGATGCAAAATGCCAGAAATTGGTTGGCTTTTATAAAGGGTATTTATTTGCGGTAGGAGCTTACAGATACCAGGTCATAAAGCATAAATTACTTCCCTCACCAAAGTCTATTTTCACGTGTTGGAGCAAGATGGCTCCTGAAGTCTGTAAGGGTTCATGCTTCCTGAGTTCCTCTGGGCTCAGCTCCTCTGTTTTCTCTACAAGGTCTGCTGTAGACTATCAGATGAAAAGCTCTGTCTCTCTTCCTGGGGTTTCTGCCGTGTCTGAGGAGCAGTCTCTGTTCCTCTGTGTTCTTCTTCTGGCTCAGATCCTCTCTTCCCCTGACTTGCTTCTCTTTCCTCTGCATGCTTACTTCCTGGGGTTCCAGATTAAGACTTCAGCATCAAACTCAAACATCAAAACTCCAGCATTAGAAACCCCCAACTCTGTCCTTTGCCATGCCTTTTATCTGGGAGTCCCCACCCTTAGGTGCTTTAATGACATGGCCCAATCAAAGCCCTAATCATAATTTACTCATGCCCATGTACAGACCAGATTACAAACATAATCCCATATTTATTTTTGGAATTCATAACCATATCAAACTGCTACAACATCCATATAAAAATACCAATATGATGAGTTATTGAAGAAGTATCTTCTAGGGAATCCTTGCTTAGTTGGCTTATAATGGATGTAATTAACCTTAAAGCTAACAGAAGAGTGAATAGGGGTGCCAAGGTGTGACATGGAATCAAGAGGATGGAGATAAGAGGTTCTAATGCCTTTTAGTGATGGTTTCACCCTCTCGATACTGTTTAATTTTTTTTTTTTTAAGATTTTTTATTTTTATTTATTTAATTCCCCTCCCCTCCCCCGGTTGTCTGTTTTCTGTGTCTTTTTGCTGCGTCTTGTTGTCTTGTTTCTTTGTCCGCTTCTGTTGTTGTCAGCGGCACGGGAAGTGTGGGCGGCGCCATTCCTCGGCAGGCTGCTCCCTCTTTTGCGCTGGGCGGCTCTCCTTATGGGTGCACTCCTTGCACGTGGGGCTCCCCTCTGCGGGGGACACCCCTGTGTGGCATGGCACTCCTTGCGCGCATCAGCACTGCACATGGGCCAGCTCCACACGGGTTAAGGAGGCCCGGAGCTTGAACCGCGGGCCTCCCATGTGGTAGACAGACGCCCTAACCACTGGGCCAAAGTCCGTTTCCCGATACTGTTTAATTTTTCTCCTTCCCTTTCTTGCCACATTCTTTACAGACGAGTTAAGTTACACTCCCATTTACTGTTCAGTCAATAAAATTTGGCCTGCATATCCCTTCTCCCTGAATTTGCTCCATGCAGTATCAGTAGTTTCTAATGAACACACCTGGCAAGTTTCTTTCTTGTTCTTATCATGCTCTGCTTCTCTAGTTGATCCATTACTATTGACCATCCCTTCCTGAAAGCTCTTCTATTTTTGGTCTGTACTCTAGTCGTTCTTATTCAGTGGCTTCTCTGCTTCATCCAACCCTTGGCTACCATTTTTTTCCCAACTAAATTCCTTCTTTCCTTGACTAAGTTGATCTCTTTCCAGTCTTCAACTATCATCACATCTCTGCTAACTACTGTCACTTTTATATCTCCATCCTTGACCTTTCCCACATCCTTCATTGCACAGATACTCATTAAGGGCCTTCACCAGTCCCTGTCCCCCTAAAGTGTACAATTTACCCATCCAGATTTCCAGCCACCAATTAGATATCTCCATAGGCATCTATGGATACCCTATAGGCATCTTATATTTTATCATATCTAAAACTGAACTCATTTCCCCCTGTCTTCTACAAAAGAATGTCCCTTTTCCTGTGTTGTTATCTTAGTGAATACTACCACTGTGTGTTATTTACCTTAAAAAAAAAAAAAAAAAGGCAGTTTTAAGTTTATGGGAAAGTCATGTTGAGAGTACAGGGTTCCCATATATCTGCCCTCACACACAGTTTTCCCTATTAATAAGCTTTTGCATTAGTTTGGTACATTTGTTACAATTGATGAACTAATATTATTGTAATTATGCTATTAACTAAAGTACATGTTTACATTAGGATTCACTTTGGTATTAAAAATATTCTATGAGGTGTTTTTATGTTGTTTTGTTTTCATTTTTATTGTGATAAAATACAACATAGAATTTCCCATTTTAACCACTTTCAGTGATATTAATTGCATTCATAATGTACTACCATCACCACCATTGTCTGCCAAAGTTCTTTTTTTTTTTTTTGGTCTTTATTTATCCAAAGCTCTTTATTACTTGTTTTGTGCTTTCCTAGGCTAGGAATCATAGAGTATGCTTTTCATCTTCCCCATATTTGGGCATTCAGGTCTCTCAGTTCTTCCCTGTCTTCTGTGATATCCCTCCCTTTATTTATTCCATTCTTAGCATCCTAACTTAAGATATCTTTTCTCACCAACCTTATCTCTGCTTTCTACCATGTACAATCTATCCCCGCTGCTATCAACATTAACTTGCTGAGCATATATTAAATCCGTAACTGTTATTCTCAAAACTCTAGTGGGTCTCCCCTGCTTACAGAATAAAGTGCAATGCCTTTTGTGTCGTTAAAGGCCCTCTCTCATCTGGTCCCAGCATATTTTTCTCTGCTCTATTTTACTCTGGCTAACTCCACATCCTTCTTGGCGCACTGAACCCTGTGCCTTAATTGTTCTTTAACCCGTAGCTGCACAGCTTGTGTGCCATAAACTGTGGATTTCATTTTGGCTTATGATATCATAGTTTAAATGTTTTTAAAACCTTCTTATTTTCTTGTAAACTGAAGGAACCAATGCTTAATAATTTTTTGTCCTTTTCCCTAATACCTTAAACATGGATATACTTAAGTGTTTGTATAACATGAACAAAAAATAGTGTTTAGAGAAAATATGAGAGCAACAGAAAATGAGGGTTTTCTCCAGATGCTTCAAGAATATATGAATGGGGGAAGTGGATGCAGCTCAGTGATTGAGTTCCCATCTACCATATGGGAGGCCCCAGGTTCAATTCCCAGGGCCTCCTGTTGAAGCCAAGCTGGCCCATGCCATAGAGAGCTGACGGCCTGAGCTGTGGAGAGCAGAGCTGGCACAGCAAGATGACTTAACAAAGGGAGATGCAGAGGAGAGACAGTGAGAGATGCAGCAGACCAGGGAGATGAGGTGGCTCAATCAATTGAGTGCTTCTCTCCCACACCAGAGGTCCCAGGATTGGTTCCCGGTGGCTCCTAAAGGGAAAGATGAGAAGAAAAGACAAGCAGACATGGAAAGAACGCACAGTACTAAAGTACAGTGACCAATTGTACTTTAAAATGGTGATTTCTCATTACTTTACCTTTATATTCAGGATACCTACCAGATATCTCCTGTTATTAGTCAGCCAAAGGGGTGCTGATGCAAAATACGAGAAATTGGTTGGTATTTATAAGGGTATTTGTTTGGGGTAGGAGCTGACAGATAACAGGCCATAAAGCATAAGTTACTTCCCTCACCTAAGTCTATTTTTAGTGTTGGAGCAAGAAAACTGCCGATGGCTGCAGGGATTCAGGCTTCCTGGGTTCCTCCCTTCCAAGGTCTGTCTTCTCTCTGGGTTTAGGGTTCCTCTCTTCCCAGGACCTGCGTCTTCCTGCACTCAGGGTTACTCTCTTCCTGGGGTTTGCTTCTCTTTCCTCTATGTATTTACTTCCCAGGGCTCCAGCTTAAGGCTTCAGCATCAAACTCCAACATCAAAACTCAGCATCAAAAACCCCTAGCATCAAAAAGCTTCAACTCTGTCCTTTGCCATGCCTTTTATCTGTGAGTCCCCACCCCTTTATGGCTCAACACCCAATGATGTGGTCCAGTCAAAGCCCTAATCATAACTTAATCATGCCCAGGTACAGACCAGATTACAAACATAATCTGATATCTGTTTTTGAATTCATAATTATATCAAAATCGTTACACCTGCTATTTGCCTTAGTCTATGCTAGGCATTGAGGATCTAAAGAGAATGATGATCCTGTTTCTGTCTTCAAAACAGTCACAGTTTAGTGCAGGCAATAGACAAAGAAATCAAAAGGCCTTTTAAAGTAATTTGTCCCCAGGATATGTACATTCTTTTCTCTGATTTGGAAATTCACTTTAGAAGGAGGCCTGTGTTTGTCCAGCTTGGCCTGACTACATTTAGTAAGTGACAAAGCTGATTGGCCCTAAGAGAAAACAAAACAAAACTTATCTGCAAATCAGTAAGTGCCTATATATATGGCAAACTAGGAAAATATATGAAATAGGAAATAAAATATTTTTGACATCCAAGAGTAGACTGAATTCCATTTATATGGGTAATAGTTAAGTAAAGTTTAAAAGTCAGAATGCCTTATATCCAGGGCTAGCAAACTGTATATTTTTTCCCTTTAGCAGTATTAAAATAATGTCATGTAAGTGTGTCCATGCATACTATTATCAGCTACCTTCTCATCCTTTTTGAAAGTTCTTCCAGTAGTCTTTTTTTCTAACTATCTCTTACTATCAAAGAATGAAAAGACAAAAAAGGAAAGTTGTTAGCCTTTTCCCTCAGATGCTGAGGTGCTGATTAATGAAAAGAATTACCCATTCATGAAAACCTGAATACTGCAACGGTATGCATCCTGAGCATTCATATTTCTCTGTGGTCTCAAAGGGAACATAGGATAGGGATACACTGGCATCCCCTATATAATGCTAGTCCTACATGGAAAAGTCATCTGACAGGTGGCTGTAGTTTGATCTGATATGGAGCACAGTAATAAGTGACCACAGTGTATTTTGGGTGGGGATAAATTGCTTTTCCTTAGCTATTGATAGGAGAGCTCTAGCCTATACAGCAGGCTGAGATGGGATTTCCACAGTCACCAGGGCTATACAGATAAAACTATATCCTAGGTGCCAGTTTGTATTTAAGGGGTATATTATTACAAGTGGAGAGCAAGGTGAGGGATATAGAAAAAATAAAGGAAGTAAGTTCAGAATTTACAATGTTTACTTTCTGAGGCAGATTTACCCTAAAGTTAATGAAGCTTAAGCTTCAAAAACCCTTATATTCTCTGGCCCCTGTGAGGGCTGGAAGCTGTAGAATACTCTAGATAAGGAAGCCACTTTTCAATTAGGAAGCATTTCAGCATTAGCATTTCAGATGATTTTTAAAAGAGCCCTCAAAAAATTTGAATCTTCGAAGTTTTAGTATTTTGCTATTTCTTTTCTCATCCTATATAAATATTCTTTTTTTTTTTTCATCTTAAAGAAAGCTTCCTTCCATCAATTATATTAAGTGCTAAGCCCTGTATAATGTATGTCCCTCCCTATGTTAGCAAAATCTTTTATATCTACTAGGTTAAAAGCAAAAGGATCAGCTACCACAGTAAAATGGGAGCTTAATCATGTGGAGGGCTTAATTTCTGCCAGAAGCTGCTATTTATGTACATTATTTCATTTTATCCATATAACACCCCTGTGTGGTAGATTTAGTTATTATCTCCATTTTTACAGGTGAGGAACTTAGGGTCTAGTGAGGTTAAGTGACTTGTCTAGAGTTACACAGCGAGTAAGTTTTGGAACTAAAATACAAACCCAGATCTATCTGGCTTCAAAGCCACAGTCTCCCAGTAAAGTGGAAGATAAGCATGTTAACCCAGCTGTTTTAAACATGGTATCTGATGGAATTAAGATACATTGAGACACCATCGTTTAGTTACTGGGAAGAATATTTTTTTGTAGATTTCTATTTCAGAAACCTTTAAGGCCAATTAGCTTTTCTTGTCAGGATATAAGATAATAAAATATCCCAAGAAAATAGAAAATTGCTCTCAAGGCCAAAAAATACTTGGTGTTTAGCCAGAAAATTAGATACCAAATCTTTTTAGAACATTCATTTTGTACTCCGATGTGAGCAAATGAGGTATTTTTCTCAGGGTGAATGTCCATCTTATTTGTGCATACAACCTTTAGATAAGCAACAGCTCTGGCCTCGTTAAGAAAGTGCTCTCTTCCATTTCAGGGAATATATTAGAGGCCAAACAAATTCTGCCAGCGATCTCTGTAACCCCCCCAATATTCATTGCATTATTGCCCAGAAGTAAAGAAATGGAATCTGAAAGGCACGTTTCACACACATTTCAAGCAGCGCTTCGCTATATAGACTGTAACGTAGAGTGTAGTTTAACTTTTTAAACTGCATTCTATAAAGGAAGTATATAAAATGCAAAATTCTGCCTGGAAAATTGATTTATTAGATTTCTGATATATAAATTTAACACCCAAGAAATATAATTTTGCTCACCCAAAAAAGCAAAATTGTTCAATTAAAATGGATTCTGCTCTTGCTTTGTTAGAACCTTGGTTACCTCTAAGAGAGTTAGGGTCCTTTTTCAGTGGTCCATTTTGGAAATGACACATTGTCTTCTGGAAGAAAAGTGAAAGAAATAATGCTAGTACCCCACAAAGTGTCACTTTCCACACAATAATTACTAAAATGCCTTTTCACACCCAGTTAACACCAGATGGTGGACATCACAGAATTCCCAGCCCATTGGAGGAATCTGTCTTCCAGTTCTTTGGACCTAAACTGCTTCTCAGTTCAGTGATGATTCCTTATTTAAACTGGTCTATATTTGTAAGGCATGTGTATACCATCATTTTGTAAGACTCCAAATTTTATATTTATCTTGTTAGCTCTAATAGAGGAGAAAAGGAAAAAGGAAGCTCACTTCTTAAAAGTTTTTTTTCTTTGAATAGACCATCTTCATTTTGTCTATCTTATGTCAGATTAGAAAAAATAACATATAGTACATTTTATTTGGAACATTGATAGAGAATGAAGTTACTAAAGGTCAAAAGAAATTCAGCATCTTTGTATTTCATTATATATTAATAAATCTCTTCTAATACCAAATTGGTGAGTCTGGGTTTTTTTCCTACTTGCATGCTTTCTTCTTAAGAAAGAAACGCGGAATCTTCAACCTTAAAACCATTTATTTTTTACTTAATTATTTGGAACTAAGAGTATTTTCCATCATAACAGTGCTATTTTTGGTGATTAGATTCCTGGACCAGTTCCATAAACCCTATTGTAACCAGTAATACTTCTAACTAGAGAAGTTTTTAATATAAGCATGTGTTTCAAATATGGAGAGATGATGTAGTGATAAATAAGATATAAATTCCTTTAGAGGCATTGCTAAATTTATTGTAGCTTTCTTTCTATTATATATAATTTCAAGTGTAGATACTATCCTATGGGGTTCTATGACATTATTGATACTTAAAAGAGTCCACATACCATCTACTCCCCACATCCCTGAGTGGAAATCACTGACATGGTATTTATTATAGCCATACAGGCTAATCACCACATCCACAGTATTTCCTGGGAATACAGTCTGGATTTCCAAAGAGGCCTGATGTATATGGCTTCCTTTTCCAGCCCCATTGCCCTAGTTGAGTGTCCTGGACTCACTCCCATCCAGGCCTCCATGTGCCTGCAACCAGAGGTGAAGACTCTTACATGGAGCAGAGTTCCAGGATTATCATGGGCCCATAGTGATGGGGAGGTCCAGAGATGGGTGTCTGAATGTTGTGGAAACCAGGGGTAAACTGAGGTCTAGGTTTGGCAAAGTAAATCATCAGAAACTCTGGGCTAAGGTTACCTTTCTATTTCTTCATAGTCCACCTTCTTTCCATTCCATTGTCTTCCTCTAACCACTCTCTTTATTTCTAGCTAGGATTTTTTTCTTCTCCACTGGTCCACTGCAAAACAAATTTCACATTTTTGTGTGTAGTTCTTGTCTTATAAGCAAATGTGCATTTCTTTTGAGATTGTCTAAGGATTGTTACTGCTAGTAAAACAGAACAAGTAAGAATAAAGGAAAAGTCATAGTCTTTCAGGAAGTCTTAACTCAATCTAGTTCTAAATATATATATATATTTTTAAAGATTTATTTATTTCTCTCCCCTTTTCCCCCCACACCGGTTGTCTGTTCTCTGCGTCTATTTGCTGCGTCTTCGTTGTCCTCTTCTGTTGTTGCCAGCGGCACGGGAATCTGTGTTTCTTTTTGTTGCGTCAGCTCTCCGTGTGTACAGCACCATTCCTGGGCAGGCTGCACATTCTTTCATGCTGGGCAGCTCCCCTTACGGGGTGCATTTCTTGTGCGTGGGGCTCCCCTACACGGGGCCACCCCTGCGTGGCAGGGCACTCCTTGCGCACATCAGCACTGCATATGGGCCAGCTCCACGCGGGTCAAGGAGGCCTGGGGTTTGAACCGCGGACATCCCATGTGGTGGACGGACACCCTAACCACTGGGCCAAGTCCACCGGCTCTAAATATTTTTTGAAATAATAAATGAAGCTCGATTTCAATCTTTGTACTCCCACCAACTTCATTTTCAGTCTTCAGAAACCCCTAAATATATCTTTTAATCCCAAGCGAAATGCTCTCTTAGGCCTCCCTCACTTCCATAAAGTATCCCACTGCTGTCTTTCTGTCTCTCTTCCCCATCCCCCTTCCTTTTATGTCTCTCCCTATTTTCCTCTCCTTAGATTCTATTGAAAGAGACAAAGACTCCATTGGTAAATGGTAGGTATTAGATTATATGAAGATTAAAGTTTGGCTTATGTATAAAGAGAACTCAGTCTAATCTTCTAGGAACTCCCTTGCCAAAGGATATTCTTGGTGGGGGTGCTGGGAAATACGGGAACAGATATTTGTGCAGTTTGAAGGGTGGATAGAAATCTACTCTGTCTCTATTTGACTGGCCTTATTTCAGTATGTCCAATACTATATCAGCACTGAAGTGAAAATACATTACTTGAGTGACCAGTTGGGCATTTGAGTTTTTGATCCCCACTTCAAAGCAACAGCAGTTTTATCGTTGATATCCTTCTGCTCAATGAAGTAGTTACTAAGAATTGTAAATATATACTGAACTGCTGCTCATCATTTTCTATAGGACTCAGTAAAGTTAGTTTCATACTTATAAAAAAACAAACACAAATTACAGTTTAGTTTTTCCCGACCTTGGGGTTTGGGAGTAGCAGGAGTTATTCATCATGTACCTAAAAGATTATGGATCTATTGTATTTAGAAAGACCTGCAATATTAAATATTCTTGTGCCTGACTCTTGCAGCTACCAATTTATTAACTAGTTGTATTGTTTAGGTCTACCTCTTTTAACTCCCTTACCAAAGCATCCTTGACTTTTAGAACCACTCTTTCCCGCATCGCTAGTTTTCCCCTTTATACTATAGTCACTTTTTTTTTCTTTATTTTTTTTAATATTACATTCCAAAAATATGAGGTCCCCATATACTCCCCATCCCCCCATCCCACTCCTCCCCCCATAACAACAGCCTCCTCCATCATCATGAGACATTCATTGCATTTGGTGAATACATCTCTGAGCACTGTTGCACCTCATGGTTGTTTGAGTTTTTGTCTCCTCCCAACTTTCTTCAAGATTCTTATATGTATTATGATAATTCTCCTATATTGCTTCTCTTCCATATACATCTGAGGAATGCTGAGGTACTTTCCACAGTGTTTTGTTTTGTTTTGTTTTTTAAGAGAGAAAGGAGAATGAAGGTTTTAAAATGGAGCTCCTGATTTCCATATTAGGATAAGCGAGGAAAGGTTCTAGACATTGGTGTGTTTCATTTATTTATTTATTTATTTATTAAGATTTATTTTTTATTTAGTTCTCTCCTCTCCCCAGTTGTCTGCTCTCTGTGTCCATTCGCTGTGTGTTCTTCTGTGACTGCTTCTATCTTTATCAGCAGCACCGGGAATCTGTGTTGCTTTTTGTTGCGTCATCTTGCTGTGTCAGCTCTCCGTGTGTACAGCGCCATTCCTGGGCAGGCTGCACTTTCTTTCGCTCTAGGCGGCTCTCCTTACGGGAGGCACTCCTTGCGCGTGAGGCTCCCCTACGTGGGGACACCCCAGCGTGGCAGGGCACTCCTTGCGTGCATCAGCGCTGTGTGTGGGCCAGCTCCACAAGGGTCAAGGAGGCCCGGGGTTTGAACCGCGGACCTCCCATGTGGTAGACGGATGCCCTAACCACTGGGCCAAGTCCACTTCCCTGTTCCTGGTGTCTTAATGGAGGTTTATTTTGAGTTATGTAATCAACTCTTGCAGTGTTCAGTCTCTGAGAAAGCATTCTTAGTTATAGTCTTAGGTAATTGCTCTCATGCCATTCAGCATCCAGATGAATGCTATTTCCTTAACTTAACTCTCCAAACTGAGTCTTTGCTAAGTAAATAAAACCCTCCTAATACTTACAGATTTATTTCTAAATTTCATGTATCTTTTCTAACATAAATCCCTACCACTTTTTTTTTTTCCCTACCACTTTTAAAAAGACATTCTACTCTTCCCAGTTTAGCACTTGGCTTAATCATGTCATTGTGCTTCGAAATTTAAAAGAATGTAAGTTCTTTAAGGACAAGGACTGTATTTTTCATGTGCATCCCCACCATCTTTTACGTTTCCTTCAAAATAAAATACTACTTTTTCCAAATCAGAATTGTTTAGAAACTGAAAATCCTTGTCCCATCTATGTGCTTAGAATTGATCCCATACATTATACCCAGAATCCTTGAAGGACTTTTTCCATCATTTTCTCCAGACTGGGGATCAGTTCATGAAATTTCTAAGTGTCTCCATGGGTCACTAGTTGCAGTAGGGGTAGACATGCAAAGATGAAAACCACAATCTCACTTGAAGGACTTGACAGTCTTGAGGGAATATTAAGGCCAATCAGATCAAATCAGATGATTTTCATGTGATGTTGTAAATGATGTTATGGCACAAAAGGGTAGACAACTTGGATCATATGAGATTCAGGAAAGATTCCCTGGAGGAAATGGTACCTCCTAAACCAAGAATACTTGAGTAGGCATCCAGTAAGGACTGTGGTATCAAAGAGCCTAATGATGCCACCTCAAATTGGTCTACTCTGTTAGAAATATCCAAAGTGGAAGTAGACTTTAATGGATCATATTCCTCTGGTTGGGCTTCTCCAGAGAGACAAAAGACAAGTTTTCCATGTAGCGCCATTCTTCTGTGGATCCCAAAGTGCTTCACATGCATTATCTTACTAATTCTCATAACATCCCTGTGAGGCAGGGTCTTTTGCAAGTGATTATGCACTGCTTTGCTGAATCAGCATAGCCTTATGGCATTATGATTAGCTTGGAAAAGATTGAGGTCACATACTAACTTGCTCTTGGGAAACCCTATAGACAGCCACATATTTTCTTTGGCAGTACAGAGGTGATAACCGCCACCATTCTACTCTCTGGGAAGCCCACTGCCCATTGATGCAATAAAAAACAACAAACAATACATTTTGTAAAAGCAAATCCAAGACTGTATTCAGTTCCTTTGAGAAGCAGTTGAATTACGTATGGTATGAGTACAGCCTCATCTAGTCCAGGGTTTATGTCTGCAGAGCAAATGCTCCCTTCCACTCTTGCTATGCCTCTGAAAACTGAAGTTGCATAGTTGTCATATCAGTCATGTTAAGCAACTTTATCTGCTTCACTGGCTATCCATCACCTGGCAGTCAGGATTTCCAAAAATGGATTTCTGGATTCAAACCATTCATCTGGGTTGAAACTTGCTATATCAAAATGCCATTGAGAGGTAGACAGATAGGCACTCTACTTTCTGCATGATTTTTCTATAAACCTACAACTTCTCTAATTAAATTTAAAAAAGGGAGAAACACCATTGGGTAGAACTTTTCTGAAGGATTGATGACAGCCTAACACTAAATCAACTAGCTTACATAGGATAATTAAAATCGAAAGTGAGAAGAATAAATGTGAAGATTTTATTTTATTTCATATTTGAATAGTAGAATCGTGGGGAAACATCTGTGATGATTAATATATAGAAAACAAAACTAATTTTAAACTAATTTAAAACAGTTAATTTGATGAGTTAATTACTGTTATATATTTTTAATATTTACAATTACATGCTGAATTGTGATATGTTCCTTGGCCTATGTGGATGATTGTATTTAACCTCCAGAGAATTACTAACTTATTACTAAGTGTATCACAATGTTTTTCCCCCCAATTTTCAGATTTCTGTTAAGAATGGTAGTATAAAGGAACTATCAGGCTGTAGAAAAGGTAGTCAGGATACCTAATTTAGGAATCTTTGTAACTGCTTGCCTTTGTTAATTTCACTTTGATCTTACCATGTGAATTGTGACCACCTCTTATCCACACTATTGCTGGGCTTTGACATATGCAGGTGCCAGCAGTTTCTAAGGCACTGCCTCTCCTTCTACCTAGTCGAGGCATGTCGATTTCTGAGTGAAGCTGACCCTTGTTTCCTTTTTAATTGCCTCCTGCTTTAAGTAGTTATGGAAGGTTGCTTGATGATACACTACCATTCCTGCTTAAATTGGAGAACATTTATCCCATAAGGTACTAAAAGGATGATTTAAAGATTTATTTAATTCTGTTCCTATTGTCATTAGGAAATGCAGTAGCTATTGAATGGAAATTTGACAAGAACTCTGGGGAAGTTCTTTTTGAGGGACTAAGATACTATGTGATATTAAAGAAACTTCACATTTTAGTAAATTAGGAAGATCCTATCTTCTTCAGGCTACCTTCCAGATGTTTCCCAGTCTTTCTTGTCTTCCTGTCTAATCTCTTTCTCTAAATCCAGTTATAATTCTCCACACTCACACAAAGTTTAGGTACAGATGTTGAAAATTTATAATTTCCTCTGTGTACTGTAGGCAAACTTTGCTTTAAAAATTTCTGTACTGGTTTTTATTTAGCCTGAGAACAAATCAGACCTTTTATGTTGCTGGTCTTTCCTTCACTTTTATTCCAGGCATTTTAGGATACCATCCACAGGCAACAGCTCGTTTCTGTTAATGCAAAAGAATAATTTATATCTTTGTTCCTCTCAGCACCTTGCTTTCTGTGATGAGCCCTGATCACAGCACTTCCTTGCTAATGGACAGAGTTCATAAGACCAGGACTATTTTGAGATTAATTGGTCAAGAAGGAAAAAAATACCCCAAGTTTATTACACTTTCATAAGTAAAAATGTGAATTCAAAATTAAAACTATTTAGGGCATTTAAATACAGTAGATTAAACTTGTTTCTGTATGACAAAAAAATAATTCCTTCTCTAGTTTCTCTCACAGAAGTTTTGTTTTGGAGAACATTGACCTGCTGACAGTTAAAACTCCTCTCATTCTCAGGATTATATACTTTTCACTCCTTCCTTTCTTGATAAACTCCTCAAGAATAAACCTAGGCTTCTGCCCACAAGCTAGATATCTCTGGTATAAGTGTATTTTTTTTTTTTAGGTTTATTATTTGTGGGTTTTGTTTGTTTAAATGGTAGGAATGATGAGAATATGGGTAGGTATTTTCCTTAGAGCTGTAAGTGGCTGGGAAAATCCCAGGGTATGCTTATAAACCTCCTTTGATGTCTAGAATATCTTTTTTTTTTTTTTTTAAATGAAGCAGGTTGTGATGATCATCACATTAAAATTATTAAAAATTGGTTGTTTGGCTTTTTTTTTTTTTTACTCCATCTCTCAGGTGTGGAAAGAGCACCAGTGACTTTAATTCCCCCTAAACACTCTTCCTACTGGTCTATTATTATTATATTAGTTATCCTACTGCTGCTGTTTTTTTTTTTTGTTTTGGTTTTTTAAAAAATTTATTTATTTTTGAGTTCTCCACCCCCCAAACCCCCCTCCCCCTATCTGCTTCTCTGTGTCCATTCGCTTTGTGTGTTCTGTGCCCACTTGGATTCTTGTCAGCTGCACGGGGAATCTGTGTCTCTTTTTTTGTTGTGTTATCTTGCTACATCAAGCTCTCCCTGTGTGCGGGGCGACTCTCCTTATGGGGTGCACTTCTTGTGCGTGGGGCTTCCCTACATGGGGGACACTCCTGCGTGGCATGGCACTCCCATTTGGTAGGTGGACGCTTTCTCAATTGAATCTAATCTGCTTCCCCTCCTACTGCTGTTAGTACATGGGGTCTGAGCTTTGTTCTTCTCCCTTCACTACCTGATTCTTTGACTCCAAAACTAGAGTCTTAAGATCACATCCACTATATTCAATATCCAGTAAAGCTCTTCAGAACAGACCCCTCTAAGGGAGCATTTGTGATATTATATCCTTGGTAGACTGAATTTAGTATCATCTTCTGCTACAAACTTCAGTATTACCATAAACATTATTGAGCACACACTATGTGCCAATCAGTGAATTAAAAAATCATTTCTTGCAGCCAGAGAGCCACCAACACAGTGATGAAAGAGACATATAAAAGCAGAGCATTTCAAAACCCGAGGTTGAATGGAATGTTAAGCAGAGTATGCAGAAGCAGAAAAGGGGCCTAACTTGACTGTACTGGAGGACCTATAGAGTCTTCAAAAGAGTTATTCAAGAAAGGGGATAGAAGGGCATCTGTACAAATGGAGCAGCCTAAGGAAATGGTTGGAATATTGAGCAGCATGATACATTTGGGGAGATAGATTATGTTAAAATATTGAAAGGGTGTAAGGCTGTGAGATGAGTCTTGCTATGCCAGTAAATAAGAATATGATTTGGGAGATAAAATTTATACACATTGTAGAATAAAAAATTTTGGAGGATTTAGAAACAACTTTTTATGTAATTTCCATATTTTCACCTTTTTTTCCTCCCAGAAACATTAGGTGCACGTATATTGCAATTTTGTTGGCCTTGTTTGAATTAACATATGTATATGAAAAAAATAGAACATTTTTATAATTTGGTCTTTGGAGAGGCTGCCCTTAATATTCTGAATTAGTGCTGAATTAGTACTTCACCTCATTTCTCTCTTATTTCATACCCATTGATTTTTTTATGCTGCCGTCATCTAGTCTCAATCTCATCTTTCAGAATTCTATTTTATGTGAAGTTTAACAAATTGCAATTCCTCCATTTCCTTATTCAGATAACTCCTAAATCTTTAGCTAGCTGAGCCAAATGAATTAGAATTCACTCTATCTAAATAAATAGTTTTCATATTCTATTCTCTGCCTTCATCTTCCAATATTCCATTGCATGTAGAAGATGCAAGTACACATGTTATTATCACACTGATGAATGAATGAATGTTGACAAACTATCATATACTCACATAGATTATTTTGAACGATTACTATCTCCTTATAAATTCCATTTTGATGGGTAATATGTGAAATAGATTACCCAATAAAATTATATGTTGGTGATAGCAGATTCAATGATAGAGAGTTCTTAGGAACGAAAGGATTTTCTAGCTTGTCAAACCCAGAGTCTACTCTAGTTAGTATCCTGTCTTGATAAGTATAGTACATTTATTTTTGAAGTAGAGCCTGTATTTCAAACTTGTGGTATAATTGTTGGTGCTGTTTAAGTAGACATGCCTTACTTACCATTGATGAAAACGAAACCCAGGGATGTTGCTTTCTCTGAATCAGAGAGTGAGGGGATTTTACTGGGTAAAGATGGCCTTGAGATTGGTTAATTTTGCTGTTTCTTCATTCGAAAGGGAAATCATGATATGTATGTTAACAAGAAGGCTCAATGTGAGAAAAAGAGGAAGGCAACTTAGAGCTTAGATACCTCCCACTACTAAAGAAAGTGCAGCTGCGTGTTTTTAATATGCACGGCAGGAGATTTCAGCAGCTTGATGATATATAGTGCATTAATGTTGAAAAGATAAACACATTTGGAGAGCACAGGAAGGGCCTTGTGTTTTTATGTTAGCAGAATGCTTCCTAATGAATAAGAATGTGCTGCTGGCTTCACAGAGCCATATGGCAGCTTTTCTAATTTTAGTTGGTGCAGATGCATAATTCTCTCATTTTACCTTCTAGAACCTCTAAGATGCTACCTAACTTTTCCTGTAATATTTAATCTATAGTGCTTGGCCAGAAACTGCCTGTCATTGTTTCAATACTTCTTTTCTCTGCATGGGTTTCACTCCTAGGTTTGACAGTCACTTCACCTGAAATCATCTAGTGGTAAATGCAAGAAAAGATGGAAATTGTGGATGTATTCCCATTAGAGTCTTAAAATTTGTTGTGGAGGTGATTAGACTTGCGTTTGACGTCAGTCTGCTGAAAAATTGATAGATTTCTGGGTGAATGATTTTACTCAATTTGAAGCAGTGGAATTAATTATAAAAACAGCACAAAGTATCAGGTTCCATTTTAGTCAGAGATCCTAATGCTTTAAATAATACAGTTTCAGTAAAAGCAGCTATCCTCATGTGTGACCCAACACAAAAATAACATTTAAACTCTTTAATTGATTTACTTGTCAGGGATATCTAAACATGGACAATGCTAAAATACCCTGTGGATTATTTTTCAGTCTATGCATTTTTTCACTTTGAGTAACTGATAATTTGTTTAAATTCTGGCTTTTTAAAGATAGACTAATTTCTACAAGTTTTCCACAGCCTTTTTAGAAGTTTTTTTTTTTTAATTGAAAAAGCATAAACTTTCTCCACAATGGCAATCTTTCCCTACTCCTGTAATAAGCAGGCATTTAATTTAGGTTTCTTTGTGTTCAGGGGCAGTTGCCACTGCTACTGCTAAATAATATGTCTGTCCCCTGAGCCTTGACTACCATGCCTATAAAGAGATAAGACTCTCTTCTGCCCCTTAGGAGTTTATGTTCTCAGTTCAATTGCCTAATGAACAAATAGATAAGCCTTTCTAATATTATGAAATTCAGTGTTACCAAAAATCACTAAATGATACTTTAGAAGAACATGTAAAGTCTTTGTTCAGAGCACCACTTCATGACTTAAAAATAGTTAATTGTACTTTTTTTAAGATAAATTTTTTTTTTCTAGAATCACAGTTTCCAATCTGTTGCTGTTCTCACCAGAAAACTGAAATTTTACTTTCAAATTTATGCCTGGAGATGCCAAGGATAGAGAACAATTTAATCCAGCTGTTTTTTCAAAACTATCTTATTTTCATTGTATTTTTAGATCACTTAAATTTCTGGAGATCACTTTTCCTTTTGTTCTGAGACAAAACACAAATAATTACTTATGGAAAAAACCATAAGGAATATAATATTAATGATTTTCTCCCAGTTTGTGGAATAACTCATCTTAACCTGGTCCCTGAAGAGATGGCGTTTTGTTCTTTGCTTTGAAACTGGAAATCTAATTAACTGGTATTGGGTTTCTGTATGCAGGCAAAATGGAGGAGTGGGCTAGGAAGGATTGCTCCTCCAGTCTCTCTGGAGGGAGGGGACAGCCAGGGAGAGATAATAGAGGCATCCCTGGACAGTCTCTCCAGTCAAGGTTTCACATTTGTAAAAAGATGATAGCTATTTTCTGGTTTCTTTCATCTTTTTGTTG